>NC_081405.1:480908718-481220188 GCF_030272615.1 Cryptomeria japonica | reverse complement strand
TAGTTCAACTTGAGAAATTAAACATACGTCTTCATTTGCCAGTCTTCCTCTAGTCATAACACCTTGATTCTTGTTTCCAATTATCTGATTCTCTGAATGATTTAATCTTACATACCTGGGTTTGTTCTAATTGACATTCACAGGATATTGTTCTTCAGTCACTATTTAGTTTTCTGATGATGCTTGTGTGACTGGGTCTTCATTTTGTACTGGTGCAATCTGTGTCAGTTGATCTATAATCATTTCAGCTATTAGTTCAATAGATCTTGAATCTCCTCTAAAGTGTTCATCTATATTTACATTAGTACTCTCAATGCTTTTATGTAACCTTTTATTGTAACATCTATATGCCTTGCTTTTAGATGAATAACCAAGAAATATTCCTTCATCACTTCTAGTATCAATCTTCCCAATATACTCATCTCTTCTAATATAACATTTTCTTCTGAATATTCTAAAATACTTAAGAGTAGGAATATGACCAAACCATAGTTCATAACGGGTCTTATCGGTTTCACTTCTGATGTGAACTCTGTTGAAAGTATAAACTGATGTATTCACTGCTTCTCTCTAGTACACATGAGGTGCATTTGTTTCCATTAACATTGTTATTGCTGCATCTAGAATAGTTATGTTCTTCCTTTCTACAACTCCATTCTTTTGAGGTGTCCGGGGTGCTGATAGTTATCTTTTAATTCCATTCACTTCACAGAATGCATTAAATTCTCTAGATGTAAATTCTCCTCCTTGATCTAATCTTAACCATTTGATTTTCTTGCCGGTTTCATTCTCTACCATTGCCTTGAATATCTTGAATCTTCCAAAAGCTTCTAATTTCTCCTTGAGAAAAGTAACCCAAAACATTCTAGAATAAACATCAATTATTAGCATAAAGTATCTATCTCCTTGTAGACTTCTTGTTCTTGCTAGACCATATAAATTAGTATGAATTAAATCAAGAATATTATTTGATTTCTCAGTAATGCTCTTAAAATTTGTTCTAACTTGCTTTTTCATTTGACATTCCTTACATACCGGATTATGAGGTTTCACAATCTTAGGTAAATCCCTTACTACCTTAGTTGAACTGATCTTTACAATACAATCAAAATTCATATGACAGAATATTTTATGCCATAACCAACTTTCATCAATCTTTGCAATCAAACATGTTTTATCACTGGTATTCAAGTGAAAGATATTACCTTTAGTTTGATTACCGATTGCAATCTCCAATCCCGTTCTATTTATGATTTTGCATTTCCCATTCTTGAATTGTAACTGAAATCCTTTTTCCACTAACTGACCAACACTCAAAAGATTATTCTTTAAACCTTCTACATAATAAACATTGTCAGTATTGTGCTTACCATCCAAAGATATAGTGCCTTTTCCTTTTATTAAACAAGCTTTATCATCTCCAAACCTTACTAGACCTCCATGAATTTATTGAAAAGATAAGAATTTGATTTTATCACCAGTCATATGATGTGAGCATCCAAAATCTATAATCCATTCATCTTTTTCTTCAATTTTTGTTGTTAGTGCCTGCTCTACCAGTTTGACAATAGGTTTCAGTTGATCTTCCTTTATTACAACAAAATCCCATCAATTATCTGCTACATCTTTATCTGCATAGTAACATGACTTATCTCTTCTTTTCTTGAATCTATATCTCTGATATTTAGGGTTAGGCTTATATAATCCTTTTGCTTCCTCCCTTAGTCTTGCATGTCTATTAGGACATCTAGATGCCATATGACCAACTTTATTGCAATTAAAACATTTGAAAGGTGATTTACCTTCATACTTACTTCCTGCTGGACCTTTAGGCATTTTCCTTGCAAAGAGTGCTTCAAGTTCTTCAAGTTCTTCATTTTCTCTCCTCATATCTTCAAGTTCTTTTGTATAAAGTGCTTTCCAATCAGTTTTGTCAGATGATGATGATGATGATGATGATGATGATGATTTGAAAGCTAAATCAGTCTTTGTAGTAGCAACAAGACCAAATTCCTCAAGTTCAAATGCTGAATTTTTTCCAACCAGACTATCTCTAGAAACTAAAGTATTAGGCATTGTTCTCATTTCATTAATAGCAGTCACTTTCATGTTGTAAGCCAGTGGAAATGCTCTTAAAAATTTAGATACAATTTTAACTTCACTTAACGATCCTCCACAGCATTGTATTCCTAAAACAATGTCATTACCTCTTTCCATCAATGCAGAAATTATTTCATCTTCTTCCATTTTCAAATTTTCATACCTGACCCGGTAACATTCCAATTTTGCAATCTTGATAGTGGTATCTCCTTCATTCAATGTCTCCAACTTATCCCAAATTGCTTTAGTAGTAGATCGGTCTGATAATCTCATGATTTTCTGATCTCATAATGTGCTCAAAAGTGCTTCTCTTTCTTTGCAATCATTGTCCATATCCTTAGCCAATGTTGGTGCATGAGGTTGTGATGCAGAGAGTCTTGGAGCTTTGTTTGATACACCTTCTTGAGTGACTTGTTCTACTTAACCCTTCAACTACTCAAGTCCTTCCCATGGCACTTAGCAGGGGTTATGATAATGAGACCTCCAAGGTTTGAACCTTCTTGACTTGCCTCCTAGGTATAGCCAATGGTTTCTAGACAATCAACTCCACCACTTGAGGTTGCCACCTCAATTTCTCGCACACTCTTCTCCTAGGCTCCAGCCACTCCTGCAAGGATCTTAACACACAACCACTTCCTATGGTTTCCCAATGCATCTATCAAGTGTCTTCAATGTATTATGAGGTGTAAGGCTCACCAAATTCAACTCCTTGTCTTCCTAAGCCTTCTAGGTCTCTACCGGCACCAAAATAGGCCTAATTGCATTAACCCTCCCTAGGCGGTTTTAGGGACTTAATTTGCAAAAGTCCCAAAAAATCCTAGAAATAAATCATGGATTTGAGTACCCTTTTAGAAGTTACAGACAATACTAGAAAAGTGAATCTGGGTTATTCATACAAGTGGGGTTTCCAATGTTGCACTATTTTGAAGGGTTTAGGCCTCACCGGTGACTTGGCAAGATGGGTCTAAAACTCTTCACTAGTCAAATCTCTTGCTCCAAAAAAATTGGGAACCTTCAAGGTCACTTAGAGGGATTTCTATTCATGTGTCACTTGGTCCTACACTAATCCCCATGTGCTCATAAATCACACCTTTCTTGTTGTCCTAACTCACCTACTCCCAATGATGAGCCTAGGGCTTCATTGTTTCTCCTCCTCCTAGACCTGCAACACCACACACCCTATTCTAAAGCTATATACAGACCCTAACATATCATTCTTATTGATTTCAATAGGTCCCATCAAAGAATGCCTAGGTTAGAGCCATTTCTTGCTCTTAAACCCTACTTGCAAGGGTTTTGCTCCTAGTTGCAAAGAATGGAAAAAATCTCTACAACCTAGGACAATCAAACCTGAAAATCAACCTTAAAGAAGACAAATATAATGAACACTCAGAATTGCAATGAATTTACACCATCTAGTCTATATTGTACCATACAAACAATGAAAATAAGAGTAAAACTGTCAAAAACCGATGGAAACAAGGTTGCTTCACAAACCAAAAACTTTCTCTTTCATTTCCAATCCTCCAACCTGTAAAATGAAGTGAATTTTGTCTTATATGATCTTGTTTCAATTGGTTCAACCAACTTTTAATGCCTATAACCAAAAATGCAACTTTTGCAAGAAATTGCAAAATGTTGCTCAACAACTTTTTACAACTTTTGGCTCTAGGATGCAATTTTGCATTTTAAGACTCTCGAAGGTCCTCAAACACCCTAGAAGACCTAAACACAACTCAACTGACCCCTAATACATGAATACATTCATCTAGAGTACTTTACCTGTGAACTACCTAAGCATCTCACTTCTCAAGTTGTCCACATCTTGAACATAATTGACTCAAACCAAAACTTGGACAACTCAACTAGGGATCTACTAAGTCCTCAATGGTTGGTCCATTATTACATCACAAATATAACACACAAACTTAAAAGAAAACAAATATTTCATTATTGGAGTGTTAGGTGCCCTATACCATACTCCCCTAGGACAAAGAACTCAAGTCCCTTGAGTTATAAGGTCTGAAATCTCCACCTCATGCTTAAGTATATATGCCTTTGACATCCACATGTTATCGTAATCAGATAACCCTTTCCACTTGACAAGATAGTGCTTGTAGACTCCTTTCCTTGTATTTTTTACTATCTTGGTTTCCAAGATACTCTCTAACTCAACCGATTGACTAGGTGGAAAATCATTTATCCAATCTTCATGAACCGGTGATGGCATGTATATCTGATTCATTGGTGACTCACCCTTGTATGGATAGAGATCACCTACATTAAAAATAGGAGATATCCCCAAGGTAGGAGGAAGTTCAACCTCATATGCATTCTGCCCATACTTGTGCACCACCTTGAGAGGTCCAATTTTATTCATCATGAGCTTGATAGGCTACCCTTTTGGAAGTCTCTCATTCCTAAGGTATGCCAGCACTATGTCTCCTACCTTAAATTATACCTTCCTCCTTGTTTTATCAGCTTGAACCTTATACTGCTCAGATTTTTGTTGTAAGGACTGCCTTAACTTTTCATGCACCTCCTTAATACCTTCAGAAAATTTCTCCCTTTGTGCACTCTTAGGTGCCATTGAACTAAGATCTCTAAGCTCTAATATGCTCTGAAGATGGAATCCATACACTATCTCAAAAGGACTTTTCCCTATGCTACGATTCACTAAGTCATTATATGCATATTCTGCCTATCCAAGTACTAGATCCCAAGTCTTCCCATGTTGTTTGGTAAGAAATCTTAGCAACTGACCCAATGACCAATTGACTACCTTTGTCTGACCATCTGATTGAGGATTATAGGCAGATGAGAAAGATAACTTGGTGCCCAACTTCCTCCAAAGTGTCCTCCAAAAGTGGCTCAAAAGCTTCACATCTCGTCTATCACTAACAATGTTGATTGGAAGACCATGAATTCTGACTATCTCCTTGAAGAAGAGGCCTACAATATAGATGGCATCATTAGTGCTCTTACAAGGTATTAAATGTGTCATTTTGTTGAGCCTATCGACCACCACATACACATTATCAAATCCTCTTGGTGTCCTAGGAAAGCCTAACACAAAATCCATGCTCAAAAATTCCCAAGGCCTCTGAGGTATGACCAAGGGTTGATATAGACCTGCATTACTTGAGGTTCCTTTTTCTCTTTGGCAAATGGTACATTTCTCTACAAACCTTCTCACTTATAATTAAAAATTAGGCCAATAATAAAACCTACCAACCTGCTCCAAAGTCTTATCATTGCCAAAATGACTCCCAGACCTCCTTGATGCTTCTCTTGAATAATATTTTGCCTCATAGAACATTGAGGTATGCAAACAAGATGAAATTTGAACAACAAACCCTCTTTTATCATGTATTTTGAATAAGAGACATGTAAGGTGTTGGAAAAATCAATACAAACATTAAAATCTTTGCAAAATCCTTATCATCCTTGTAGAGGTCTTTTAACTCACTCAAACCCACACTTTGCAATTGAATCTCCTACATGGTCATGATTATCCTACTTAGTGCATCAACTACTTTGTTGGTTGTCCCTTTCTTGTGTTTGATAGTAAATTTATAGGATTGTAGGTACTCAACCCACTTTATGTGTCTTTGGTTCAACTTCTCTTGCCCATTGAGGAAACTAAGGGCATGGTTGTCAGTGAATACTACAAATTCTTTAGGCAGTAGGTAGTGATGCCATTTTTTCAATGCTTGAACCATTCTATACAAGTCCAAGTCATATGTGGAGTACTTTTTCTTAGCTTCATTTAACTTTTCTGAGAAGAAAGCTATAGGATGTCCCTCTTGGTTTAAAATTGCCCCTATTGCCTTTTGACTTGCATCACATTCTACTGTAAACAACTGATTGAAGATAGGCAATCTAAGGGTTGGAAACTCTGCTGTCTTGTTTTTCAACATTTCAAACCCCTTATTAGCTTCCTATGTCCACTTAAAGTGAAATTTAATCCCTCCTTTAATGGTATTGAGAATAGGAGCACAAACATGGCTAAAGTTTCTCACAAATTTCCTATAAAAAGATGCCATTCCATGAAAGCTTCTAACTTCACTTATGCCCCTAGGGATAGGGCGATTAAGTATTTCTGCTACCTTACTTGGATCCATTTTTAAACATCCATGAGAAATAGCAAAACTAGGGTATACAAGCTTTGTTTTCAAAAACTCACATTTTTCAAGGTTAATCTTGAGTTGAGCCTTCTTTAACTTCTTCAAAACCATCTCCAAATGCTTGAGGTGTTCCTCCTTGAACCTATTGTAGATCAAAATTTCATCAAGATAAACAATAACAAACCTACCAATAAACTGAACTAAGACTTCATTCATGAGCCTTTGGAAGGTACTAGGTGCATTGGTGAGGCCAAATGGCATCACCAACCACTCATATAGGCCTGAATTGGTTCTAAAGGTTGTCTTCCATTCATCCCCAGGTCTGATTCTGATCTGATGATAACTAGACTTGAAGTCCACCTTTGTGAAATAGCTTGCTCCTCCTAGATTGTCTAATAGGTCCTCAATGCTTGGCATGAGAAACCGGTACCTTATAGTAATATTGTTGATTGCTCTGGAGTCTGTGCACATTCTCCATTTGTCACCCTTTTTAAGCACTAACATAGTAGGAACATCACATGAACTTAAACTCTTCTTGATAAACCCTTTACCTAAGAGTTCTTGCACTTGTTTGGCAGATTAGCCCCTGGTATTAAGTCTATTTGATGATTTACATCTCTCATTGAAGGTAGAGAATCAGTTATGTCATCCCCATCACTTATGCATATTGTTTGAGTAGACCTTACACCTCTTGAGGCACTTCAATCATTGGATCTGCCTTAGCTTCATCTCTAGGATTCAACACTATAGCATGGCCTTGATGTCCTTCTTGCTTCAACAATTTGAGAAACTCTTTTCCTCTCATCACCATCACACTTGAGCCTATTTGTTTTTCTTCCTTTATTTCATGTAGTGGATCCATTTGGTACTTCTTCCCATTCTTGGTGATAAGATAGTTGTTCTTCTCCCCATCATGAGTAGCTCTCACATCATACTGCCATGGACAACCCAACAGCAAATGATAAGTATCCATAGGCAATATGTCACATAGCAATCTGTCCTTGTACTCACCAATTTCAAAATCCACCAATGCTTGTTCATCAACCAATACATGTTGACCCTAGTTGAGCCATGATACCTTGTAAGGAGTGAGGTGAGCCAATCTTTTTCAGTTTGAGTTTGTCCACCATTTCAACTAAGACAATATTCTCGGTGGAACCTAAGTCTACAATCACTTTACAAATATTCCCATGTGATGTACAAGTGGTCCTAAAAAAACTTTTCCTTTGTGGTGGCTCTTGAGCTTGGGGTATCTTGACCATTGTTCTCCTCATCATCAATTTTTCTCCATCTATAACTAGCCCTACCTTGTTGATTGAAGAAGTTACACTTTGAGTGTCCTACTCTTGCTACAATTGAGTTCTTCTTTCCCCATGTATGAGCTAGTGGAGCTTGAGGCTTTCCCCGGGAACTTACTCATGGTATGCCCAACTTGATTGCAATATAACACCTACCGGTGAAGACTGTATTTCCTCTTCCTGAGTTTCCAAACCTGCCCCTAAAATTGCTCCTTCCTCTATAGGATCCTCTAAATGCTCCTCTTTGAGAGTCCCCACTGCCTTCTTGGCCTTGTTTCTCTTCATTTCTTGGTGATTGCTGCCCTCTACCAAAGTTTCCTCTACCTCTAAAATTCTTACCTCCCCTATGTTTCTAATTTTGTTCACTCCTCCTTTTGATCTTCTCTTCTGCCCTTGGGGCCAACTGAAAATACTTATGGATAGTGTCTAGTGTGAGGATACTTATCTCATCTTGTATATTCTGTCTAAGGCTATTCATGTACCTGGCCAACTTCTCCACTTCATTCTAATGCTTCCTATCCCTCAAACTAATTTTGTGGAATTCTTCAGTGTATGCATTGACATCTAACTCCCTTTGTTTCAGATTTTGCAGTTTCTTATGGATTTGAACTTCATAATCTCCTGGAAGGAATTGTACCTTAAGTCTGATCTTCATACGCTCCCATGAAGTTATCTTCTTTTGTGCCTTAAGTCTAAACTTCATTATTGAGAGCCTCTATCCAATCTAGCAAGTCTTCTCCATCTAGGTTTCCTCCATATGTGGGTAATCCATCCAAGTTGTCTTTAGAAATAGATTTGACTACATCCAAGAATTGCTTTCGGTCTTGAGGCATGGCTAATGTTGTTGGTTCCTCACCATCTTCCACTTCTTCATTAGTCTCATCACCCCATTTTGTCTTAACCTTACCTTTCTCCTTCTTAACCTCTCTAGTTCATGTACATCCTTCTACATCCTTCAATCCTTCTATCATCTCTACCACCAATTGTTAGATGGCTTCTAGAGTCATTGCCTTTGGAGGCATTGAACTTGCTTCTGATTCTTCACACTGACATACACTAAATCTTTCAAAGAATGGCTCTAATACCACTCTGATGCATAGAGTCTTGGAGCTTTGTTTGAAACACCTTCTTGAGTGACTTGTCCTACTTAACCCTTCAACTGCTCAAGTCCTTCCCATGGCACTTAGTAGGGGTTATGATAATAAAGACCTCCAAGGTCTGAACCTTCTTTAATTTCCTCCTTGGTATAGCCAATGGTTTCTGGACAATCAACTCTACCACTTGAGGTTGCCACCTCAGTTTCTCACACACTCTTCTCCTGGGCTCCAACCACTCCTGCAAGGATCTTAACACATAGCTACTTCCTATGGTTTCCCAATGCATCTATCAGGTGTCTTCAATGTATTATGAGGTGTAAGGCTCACCAAATCCATCTTCTTGGCTTCCTAACCCTTCTAGGTCTCTACCGGCACCAAAATAGGCCTAATTGTATTAGCCCTCCCTAGGCGGTTTTAGGGTCTTAATTTTAAAAAGTCTCAAACAAGCCTAGAAATAAATCATGTATTTGAGTACCCTTTTGGAAGTTGTAGACAATATTGGAAAAATGTGTCTGGGTTATTTGTACAAGTGGGATTTCCAATGATACATTATTTTGAAGGGTTTAGGCCTCACTGATGACTTGGCAAGATGGGTCTAAAACTCTTCACTAGTCAAATCTCCTACTCCAAACAATTTGGTAACCTTCAAGGTCACTCAGAGGGCTTTCCATTCATGTGTCACTTGGTCCTACACCAATCATCATGTGCTCATATATCACACCTTTCTTGTTGTCCTAACTCACCTACTCCCATCAGTGAGCCTAGGGCTTCATTTTTTTTCCTCCTACTAGACCTACAACACCACACACCCTATTCTAAAGCTATGTACTAACCCTAACCTAGTATTCTTAGTGATTTCAATAGGTTCCATCAAAGAATGCCTAGGTTAGAGCCATTTCTTGCTCTTAAACCCTACTTGCAAGGGTTTTGATCCTAGTTGCAAAGAATGGAAGAAATCTTTACAACCTAGGACAATCAAACCTGAAAATCAACCTTAAAGAAGACAAATACACCATCTAGTTCGTACTATACCGTACAAACAATGAAAATAAGAGTAAAAATGTCAAAAACCGGTGGAAACAAGGTTGCTTCATAAACCAAAAACTTGCTCTTGCATTTCCAATCCTCCAACTTGTACAATGATGTGAATTTTGGCTTATATGCTCTTGTTTTAGTTGGTTCAACCAACTTTTAACACCTATAACCAAAAATGCAACTTTTGCAAGAAATTGCAAAATGTTGCTCAACAACTTTTTACAACTTTTGGCTCTAGGATGCAATTTTGCATTCTAATGCATTTTAAGACTCTTGAAGGTCCTCAAACACCCTAGAAGACCTAAACACAACTCAATTGACCCCTAATATATGAATACATTCATCTGGAGTACTTTACCTATGAACTACCTAAGCATCTCACTTCTTAGGCTATCAACATCCTGAACATAATTGACTCAAACCAAAACTTGGACAACTCAACCATGGCTCTATTGAGTCCTCAATTGTTGGTCCATTATTACATCACAAATATAACACACAAACTTAAAATAAAACAAATATTTCATTCTTGGAGTGTTAGGTGCCCTACACTAGGTTGATTTAGAATAGGAGCAACATAGCCATTCTTTGTAACATCCCATATATCTCTTCCAATGTAGTTCAGATGTGTTTCCATTCTAATCTTCCATATGCCATAGTTAGTTTCATCAAGCTTTAGACTCTCCTTCTTGAAAATATTTGTTTCCATAGGATCTCCTCAAGCTGTTAGACTTCTACAAAAAGAGGACTTAGCTCTGATACCAATTGTTAGGTCCTAGGAAGGACAACTGAGAGGGGGGTGAATCAGTTGTGAAGTAGTTGTTAATAAATTTTTTTCCAAATGCAAGTTATTCCAATTTAATATTAATGTTGGTAAACCAAACTTAAGTGTCGATAAAATGGATTAACAGATATAGCAATACCGGTTTAACTTAATGCATGAAACATAAAGAGAAACATCCATAACACATAACACAGAGATTTTGACATGGAAACCCGGTAAGGGAAAAACCACAGTAGGAAACCTTATTCACAATCAGATGATACTACTGTAGATAGTATGTGTATACAAATGGGGTCTGCACATGTAGAAAGGCCAACTACCTAGAGCTCACTACTGAATCACAAATTAGGAGTCACATTGACTACACAATTGGATGGTTAAATTCAATGATAATGTACTGCTCAAAATAGCATCTCCAATGATGGATTCAGTACTGGTTAAGCTCTGAACATGAGTGTCAAAAACACCTTCATAACCTTCCTTCAACCTTTGAATAATTTTTGTGTGATTCGCACAAGGATCTTATTTTCTCTCTTCAATATTCGAATACGCTCATACTCTAACCATATTCCTGATCTTCAATGAAATCTTACAATCATTTATACAAAACCTAAGACCAAATGAATAGGCCGGCTCACTAAAGATATTATATTTAAATCAATTACAAATAAGTCTTGATGTGATACAACATGTTGGCTCAAAACATTTACCACAATAACTAAGCAATAAACAATCTTCGTGACGTGTCATGCTGATCTGGAATAGATAACATGTATCGGTCCATAATGTAGACTTATCTCCTTGTAAAGGCAAACCTATCAACCTGATTAGACCAATAAGCAAGACACAAAAACCAAACTTCCAATCCATGTCCTCGACATAACCAAATGATCTCCAAGTTATCATTGCTTCCCGTGAACAATATAACCTACTGGTGAACACATACCAGTGACTGTGCATAAGCCATTAACCATAGCGGTGAACATAATGTAAACCTCCAAGAAGACAAGTATTGATATCAATGACAAAACCAATGCAACACATGACAAAGTCATCCATAATACCAACATTGGCATCATCAGGAAAACTCTCGGTCTTTAGATAATTGAAGATATGTGTGAACCATTCTCCTAAATCAACATGGGCACACATAAGGCTATCAAATTGAGTTTAATTAGATACGACCAAAAAGAAGAGGAATTCTACTACAAAGTGATATTCATCCTAACCAAAGTCTGAGCCTACAAGAGAAGCAACATTTGCCATTGCATCTACATGATTATTTTTCCTTCGTGAGATGCTATCAATCATGTAAGTAGCGAATTTCTTTAGGATGGTCAATACTAAGTCCTTGTACTGAGACAACTTCAAATGTTTAACATGATAGACACTCATCACTTGGTTCACAATAAGCTCAGAATCCCCATGGATGTGGATGTTCTTCATACCCATGATAATCTTAGCATAGACTCTTGCAATCAGGGCCTCATACTCAACAATATTATTAGTACAATGATTCTAAATGAAAGGAGAGAGGAACTAGCTTTTCTTAAGGTGAAACAAAAACCACACCTATGTCTGAGCCAATTTGACACCTCGAACCATCAAAATACATATCCCACATGGAGTCTTGGTCAATGATTAAAACATCCTCATCAAGGAAGAGGTCTAAGGTGGGAAAAGACTTGCTTGAGGGAGAGTTAGCCAACTAATCAATGATGACCTACCTTTTGATTGACTTCTGAGCTATGAAATGCAAGTCAAATTCAGAGAGCAGCATTGTTAGGTCTCGAAGGCAACTGAGAGGGGGGGGTGAATCAGTTGTCCAATAAATACAAACCAAAACTAACTTAACCAAACTTAAAGCTTAATGCCAGTAAAACAAACTTTAATGCCAATAGACAGTTTAATAGTTAATTACAGTACCGATAAATTTTAATGCATGAAACAGAAAGACAAATAACATACACAACACATAACACAGTTATTTATATGTGGAAACCCTATAAGGGGAAAAACCCTGGTGGGAAACCTTACCCACAATCAGATGATACTACTATAGAAAGTATGTATGTACAATATGGATTCTACACATGCAGAAAGGCCAACTGCCTAGAGTTCACTGATCACTCACAAAATGGGAGTCACACTGACTAAAATTGGGTGGTTAAATCCAATGATAATGTACTGCTCAAAATAGCATCTTCATATGTTGGATTTAGTACCGGTTAAGCTCTGATTTTCCTTATTCAAACCTTCCTTCAATCTTGAATGCTTTCTATGTGTATATCTCTACGTATATTCACATATACCTTATTACAATCCTTTTCCACACTCTTCTACATAATCTCATAAATGAGATCTTACATTTATACCATAACCTAAGAACAAATGTAGGTCGGATCACTAAAAGATATTACAATAAAATTAATTACAAATGAATCAATACATGATGCATGATGTCAGCTCAATGCATTTACAATAATAATAAACCATCTTCATAACATGTCATGTTGATCTGGAATAGATAAGCTTGTCGGTGCATATCCTGGACCTATTTGTCGGTAATAGCAAATCTGCAAACCTGATTCGACCAATGAACAAATAACCAAGACCAAGTGTCCAAATGATGTCTTCGACATAGCCAAGTAATCTCTAGATGATAATAGATCATCTTTAGTGCCGGTAAACAATATAATCCTGCCAGTAAACTAGATATCGATGGCGGTGCATAAGTCATTGACCATGCTGGTGAACATAACCAAAGATCTCCAAGTCCTAATAAGTGTTGAAAAGTGTTGATATCAATGAAAAAACCATATCAACATATCCAAAATACCAACAATATCCCCCTTTGGCATTGATGGCAACACAAGATGGAAAAACCATCTAAGTGCTAAAGCAGAAATACCAAAAACCAAAAACCGTCAATCTCAAAAAGAGATCATCAAAAATATAGATGCAGAGAGTAACTATCTCTTCCCCAATGAATAATCTCTCCCCAAAAGATAATGTGTTTTTCCATAGATATCTCTCCCCCTTTGACATCAAATGCCAAAGCAATACAAAACCAAATACAATCAGTTCAAAGAACTTATCACAAAATACCAACTTATCAATTTATCCAACTACTCCCCTTGAGAAGTAGATCTCCTCATCAAAGCCGAAAAAATATTTCTTTGTTAATTATGTCAGTCTAATGCCATGCTCCAACTGTCTAAGTTTCTATCGGTGAGGGTATAACTCCAAGCTACTCTCTTAGATATTCAAAAGTTTCCTTAGGCAAAGGTTTAGTAAAGATATTTGCAATCTTCTCTTTAGTATTCACATAAACCAATTTCACTTATTTTGCTTCAACATTCTCTTTCATAAAATTGAATTTGATAGAAACATGTTTGGTTTTAGAGTGAAATACCAGATTCTTTGATATATCAATTGCTTCCATATTATCACACTAAATGATTATAGGTTCATTGCATTTTGCCTTTATGTCCTTCAACATTTGCTTAATCCATAATACCTGTGTACAATTAGTTGTTGCTGCAAGATATTCTGATTCTGTTGTTGATAATGATGTACAACTCCGTTTCTTGCTCAACCAAGAGATTAATCTACTACTAAGAAAGAATGCTCTGTTGGTGGTGCTTTTTTTGTCATCTACATGTCCTACCCAATTTCCATATGTGTATGCACATAAGTCAAAGTTTTCATCTCTAGGATACCATAAACCAATATTTGTAGTTCCTTGTAGATACCGAGAAATCCTTTTCACTGTTGATTCATGATTTTCCTTAGGATTACTCTGAAATCTTGAAACAATACTCATTGCATTCATAATATCAGGTCTTGTTTGTGTCAAATACAATAAACCTCCCATTATATACTTGTACCTAGTTGGATTAACTGGTGTTGATTCATCCTTCAAAGATAGCTTATCAGTTGTAGTCATAGGTGTGCTTACCAGTTTAGATTTTTCCATGCCAAATTTCTTAAGTAATTCCTTCAAGTACTTTGATTGATTTATGAATATACCTTTATCAATTTGTGAGATCTACAATCCTAAAAAGAATTTTATCTCCCTAATCATAGACATTTCAAATTCTTCTTGCATCTTATTAGAAAAGTCTTTACACAATCCATCTTCTCCTCCAAATATTATATCATCAATAAAAACTTCAATAACCAAGATGTCATCATTAGTTACTCTATAATATAGATTGTTGTCAGCATTACCTTTAGTAAAACCAATCTTCAAAAGATATTTGTCCAATCTAGCATACCAAGTTCTAGGAGCTTGCTTCAATCCATATAAAGCTTTCATTAACCTGCAAACCATATCTTTGTCATCTATCAAAGAAAATCCATCAAGTTGTTCAATGTAAACTTCCTCTTCTAGATCACCATTCAGAAATTCACATTTACCATCCATTTGATATACTTTATAGTTCTTGTGTGTTGCAAAAGCGAAGAATAATCTGACTACCTCAATTCTAGCTACTGGTGCAAAGGCTTCATTGTAATCAATTCCTTCCTTCAGTGAATATCTCTTACACACTAATATTGCTTTATTTATGACTACCTTACCATCTTCATTAAGTTTATTTCTAAATACCCATTTAGTTCCAATTACATTTTTGTCTTTAGGCCAGGGAACTAATGTCCATGTGTTATTCTTTTCAATTTGTTCAAATTCATCTTCCATAGCCTTAATCCAGTGTTTATCTTCATGTACCTCATTAATAGATGTTGGTTCAATTTGAGAAATAAGAAATACCTCTTCATTTGCTAGTCTTCCTCTAGTCATAACTCCTTGATATTTGTTCCCAATTATCTGATTTTCAGAGTGATTCAATCTTACATACTGGGGTGTTTTCACTTCTTGTTGTTCTTCAGTCACTGTGGAATTCTTAAATGATGCCGGTGTGGCTGGATCAACATTTTGTACCGGTGTGCTTATAGTAGGTTCATTTGTGATTATCTCAACTACCAATTCAGAGTCTATAGACCTTCTTAACTGTTCATCAATCTTCACATTTGAACTTCCAATGATTTTCTACAATTTTCTATTAAAACATCTATATGCCTTGCTTATAGATGAATAACCAAGAAATATTCCTTCATCACTTCTAGGATCAAATTTTCCAATATAATCATCTCTTCTAATATAGCATTTGCTTCCAAATATTCTGAAATATTTAAGAGTAGGAGTATTACCAAACCATAGTTCATAAGGGGTCTTACCAGTTTCACCTTTGATGTGAACTCTGTTGAATGTATAAACAGTTGTATTGACTGCTTCTCTCCAATACACATGAGGTAGATTTGCTTCTGATATCATGCTTCTAATTGCATCCAAAATAGTTTGGTTCTTCCTTTCCACAACTCCATTCTACTGGGGTGTCCGAGGTGTTGATAATTGTCTTTTAATTAGATTCACTTCACAGAATGTATTAAATTCCTTAGATGTGAATTCACCTCCTTGATCTAATCTCAAGCATTTGATTTTCTTACCGGTTTCATTCTCTACCATGACCTTGAATAGTTTGAACTTCCCAAAAGCTTTTGATTTCTCCCTGAGAAAAGTAACCCAGCACATTCTAGAATAGTCATCAATGAATAGCATAAAATATATATCTCCTTGTAAACTTCTACTTATTGTTGGACCACATAAATCAGTATGAATTAATTCAAGAACATTATTGGATTTTTTTGGTATACTCTTAAAAGTTGATCTAACTTGCTTTCCAAATTGACATTTCTTGCATACCGGATTGTGAGGCTTAACAATCTTAGGTAAATCTCTTACTACCTTAGTTGTACTAATTTTCACAATGCAATCAAAGTTTACATGACACAGTCTCTTATGCCATAGCCAACTTTCATCAATATGTGCAATCAATCATGTCTTTTCATTGTTATTCAAATGAAAGATATTACCTCTAGTCTGATTACCGGTTGCAATTTCTAAACCAATTCTATTCATGATTTTGTATTTACCATTCTTGAATTGTAATTGAAATCCATTTTCAACTAATTGACCAACACTCAAAAGATTGTGCTTAAAACCTTCAAAAAAGTAAACATTATCAATATTAGGCTTACCATCAAAAGATATAGTGCCTTTTCCTCTAATCAAACAAGCTTTGTCATCTCCAAATCCTACTAGACCTCCATTGTATTCCTGAAAGGTTAATACTTTACTCTTATCACCAATCATATGATGTGAACATCCAAAATCAATAATCCATTCATCTTTGTCTTCAATTTTAGGAGTCAAGTCCTGCTCTACCAGTTGTATAATAGGTGTCAGTTGATCTTTTGTTATAGCAACAAAAGCCCATCCATTGTCTATTGGTTCCTCATCAGAATCATCAATGACTCCTTCATCAGCATAGTAACATGATTTGTCTCTATTCTTCTTAAATTAGTACCTTTGATATTCAGGGTTAGGCTTGTATGTTCTTTTAGCTTCTTCTTTCAATCTTGCATGTCTATCAGGACACCTAGAAGCCATATGACCAATCTTATTACAGCTAAAACATTTAAATGGTGCTTTACCTTCATACTTACTTCCAACTGGACTTTTAGGCATTTTCCTTGCAAATAGTGCTTCAAGCTCTTCCAGTTCTTCATTATCCTTTCTAATTTCTTCAAGTTCTCTTGCATAAAAGGCTTTCCAATCAGATTTTTTAGATGATAATGATGCTTTGAAAGCTAGATCTGTCTTAATAGTAGCAAGAGGACCAAATTCCTCAAGTTCAAAAGCTGAAAGTTTTCCAACCAGAGTGTCTCTAGATACTAATGCATTAGGCATTGTTCTCAATTCATTAATAGCAGTTACTTTCATTTTATATGCTGGTGGAAATGATCTTAATACTTTAGAAATGATTTCATCTTCACTTAAGGTTCCTCCACAACACTATATACCCAAAACAATTTCATTTACTCTTTCCATAAAAGTAGAAATTATTTCATCTTCTTCCATTTTCAGATTTTCATACCTGACCTGGAAGCATTCCAGTTTTGCAATTTTGACTATGGTATCACCTTCATTCAGTGTCTCCAATTAATCCCAAATAGCTTTAGCAGTAGATCTATCTGATAATCCCATGATTTGTTGATCTAACAATGTGCTCAAAAGTGCTTCTCTTGCTTTGCAATCATTTTCCTCATCTTTAGCCAAGGTTGGTGGATTAGGTTGATCTTGAGTAGGAATAGTATAACCATTCTTTGTAACATCCCATATGTTCTTTCCAATGCAATTCAGATGTGTCTCCATCCTGATCTTCCATATACCATAGTTGGTTCCATCAAGCTTCAGACTATCCTTCTTGAAATAGTTAGAAGACATTGGATCTCCTCAAGTTGTTAAACTTCTGCAAAAAGATAACTAGGCTCGATACCAATTGTTAGGTCCCAGAGGCAACTGAGAGGGGGGGGGGTGAATTAGTTGTCCAATAAATACAAACCAAAACTAACTTAACCAAAATTAAAGCTTAATGTCGGTAGATAGTTTAACAATTAATTATAGTACCGGTAAAGTTTAATGCATGAAACAAAAAGACAAATAACATACACAACACATAACACAATTATTTGTACATGGAAACCCTGTAAGGGGAAAAACCATAGTGGGAAACCTTACCCACAATTAGATGATAATACTACAGATAGTATGTGTGTACAATATGGAGTCTACACATGCAGAAAGGCTAACTGCCTAGAGCTCACTACTCAATCACAAAATGGGAGTCACACTGACTACAATTGGATGGTTAAATCCAATGATAATGTACTGCTCAAAATAGCATCTTCATATACTGGATTCCGTATCGGTTAAGCTTTGATTTGCCTTCTTCAAACCTTACTTAAATCTTGAATGATGTCTACGTGTATAGCTCTACTTATATTCGCTTATACCTTATTACAATCTGTAGACGTATAAAAATGACCATACTCCTAAATGAATATTTAATGTTCATTTTGTTCTCATTTCTCTATTTAGTTAAATCTAATTTAATTAAATCACCCACATTCTTCTATTTAATTAAGTAAATTTTTCAATTTATTTATTTAAATTCACTTAAAGCCCTTTTTATCATTTAATTGAATAAATTATTTTATTTAATTAAATCCCTTCTCTCTACTTTTTAATTAAATTTACATTTAATTAAATAGTTCATCCCAGTTAAATAAATCTAATTTATTTAAATCCCCAACTTGCAACCAAATTGAAATAAAGAAATTTATTTTAATTAAACCTATTATCCCTCATCCACTTGCATTTTCCTACATCTCTCACTTGCCTCCTAACCCTCTTCCTAAATTCTTTTAGAACACCTCCAATCCTAATCAATTAACCTAAACCCATCAATTATCCCCTTTCCCTAAACTTGAGGAGGTCACTTCTCAAATTTGGAGTAAAGTCTTCCAAAGCCGTTAAAGCCTTTATGCCTTCAACAAGCTAACTTGTTGAAAACCCCCAAATTTGGAAGGACTCTTACAAATTTGTCCCCAAAGTCTTCAAACCATTAATGGTTAACTAACCCTTAGTGGCATGGTTAGAGACCTTTTGCCTAACTCAACCCTCATCTAACCCAGGGGTCTCATCAAGCATTAATTGCTCTGAACATGGTTATCCCTTTAACCTTTGCACAAGAGTCTATCCTATGGGTAAAAGCTTTATCTAATGGATAACCTTAACCTAACCTTAACCTTTACCCTATAAGGTAACCATGAGGTCTTCTCAAGCATTTAATGCTTCTTACCTCTCCTCTCAAGAAGCCTTATGTTGACAATTGTCACCATTTCATTGGTGAGAATTGCAAACATGGATTGATAACTTTCAATCCTAACCCTTGATTAGATCCTTCAATCCTGACCATCCATTGCCCTATTTTTCCTATAAATAGAGCTCTCATTCCTCCATTTCTAAGATCCAAGTCTTTAGCATCATACATATACTTAATTTTAGCCTCTCTTTGCAATAGAAATTTATCTAATAGCATTTTAGAGTATTTCTATTATCATTAGCTTAAATCATATAGCTAGTAAATCATGTGAGGATAATATTTTTACTAACCTTGTCATCTTATCATCTATTTTAGTTCATCTACAAGAATCATGCATAAATAGGATGAATTTGTAATAAGTTCAATCAAAAGCATCCCTAAGTCACTTTGCTCAATGATCTGAGAGAAAAGGCATTGGCTTGAGGGACCTTGTGAGATAGAGAACCATGGAACACTCCTCGGGAAGTTAAGCCATTCCTCATGGATCCATAACTTGTACCAAGAGTCCCATGGGTGTGTGGGCAAGTCCTTGAAATATTTCCACATATTGGATTTCATTGAACCGCTTTTTCCGCATACATTTTCGACACCCACCGTGGGGCATAACCCCATTAATCAAATCAATTTTCTAATCTGACCACTTTTGAAGGTACATGGGAAACAAGAATTCATGCATAGGGAACATTTCTTAGTGCATCTGGTTAACATTCCAGCACATCCAGTATACTGTTCAGTGCATGGGACTCATATCCTAGTGCGTGGAGACCCTCACATAGCGCATAACATTCTTAAAAATTTTCCTATAGGTTTCAGCGTGGGAATTTAATAGTATAGTGCATTTGGAAAATAACTCAACATGTCAAGTCTATCCAATGGTACATCCAAGTAATTCTATAGCGCATCATAGACAGAGAACAAGAAATACTTTGTAACCAAGATCAGAATTAGACTTGTGAAAGTCCACAATGCCAGTATTTTGCTAACAGATTTAATTGTTTTTGCAGGATTTCTGATAGTTTCATTGCATGATTTGGGAGTGCATTTTATTTTAAAGTTAGGATTTAAAGTAGTTTGAAGTTTTTACTAACTTAGCTAAGTTAGTTAAGAATTTGAATTCTTTTAATTCTTGTTTAAAGCTAAAATTGAACTCACACCTCATTTGGGCACTTAAAAAGAACCACAACAAAAATCTTTCCTTGCTTTCATAGGAGAAAAATTTCCTTTGGGTTGCTAAAAAGAACATACAAACTTTCTATTTTTGTAAAAAGAGCTTGGAAAAGAACCTCACCATCCTTTGGTGCATAAAAGGATCAATATTTTAAATTTTTGCAAGGAAAAAGAATCACATTTGTCTAAATTTTGTTTTCAAGTTAAAGAGGGAAGTTCTTCCCCTTTTGTCAATTTCTTTTGTTGACCACCAAGATTGGAATTTTGTTTTGTTGACCAAGTTCCTTTACTAGCTCAGATAATCACTGATTTGACGGGATAAAATGAACACCATATTTTTGTGGAGCATTATCTCCATATAGATTTTACCAAAACATTGCAATAAAAGGTTAAAAAGAACACTTGTGTGCTTTGATTCAAAAGTGAAAGGAATATGCTCTCCCCTTAACTGGGTGATCAAAAAGTTAGACCACTCTTACTCTTTTAGTGTTTATTGCATAAAACCTTTAGCAGGCCTGCCCTCCCGCGTAGTTGAAAAACTCTTAAAGCCATTTTTTGGCCGGTGTGAGGGGAACGACCTAAGTGGGGAATGACTTTGATGCCAAGTGTTCCAACCCACTATAATCAAAAGTGGAAAGTGATGAAATTCCTTTTTAATGGTTGCGTGCAACAATTATCCTTCCCCCAGTATGTTTACGATACATAAAGCCTTTGTTCTAAAGGTTGGGAAGCCTCCTGAGGGAGTTTATCACTGACGGCCGAACAAGAAGCCTGATTACGAACTTTAGCATTAGAAATTTTGAGCCGAGTTAGCATCCAAACATTTGCAGTATCATAGTGCAAGGGTGGGGAAGAATCTTCCCCTAAGATTACTCACCATATATCTCCCAAGATAACTACTCAATTGTGAAGCAATTCACTTTGAGTTAATTTCTAGCAAAAGGCAAAAAAATGGGCGCCCCCTAGGGGGTGACAAGGTTGTTTGAGCTAACAAAGTATCAAGACTAGTGAGCTATGGTATTGTCGATGACCTTTGAATAAAGAGTCTGATTGATTTGTATTTTCTGTATCCAAACCTGTTAAAACATTGGGGATTTGAACACATCCTCATAGAACATACACTCATTGTTTAGACTAGGCAAAATGGTTATATCTTTTGCGTTGTGCTTTCATTTCTTACTTCAGAAAATCATCCATCATCATTGAAACAAAATTCAAAAATCCCAGAAAACCACCAAGTCAAAACTATCAGGGAACTTTAGCACATAAGAGCAACATCTTAGCACTTGGAAACCACAGTTTAGCGCATGCAAGCTTCAACATAGCACATTTCTTCTAAACTTTAGCACGTAATTAGTCCAAACATTAATAGTTTGAAACTTAGCACTTTCTAAGAACATTCTAGCACATAGAAGCAATAGCTTAGCGCGTTGAGACCAAACATTAGCGCGTTGAAGTCAACAGTTAGCACATTAGAAGCCCATATTAGCGCATAAACCTTTCAAAGAAAAACAAACTCAAACAATCCAATTAGTGCGTCACAAAGGTAGCTTAGCGCATGGAGTCCTTTCTCTAGCGCATTAACAAAATTCAGTAGTGCATTGGGTTTCTGGCTTAGTGCATAGCAGAAACTAAGAAAACAGGGGGCAGAATAGAAGCTATTTTTGAAAAATCTAAAAATAGTTTAGGAAGCCTTCTTTCCTTATCTTGAACTCTATCAAACAGAAAATCAAAATCAAAATATCAAAACTACTCCAAAACCAAGTTTTCCATAAAACAAAGTTGTCCAAATCCAAAAACTAGTCAAGAGATAAAGCACATCTCTCCTATCAAAATCGGGAAACACCATCACATGTATCAAAAGGTCCTTCAATCAAATGGATTTTTATCCAAAAAAATACTTGTTTTAAACACCAAGTTGTCAAATCAATTTTCCATATCAGGAAAACTCTTATTCCATATCATTTGACATGCTTTGTCATGAGGGGGCATCTAAACCTTCATTTGATAAAGTAAAACTTAATTTTCCAAACAAGATATCTTGAATCCAAAACAAATCAGAGGAAACCATTGATAACTTGTGCATGACTAATCCTCATATTCTAAGAAGAAAGAATATTTATCATAATAGTAAGTTGAGGAAACAATAACCTAGTTCTCTGAAACTTGCCAAATGGAATAGTTTTTTATACATCAATCACCAACTCTTCAAATCTCATCAAACATTCCTCTATCATATGCGCTTGTATCTTCAAGACAAAACAAATGAATTTTACAAGGAACCATTGAGGAGTAGAGCATTCAGTCAAAAATCAGCATTCAGTCAACCCCTAAATCAATAAGGAAAGATCAACCCATCTTTCTTCCCTGAAGTATACATCACTTACAATATACCTTGATTTGAACCACCAATCCCTGAGAAAAACATCAAAGAGGAGTTCATTCCCTTTGTCATAGAAATTTTCTACTAGATGCCCATTGTTACTCGCTCTCAATGAAACAAACAAAGCAAAACACAACCAAAGTCCAGCATGGGTCAAAGATTATCAAATCCTTTCGAATATCCAAATCTAGAAGACACGGAAATTTTGGAGGAACTCCTCCAAGAGTGTCAAGAAAGGGCCTCATTTCAAAAACTTGTGGAAAAACTCATGGAAAATGACAAAGAAAAATACCTACTCATGCTCACAAGAAAAGGAGTTAAACTCCCTGAAGACTTTGATACTAACATATTTAGAACAAGGTCTCAACATTATGCTTATCAAGAATGATAAAGAGAGGAGGAAGCACATGACCATGAACAAAACATACCTGAACCAAACATACCTGAGAAAAACTTACCTGAGTAGAATTTACCCAAGAAAAACATCCCTAAGAAAAACATACCACTACACATGCCATTCCAAACTAGAAACAATGCAAGGGAAGAACTCTTCCCCCGAAAAACAAATGCACCCTTGGTTGCTCTTACATAGAAAATACAAATGCTGCAAAAATAGATGCAAGACATGCAATAAGGATCAACAATATGGTATTCCTTGAATGAAATTTGTCCTTATCATTTTGACAGGAGGTTAAACATGGTACCTTTTCACCCAGATTCAAACATCCCCAAATTTGACAAATATGATGGGAAAAGTGATCCCCGCGATCATGTCCAGGAATTCTGCACCATGAGCCTAGAATTTGCCCATGATGACATTTATTTAATGAGATTATTCCCAAGAAGCTTGGGAGGACAAACGATGGAATGGTTATCCAAAATCACATCTCCTGTTAGATCCTTTGATGAGTTAGTTAACAAATTCATTACTCAATATTCCTACAACATTCAACATGCCATCACCATGCTAGATGTCTACAATACCAAACAAAAGAACAACGAAACATTCATGGTGTTCCTTCAACGTTGGTGATGAATGGTCTCAAGGTATCCTCGAGATGTGCCTGAGAAGGAAAAGATGGAATTTTTCATCAACAATTTAAATAGCGAGATGAGTTACATACTCAAACTCCAATGCATACCATCTTTTGCTAAATTGATTGAGAATGGCATCCAAGTAGAGGAGGCATGTGTCAAGAAAGGAACACTAAAATTTTTCAAAGAAGGGATGAATTCATCCAATTCTAATTACAATAACCAAAACAACAACAACTTAGACAAATCCAAGTTCTGGACCCGAAACAAAAACACTGGAAATGAAGGAGGTGTTATCACTGTTTTGAAACTTGGGTAATATTGTTCCATAATCAGATAAAATCTGATTATGTTGTGCTTAGCATTTCATGTTGCCTCTAAGTTTTTGGGCCAAAAAGGGTGTAGGGTTTTTGAAATTTAACCTTCCTATGTACTGAAAGCCCTTGCGTTCTATTTTTGTGTTAACTTTTTCCACTTAACTGGAAGGGTAGGTTTGTCGTGAAAGGGTCCCCCCTTTACAAATTGCCTTAGGCGGGTCTTTTTTAAATTTTAATTATTTGCACCCTTTCCCTAAGTTTTGAGTTCTTTGTTGGGCCCCATAAAAAACATGCAAGTTCCAGCAAATCTAATGGTGTGCGTGGTCTCACAAAGGAAATATGAATGAGCTTAATCCTTCTCAAAATAGCAAAAGGATAAATGGGTCCCAGAAGTAAGAGGATCTTTTGGATAAAGGCTGATTAACTTGGAGTTGATCCAATGGTGCATGTGGATTCGCAACTGAAAGTGGTCTGAAGTTTACCTTTCACAAAGTAGCAAAAAGGTGGCGGGCGCAAGTAAGGTGGTCACAAAAGGGTTAATAGATGATCATCTCAGAAAGGATCTAATGGTTCATGTTGATTCATGAAGAAACATTTCCAGGGTTTTATGTTTCGCGAAATGGCAAAAAAGCTAGCGAGCCCAGAAAGTAAGCGGATCCTTTGGTTAAAGACTGATCAACTCAAGATTGATTGGGTGGTCCATGTTGGTTTGCAAAGGAAAGATGTGCAAGACTTACCTTTCATGAAGTAGCGAAAGGTTAGTAGGCCCAGTGAAAAGGGTGACATGGTAGGTAAAGAAGGTGCATCTCCTAGTTGATCTAACAGTTCACGTTGGTTCGTAAAGAAAAGTTGCCAAAGGTTTAAAGTCTGCGAAACAACGAAAGAGATGGTGGACCCGAGTAGCTAGGTTAAAGGATGAATCTAAAAGTTGAGCATCTAGCTTAAGATCTAATGGCCCATGTTGTTTTGCTGGGTGAAGTAACATGAAGTTTACCTTTCACAAAGTAGCAAAATGAGGTGGCGGTTGCATGACAGATGATGTGGTGGAACAACTGGATGTCTAGCCAGGGCAAGTGATGATTTGTCGGTATGACATGTAGTTCCAAGTAGATCGTGGATGGCCAATTTTGATTGGGCATTGATGGTGATGAAATCCACAGCCAAGATAAAACACATGGCTATTAAAGATGCAGAGTCCGATAGAGTTCTTGGATGAATTGGCGGCTGACATGTCAGAGCTATCTGTCGGAAATAAAAGGGGTACATGGACTCCATGTAGAGGGCCCACTTTGAAGGTTAAAGGGCATTAAAGGCCATGCATCTCAAAGGTGATCCAATGATGAGTGCTATTTTGCAGCCTGGAGATGCAAGGTCTTTAGACTTTGCGAAGTAGTGAAGACCGTTAGTAGTAATGATTCCCTACGGTTAGTGAAAAGACAAGCGGTACCCGTGTGGAGTAAAGGTTGAGTAGATAATAGAAGATCTAATGGATGGTGTTATTTCATGTGGAAGAGATGTATAAGGTTTATACTCCATGAAACAACGAAAGGAAGGTAGGGCCCAGATTTAAGTAGCTTGACCCAGGTAAGGTAAAAGACATGCGAGTTTCGCAAGATCCAAAGGACAATGCTACTTCACAATGAAAAGGTGAGCGGATTTTAACCTCTGTGAAACAAAGAAAGGAGAAACACATAGAAAATGTTATGATCCATTGGATCCATTTTTTGAATTCAGCTGCAAATTCAAATCTGAGTTGATTTCCGAAGCATGCGGTTTTAAATGCTTCAATTCATTGTTGTATTGTCATATTTAGCTTCACATCAATTGGACGTTGGCATCATTTCAAAGATTTATTGGTGTAGAGGGTAGGAGGATCTTACCCATATACCTAAGGAATCATACCCACACCCACACAACTCATTCCTCAAGACCTCTCATTGGTTAAACACATCACCTCCGATCCCCTACTCTCCACATACTAGAATAACACCCCCAACACACTGTCTCACTGTTTTAGGACAATCAAAAGCATAAATGAAAATATTTGTTAACCAAACAACTCATAAATTGATAGTTAAAATACATCCTTACCCTCATCCCTACCCAAAATGGGGTTTGGAAAAAAATCTAAACAAAATTTATTACATATATGAGGCCATTGGATGCCCTAGTAAGGGTTTTGATAGTTTTGAAACAAATGTCAATATCTTCCACAAATGATAATGAAATTGCACCAAATAAAAACCAAAGTACTCTTAGTTCATTTCACTTTCATCCCAGTAAGATAAATTAATCAAACAAATGCATATCAATTTGAAAATGAACAAATTTATGTCTGTCATATGTTGAAAACTTAGAAAATACAAGGAAAAATACAACTTTATTGCTCCACTTCTCAAATCTCGACCTCCACATCCAATATCTCTCTCAAAATGGATTAATTACAACATTTTATAGTTCTCCAAGACTTCTAAGGCTGAAATTTAACTAATAACCACCTATAACTACCCTTTTTTGCATTTTTGCAACATTTTGCAACAAAAGTTGCTCAAAAGTTGTCAAGATTGACAATTTCATTTGTCAACTTGAAAATTTGAAATATAATCACCCCAAACCACTCAAATAGTCATTAAATGACATTCTAAATATTATTACATCATTTATTCATCATATTTATCTATTCTACCCTCAAAACCCAATTTTAGCCTTTTTAGGCCTATTTTGCCAATTTTGACAATTTTACATCTTTTCATCTTTTCATTACATTGATTGGCACTAATGGCCCATTTACATTTTAAAAAGACCGCATAGATCTCATTAGCTTCCTCCAATGCCCTGTATCATCATATGACCCCTTGAACTCACTATGCTCAGGGTGCTCCTGCACCATACTCCCGGGGACAAAAGAATTCAAGGTCCCCTTGAATGGCTTCCTTCTCTTTCTGATCTTCCAATTCATTGGTACCATCTACTTGTACCCTGCAAACAAAATAAATCCATGCCTTGGTGGCTCCTTGCACCTTAGCTCATCCATCTAGTACTTTGGCCAAGCACCTACACCATCATTGTGGATCATTTCCACATGGTTATCAATAAAGTATCCCTGCATACTTGAAACAAAGAGATTAGAAAAATTAGAAACAACATCATGCATCAATATCTCCATCCTTGGAGAAAAAATTTCCACCATTTGAGCCTCTTCTTGGACCTCTATCTCACTCTCAATCTTCATTTCCAAGGCTTCTTCCTCTTGAGCCTTACAAACACCACCAAACTTCTCCCATTCTTCAACTATGGATTCAAACTCTTGCCATAAATCAAGTTCAACTACTACATCTTCTGCAACCTCATCCTCATGCCATTCTCATTGGCATACCAAACTATCACTCAACTCTCTTGCCACTTCATTAGCCACACACCTTGATGTCTTAGGGGTATCTTGCTGCCCTATACCCTCTCCCATTCTCAGTGGACATATCATAGTCCCAATCAGAATCATTTCCTCAACTTCAAGCCCTCCAAGACTTGATTCTTTGGTTTCTTCACCAGTACCTTTGTCTTCCATCTCTTTCTCAACATTTTGAACCTCTTTATCCTTAGGTTCACCATCCTCTTCAACACTTATCTACTGCACCTTGTGCTCTTGTTCTTCCAATGGACAACTTACCTCAACCTTGGCATCTTCATCCACTTTCTTTGTTGGAATTTTTTTCCCAACTTCATCCATGTTTGTACTCTTGATGGTTGTCTGCTCCATTGCACCATCACCCTTCATCAACCAATCCTTCACTTGCTCTTTATCTTCATCTTCATGTTCCTTTTTCCTTACGAACTCTATCTTTCCAATCAAACCTATCCTTCTTGATATCCCCCAAGATGCCCCATCATCCTTTAATGGATTCAATACAAACCTCTCCCCATCCTTGTTGATGTTGTATGTATTTCTGTAACCATCATGTAGGGCAAACCTATCTGATTGCCATGCTCTTCTCAAGATCAAATGAAAATCACTCAAAGGCATAACATCACATTGGATAACATCATAATATGAACCAATAGTGAAAGAAACATATAGTTTTTCTTTAACATCAATCCATTGATCATCACTTAACCCATATGCTCTGTAAGGTGTCTCATGAGGTGCCTTTGGTAGGTTCAACTTTTCAACCATTTCTATTGAGACTATGTTTTTAAAGGACCCACTATCAACTACAACCTTGCATACCTTACCCTTGCACTTGCATTGTGTCCTAAATATAGGAAGCCTCTAAACATACCTTGCCCTCCTTCCTTCCTCTTCTTCCATGATGGCTATAACTCCTATCTCTCAACCTTCAATATCTCCTTTGCAAGGATCTACTTCCTTGCTCTGATACGAATTGGTGCAGAGGGTAGGAGGATCTTACCCAAACATCTAAGTAATCTTACCCACACCCACACAACTCATTCCTCAAGACCTCTCATTGGTTAAACACATCACCTCTGACCCCCTACTCTCCACATACTAGAATAACACCCCAACACACTATCTCACTGTTTTAGGACAGTCAAAAGCATAAATGACAATATTTGTTGACCAAACAACTCATAAAACTCTCTCCCTTTGGTTTCACACATTCTTAATATACTCAAGAAACTCAAAAATCGCCTCATTATGCTCTATCTATTTCCATACATACTATACTAAACCATTAAACACAACTTTGAAACTAAATAAACAAAATATACCTTCTTGTTGTCCTTCTTGATAGACCCGTACTCAGAGATCTATAATTTTTGAACAAAACATTATTTACTCAATCGCTTTAGTGAGATTATTCAAAACTTAACCTTCAACAACATATCCAAAATTTAAGAAGATCCAACGGTTCAGTGATGAGATATTTCCCTTGCATCGGAACTGTTGTAGTCACACCCCAAATCTGACTATTTTTCAATCTGAAACCTTCATGAAGCACATGCCAAATCCATCATGGAACCCTGAAAAAACCATGGATAGGTAAAATACATCCTTACCCTCATCCCTCTCCAAAATGGGGTTTGGAAAAAAATCTAAATAAAATTTATTACATTTATGAGGCCACTGGATGCCCTAGTAAGGGTTTTGACAGTTTTGAAACAAATGTCAATATCATCCACAAATGATAATGAAATTGCACCAAAGAAAAACTAAATTATTATTAGTTAATTTCACTTTCATCCCATTAAGATAAATTAATCAAACAAATTCATATCAATTTGCAAATGAACAAATTTCAATCTATCATACGTTGAAAACTCAGAAAATACAAGGAAAAATACAACTTTATTGCTCCACTTCTCAAATCTTGACCTCCACATCCAATCTCTCTCTCAAAATAGATTAATTACATCATTTTATAGTTCTCCAAGCATTATAAGGCCGAAATGTAACTAATAACCACCTATAACTACCCTTTTTTGCATTTTTGCAACATTTTGCAACAAAAGTTGCTCAAAAGTTGTCAAGATTGACAATTTCATTTGTCAACTTGATAATTTGAAATCTAGTCACCCCAAACCACTCAAATAGTCATTAAATGACCTTTTAAACATTATTACATCATTTATTCATCATATTTATCTATTCTACCCTCAAAACCCAATTTTAGCCTTTTTAGGCCTATTTTGCCAATTTTGACAATTTTACATCTTTTCATTACATTGATTGGCACTAATGGCCCATTTAAATTTAAAAATGACCTCATAGGTCTCATTAGCTTCCTCCAATGCCCTGTATCATCATATGACCCCTTGAACTCACTATTCTCAGGGTGCTCCTGCACCAGTTATGCAGAGGACTTGGTGCACAAAGCGAATTTCTTCAAACAACCAGTGAGTTTTTGCATGTTGCTTGATTGTTACTGCTTGAATTTGGATCATTGCATGCTCATTTTCTCAAAGGTTAGTCAAAATTTTAGTTAATATAGCTGTGATTCTAAGATGGGACCAAGAAGGGATTTCATAGGGAAGGTGAATTATCAAGATAGAAACATATGTGATGATATCTTGGAACAATTGACTATGTCCACAAATGCCATGGCCAAATTTAAAGAATTTGTACCTAAAGCCCCCGTCTAAGAATTGAAGATAGATTGTATGACAAAGGCAACTAGTTGAGAGATCCACAAATAGGGATATTAGGTCTGGGTCTTTTCAAAGTAGGATTCAGTCAGAGACATACCCTTGCCCCAAAGAATAGCATATGGGAATTAGACATAGGAAAGCTCATAGTCCCTACAGTTTTCATGGATGTAGATTTGTTAACCTAGATTGCACATAATTATGACCCTGTGGCTAAATGTATCAGGAATGTGAATGGAAGAGCCTTAATTAAGGTTAATGACAATGAATTTAGGAAGGTGTTTAAGCTTAGTGAGGTATCAAATTACTTAGAGCCTATCAATTTTGAAACGTTAACCCAGGTTTACAATGTGCAGAGAGATCATCTCAGGAGTGGCCCTTTGAAGGAGTTTTTTGTCAAAATAGGAGGGCTAACTATTGTAGGCCCTAATACCATGGAGCCTTTCTCCTTGAATTTTTTTACTCTAAGGGCTAAAGGAATGTATTGGTCACTATGTTAGATTTTTGGGGAAAATGCTTAAATGACCATACCGACTCATTACATGTTAATGATAGCATAGATTCTAAACCCCTCTCTGGAAGTAACCTTTGATTATGCACCTTACCTCACTAATGCAATTCATGCAGGGTTGGTGGGTATAAAAAGTGGTAAGGTGGACAGACCTTTTGGATGGTACTCCCTTCTCATGCACATATTTTTATTTAAGGGTGCTGATTACTTTTCTAGTGAAATGGACCTAGTTAAGGAAAAGGATGGTGAAGAGATGCATGTACAACTATGGAGCACCATTTTGTCCTAGGATAGAGAGGATGCCAACTACCTGAAGTTTGATAGATGCTTTGCATCTAAGATTAGGACTCTCTAATGTTCAGAGAACCCTAGGATCCCCAAAGCTCTCTTAGAATTCCTTAGGCCAAAGGAATTTGTTGAAGGCATCAAGATCATGCACAACTGGGGTGACATAAACTTATACCCTATCTCTACAGTTTTCAGATTTAATGTTTTTAGAGGCACTCCATATTTATTGCCCTATCAAGTCCCATTAAAGATAGGAATTGCAAAGGTCCTAAGGCAAATTCGAGGTGTGCAAGAGGCAGAGCTAACGAATAGAGGAAAAGAGACTATTTTCCCAACTGTCACCATGGCCCATCAATTTGTGATTACCAAGGGTGGTTGGAAATACTTTGATGACCTCTTTCAACCATATAGGTTGCTTACTGTAGTAATAAGGTTTGTTGATCCTGAGGATTTTTTCAATGGCATGTTCAAGAAGAGAGCAATATGTAAAGGTAGGCCACACCAGTTCCATTTCCTAGAGGATTTAATTAGAAATGAGTTCAATTTGGATGAGAAGGAATTGAGGAAAGAAAAGTGGGTGGCATAGAAAAAGGCTCTGGATTTCATTCATCAATTTGATAGTAGTTATGACCCTCTATCTAGCTTTAATCCTTTTGAGGAAAAGATCAAATTCCTATTCTTTATTTTGAAGATTTAATGCAAACTTTGAAGGAAAAGAGGGAAGCTATAATAAGAGATAATCCTGATAAGGCTAAGATGGTTCTACCCAAGCTTGCCTTTGCTAAGGCCATCCCTCTTGGTAACTATGTAATGCATAAGAGGTCAAAATATAGTGTGTTGATGCCAGTAACAGGTGAGCCCTCCACTTCAAGAGGGAAGAGAGAAATTGAAGATGTCATTGACATCCAAGCCTCCCCTAAAAGGCAAAGGGTGGGGAAGGAAGTGCAAATAGGTGAGTCTCTATACTCTACATCTCAATCCCCTATCCATATAGGAGATGAACAGGCAGTATCAGAACAACTGTTGTAGTTAGGGAGTCTCAGAGAGATTGCTTACACATATGAGGAGACACAAGAGGGAATGCCAGAAGAGCCACCTAGTGCCGAGATGAACTTAACTATAGATGAGTTCAAAGGTAAAGAGCTAGACCCTCCTATCAAGAAAGCCAGTGAGGAGTTCTTGGTTGATAGCAATTTTGTCACGATAGGGGCCTTCCTGCAAATTGTTTGGAAGCAAAACATAGAGCAATTCAAGGAAAGGTGTGAAAAGAGGAAGAGTGAGCAGCCTCACAAAGATGCAACTTTGGTGGAGGAAGAAGTAAAACAAGAAACGATTGCATAATTCAAGGCCATTACTATCAGGACTCATTAAAATTGAGTCAAGTTTAGAGGCCCATTTCAAAATTTTGCTCTGCATGTCAGAAAAGTACCTAAATGAATCAGTTTGAATGGCCTAGTTAGAGAGGGTAAAGTGGAGCCTATTGATTTTCAAGGGGTAAGGCTCGAGATTCATGTCCTACAACTTTCATTTGGCCTATACAGTGATGTGCAACTTTTAGAATTCAGTTTGGATAAGTTTGAGGTACCCATTTTGAGGGGTGAGCTAAAAGTGCATTTTAGGCACAAATGCAGATTTTGTTGAGTAGCCTACTTTGAGTGTTTGTATCTTTTGCCCTATTGGTCGTCATGGAGAATTTCAAAATGGATTCAATTGTATGCATAAATGTAAATTATCTTGCAAAATTTCAAGTTCTAATGAATCCATCTGCTTAGTTTTTGAAGATCAATCCATTTGCAGTTTGTGTGTTTTGGCAAGTCCCTGTTTTGACAGCTAGTCGAAGCCCTGTTTTGCACAGGTGTAAAAGTTGCCTCAGTGAGTGTCATGCAAAAATGTTTCTTCTGAGTTAATTTTGTTATAAATGATGAGCTATTTTTCCAATTTTAGGCTCCTACCAATCCGTTTAGTCGGTTTGCAAAAGGGTTCATTGAACTATCATTTTCAGTCTTCTGCACTTTCAGTGTTATATTAGTTAAAGTAGTTGTTTTTATGAGCACGCCATTTGCATCCAGTCAGGCTTTTGGTCAAACTGAGAATTTGAATATTTAGTATGCACTTCAAGGTACCTATGTTTCAAATTTGAGGATCTACGGAGGTCATTTGATATTTTTGAGAAGGGCATCATGTGTTGCCAAAACATTGACTTCATCAAGTCCGCAGTGTCGACAAAGCCAGTTGGTAATTTTTGCCGATTAATATCTCTTCACTCTGGACTCATTTTGAGAAACCATTTAGTAGAATTCATCCTTGTATATCAGATTACACACTTGTAAATTTTCAAGGTCCAGAAAGGTGTTTTGACTGGCTTGAAAAATACGTCTTTGCGATTAAATGCGAAAATGTGGCGCAAGTGCCTAAAAGTTGTAAAATGCGGATTAATGATCCGAAAATGATGCCAATTGTTTCCAGAGGTATGTTTGAGGTCTGTGAGTCATTTTAGAGGTCAGTTGCATGAAAACAAAAATTCTTTTAGTCGAGCCCACTTTGGGGCCCGACTTGGCTCATGCTCGATGGTTTTGAATTCATGATAATGTGTATCGATGTCAGCTCGACTGCAATTCACCAATGGGATGGTGAGAGATGATTTCAGTTTGCTTGTTGTTTATGGATTGATGAGTGTGTATCTTGCATTCTGTTTGCAAACCTCAAATATTTCAGAGAGTTGTTAAATTTACCAATATATATTATTGATTGTGCATGCACATATGAAAAATGAAGAGGAGGTTAGTCTTGCATTGAAAGAAATGCTTAAAATGAATGTGGTAAAGAAGAGTTTTCATTATTTTGACAAAGGCACACAAAGATAGTCCATCATGACAATTTTTGCTATGAAGCATTGTGCAAGATCAAATGATCAAAACAATGAGCAATCAAAATTTTAAGAGTATTCATCAAGAACACAGGGGTAAAAGTATCAATACTTCTGGTGCAATGTTTAAAAAGACATTGAAACTCTAGGAAAATGAAGATTAGCAGATGTATATGCCAAATTATCCTACTCGAGTATGGCATAGAAGTCCAGAGAGTGTAGTTTAAAGCTCAAGCAAGTGCCAAAACAGTAACAAATACCTTCATGCAAATGCAATTGGTAGAGGAGTGAGCCAAAGTCCTCCTTCCACGTGATGTTTAGCCAGCATATTCTCTACAATGAAAAGTTTAGAAATTCAGAAGCAAATCCTCCTCTTCACGTGGGTATGGGAGCAGCAATTAAAACATTCTAGAAGATGCAGATTTTGGCAAATTGAAATGCCAATCAAATTCCCAATTCCTGCATGGTGATTGAAGACACTGTAGAGACTTTCAATTAAATGCAAATAGTTCACATTCCTCTCCTCTCACGTGGTTGAAGAAGAGATTGCAGAAACAAAAAATGCAAACAAATTTCTAGCAGCCTCCTCCCTCACGTGCCTCCCCATCTCCAAGCTCACGTGGTGTTTGAGAAGGCTGCCAGAAATAAGGAAAATACAATGGGTTGGTAAAGCCATAAACCCTCTTCATGTGGCATGGTGATGGACTCATGAGGGAAAACAGAAAATGCTTCCAGCAAATAGTTTGGTAGCCCTTGCGTGGTTAGTGAAGGAGAGGGAATGTTGAAACTCCAAGTTAATGCAATTGCAAATGGCAACGTGGCTCATAAAATACTTCCTTCCTCCAGTGCATGGTATGGTGAAAGGCGTTTAAAACTTAAGCAAATACCATTGGTGGGTGTGAGCCAAACTCCGTCGCCCTTGCTAGCATCCTCCTTTGCTAGAAAATAGAGTAGGCCCATCGATATAAATGGACATAGTTGTTATGAAGTATTGGTTCTCAATGAGGTCGACAAGATTTCTAAAGAGGCTCAACACTCTTTTCAATGGACAATGGAGCTATATAGTGGAGTCTGCCGTGTTGAAATAATGCATCAAAAGCTTTTGAAGTGATTAGTTTTCATTGTTTAAATGATCACATCAATGCACCAGCAAGAGGCAGTAGATAATTTCATTACAATGTTTGACTTGGCACATAGCTTGTATGAGAGGGGTTAAAAATAAGTTTCAAGAAAATGCCATTAAAGTCTCAGACAAAGCTCCAAAATGTAGTCCTAGGCTTAATGTATTATCCCACATTCACTGTGGAAGGGAACTTTTTGGTGTTTATAACCAATATCCTTACCCAAGTATAATGTCAAAGCCATCAAGGCTTTTAACGGATGGTGCCCATTGGGTGCCCAAGGTGGTCCCCACACACATGGGTGCAAATCCCAATGCGACCAAGGTCGTGACTAAGCGACGACTAGGTGGACCCAACACATGCACACTTCTCGAGGTAGACGGGCAAAACTTTGCAGAGAAAGGCTGACTTAAACAGTGAGCAAGTTTGGAGAGGATCAACGGTCGGCGTGACTTCGTGAAGGTGAGATGCGCGAAGGATAAGGGCTGCGAAATGGCGAAAAGCCCAGGGCAAAAATGCAAGGTTAAAGATCGTGCAAGTCCGAGATGATCGACGATGCGCATGGTTTTGAGAGGCGAAGATGCACGAAACATACCATCTGCAAAATGGTGAAAGCCAGGTGGCGATGACATGGCAGGTCCAGATGGCCATCCAATAGGCAGGCCCCATCCCAGTGGCAGTGATGTAGTACACACGTGGCATACAGGTGGATAGACATGTGGTGGAGTGATGAGATGTCATCCCAGGTGGCACCCAATAGACCCCATCGACCAATCGGAGGCTGCCACATGGAAAAGTGTCAAAGCACAACAAGAGCCAAAAATCAAAGTTAAATGAGGTTTATTATATAGTTGAAACTATATTAAAAATTCAAAAATTTAAATGATTGTGCACATGTGAATGATTAATTCACCCAAGGCTCTATTTTTGGCCAAAATATGAAGTATTATATGTTTCCAAAAAGCTCTCAGAGTGAGGAATCCAACCAGACAGTTAATTTTAACCAATTTTGGATATTTCGAGAGTAGTTTCCATGGAAATGAAGAAGATATTTTGTAGTTACGGACAAAGGAGACACTTGGCTTGTTCTAATGAGAACTAATCTTTCCCTCCTCTTCTTATTCTCAATTCTTCTCATTTGTAAGGGTTCTAGAAATTTGGAGAATGGCTCCATATTTTCATGGCTTCCAATTTTGAGTTCTTTTCAAAATTGTATAGGGCAATGTCCTTTTCCATAGAATAGAGTTTGATTCATGCTATAGGTGTTATTTGTTGCAGGTTCTTATGTATGTAAGGCATACACAAATTCGGACAGATTTTGTCTCTGAAGTGTATCTTCATTTTATTCAAATTTGATTCTTAAGGAGGACCAAGTTTGTCCTAAACAGTTGTGTCTATGAGTGTAATGCTTGTTCGTAGGTAATCTTCAAGGAAGATTTTAAACTCTGTGAGAAAACATTAATAAAATAGGGTTCATGCTTCTGGATCTGATATTTTCTGTGGATAAGCTTAGTAATGAATTATGTAAGGCATTAATGTAGAAAGATTTCGTGATGAAGATGGATTTGCAATGAGTGATTTCACTTATAGTTTGATGTATGACTCTGTTGCCCTTGGATAAGGCACTAATCTTTCAATTAAGGGGGTTCTCAAACCAATTTAAAATCCAATCAGAATATCTTTAGTTTATGTTATGTTTTGAAATGTTTCATCTATCTCATGCTCAAGCATAGTTGAGTTTTATGTGTATATCTAGCCCATCTGCAATAAACTACTTGTTTTAGAGCCCTAGTGAGATCTATCTATTTATGTTGATGCTACCATAGGTGTGTAATAGGTTTAATTCTAAGCATCAAAGGTATGCCCACCTAGGTTTTGCAGATCTTGAAGAGTAGAAGGATTCATATCCTTGTCATGTTGTCCAAGCCCTGAGGTTCTTCATAGATTGAATTGGCTACTTCATAGATCAATTGCAGGTGTTCTTGGGTTATCACTTTTGGTGAACATAAATTACTCCTAAAAAGGGAAAAGAAATGGTGTCAAAGGCTGGTGTTCTAATTCTCCCTGAATGGGATATAACAAATGCCTTGGTACTTGAAACAATCAGAAAAGAAACTAACCCTATGGAAGGAGTGACATTCAGAAAGGATAATTCTGCTTTAGTCATGTGGTCCTTAAAGAGGGATGAAAGTAGGAGGAAAGATACCTCAGAATCTAGTTTCCTAGGAGGTATGATAGTTAAAAGAGTCCAAGACACAAGGGTGGTGGAAGCTGCCAGCACAGTTCTATAAACTACAAAGTTTAGTGTGGCAGTGGTTGAGAAAGAAGAAAATGAGAGAGCTAATCTCCAAGTGAAACTAGAGACAATTCTAAAGGCTTATGATGAAGCCAAAAAGGAAGTAGCCAATAGGGACAGTATTATTGCTAGACTGCAGAGTCAATTGGCAGGACAACACCAAGGAGGTGACTCCTCTACTCTGATGATTGCATCTTCTCTAGAAAGACCTCCACCCACCAGTCTTATTGTTGAATTTTCTCCTTCTCCTATGCCTTCTATTTTTCAACCAGTTGAGACCATTCAACATGAATTGGAGAAGTTAAAACAGACTCAAGCCCTGTTTGCAAATAAATATGAAGAGAAGGTAAAGGCTACAATTTTGAGTTTTGTTGATACAATAGAAGCCCCAATTGAGCACACTAATATGAAAAGAATTTTGGATACTTTCAGTGAGTTGAATGAAGACAAGGCTATTTTAGAGCCGATTTTAGAGAAGTGGATGCCTAAGGAAGTGGATCTAGAAATTACGTGTGCATCCTGTGATGAGGCAAGGTCTGATGCCATTATTAAATCCAAATGTGAATTAGCAAAATGCATGGTCAAGCTAGCAGAAGAAAGAGCCAGTGTAGAGAGGAAGGCTAACTTATGTAGGAAGGAATATACTGAACATAAATTTGAATTATTTCCTAGGGGTTTTGTTAGCCCAAATCAGTTGAAGGACAAACAAGTATGGCTTGATGAGCTAGGAGATAGCTTGTCTTTAAGGGTGAATCAAATCATCAATAAAGATGACACATCTCTATTTGTTAAGACAATTCAAGAAATAGAAAAGATAAAGTCACACTATGGCTTTTTGGAATCAGAGGTTAGGAAAGTGAGAAACTCTTGGAAAAGGTTAGTTAAATTGAAGAAGAAAAATGTTAGCTACTCATGGCCTGATGATGATGTGTTTCAAGAGTGGACCAAAAAGTATGTGGTGCAAGAAGAGGAAATCCCAGAATAGTTAGAAGATGCTGCAGTGGAGCAACAAATCAAAAAGGCCCCTGAGACTGAAAAGGACTTGTAACTGCTTTTTGAAGGAAATTGCAATTGTAGAAAATTATCCTTAGGAATGTTTGAAGCTTGTTTTGCATCCATGTTGCTATAAATGGATACCAAGACTTAGGAAAAAGGATCACAAGAATTTGTAAAGAAACTCTGCTAAAAAATATCTAGGGTTTTTTCTGGCTATTAAAGAGAATACTTTGAGTTATGTAAAATTTTCTCATAAATGAATATGAATATACAGATCAAAACTTTTTGAGCCTAAAATCGGTGTTGTCTTCTGGTGTACATTGAGTGTTTTGTTGGTTTCATTTGAATAGTCTAGGTTTATTCAGTTGAACACGGATTGTAATGCAATCTTATGGATATGTTTTTAGCTTTTTTCTTTAGGAGAGGAATTAAATATGCCTGAAACACCTTTGTCAGTATATTACTTGTTTTCTTCTTTGAATTTGATAAACGATATCTAGTTTAACAAGAAAGAACTCATATATATGTCAGGCATGTATAGGGTTAATAAAAGCTGAAGTGATGAAATGTATGGGAATGTTTATTTTTTGAATCCTTGCTTGACTTAGGTGACTCTGTAGCCTGGATAAGGCACTAGTATCAGTTGTAAATTTCTTTCTATATCTCTTGGGGATCAATACTAAAAAATGAGCATAAGTTTTTCCTTTATTGTTGTAGACGTCTAAAAATGGTCAACGCTTGTGGAGTCATACTTTAACATTTGCGCATTGCCTTATTTTAGGGTTCTTGCGTCACATTAATATTTCTTCTATGTTGCGCACTTGGTCTTTATCATTTGTGAGCATCGAGTCCTTCTTCTGTATTCCTCATTTTTCTCGCTTTCGAATGAGGTCTTGTCGATAGCAATCTTGAGTCATGATTTTGGTCGATCTTATCCTATCGCATCATGGTGCATGCTCATTTATCATCATTTTGGACATCGTCAATCCTAATCATTGATAGAATTAGGGTTTTGTCCTCTTGTCAATCTTTCAATCATCTTTAGCTTGTTAGTAATCATTCGCAATTATCAACTTGTCAGCCTCGTCATTTTGCGATTGATTCATCATCAATCCTTATCCTTGTCAATCTTGTCATTTTGCGATCGATTCATCATCGATCCTTGTCCTTTTCAATCATGTCAATTTGGATCGATTAGTCATTGATCCTCGTCAATTGGCGCCTATCAATTTGATCTCCTTGTCAATCTTGGTCAATTTGTCATTGATTTCTGTCAACCAATCTCAATCATTTATCAACATTAGTCCTTTGTCAATCAGAATCATGATCGAACCTACATTAATTTCTTGTTGTCTTGACCTAATTCCTTGTCCTCTTATTTCTAGGGTTTTATGATTTGTTCATTTAATCCTTTTCTTCTTCTGTGTGGGTTAAATAAATCTATTTATTTAGTCCTAGGTCTCTTTCATGAATTAATTAATGGATGAAAACCTATTAATTAATTCACCTATTTTCTATTTCATCTTTTTCCTCAATTTTCTAATTTGTTAATTTCTCCTAATTCCTAATTTCTATTTTCAATCTTGTCATAATTTGTCATACACCTTGCATAGAAATTGTCATACATTTGTCATAATGTTGCCATTCTTGATTTGAATTTCCTTTCAAATCTCTTCATGCTAATCTTGTCCTCTCTCCATTTTGTCTATAAATTGGGTGAGTTTCTTCAATGAATCGATCAATCACATTTTGAGTAACCTTATACTGCGAATTTCATCAACAACTTGCTTTCCACTTTCATTTTGCACTTGTAGGTAAGATCCACATCAAATTTGAAGGTGAAAGAAGAACAATGGAGCCACATGAAGGAGATATCTACGTCGGTTTGCTTTGATTTCATTTGATTTGAATATCTTGTCTTTATGTCTTCATTGATTGGATTGGGATTACTTTCATAGCAGCTTTAGGCTTTGTGGTTGTCCTAATTGCTATTGTTTTGATGATTTTCAATTTCTTGATCTACATTTTGGTGAACTTGACATGAACTAACCCCTTAACCATGTTTTGGTTGCTTTTGAGTTGTTTGTAGGTGAAAAACTCAAGAAACAGGGCGACTCGGAGCTCTCTGGGCACTTTTGCACCTATGTTGATGGGTTATGTGCCTGTGTTGAGGCATTCTGCACCTGTGTTGATGGGTTCTGTGCTTGTGTTGAGGCATTCTGCGCCTGTGCAAGGCTAGAAATAGAGGTGAAATCAGTTGTTTTTACTTGCAAATTTGTTTGTTTTCATTCTGTTTCTTGCATTCTAGTTTTTCTTTGGTACTAATTCTTTGTGTAACATCTTCGTGTTACATGTGATGAAGACTAAAAATGCAACTACTAATGAATCTTATGCAGGACGCGGTCAAAGATTCTCATTAAAACATCTTGCTTGCGAGTTTTAAAGTAGTTGCACATTTCATTTCTTAAAGGTTAATGAACACCATGCATGCTTTGTCTATTTTTAATTTGATTGCATGTTTTATCCCTTAGAACTAGGCCTGCCTCCCGATTTTCCTGGCACTTTGCACAGGCATTGGTGAGAGGGAACGACCCAAAGTGGTGACGGGCTAAAGCCAAGCTCTTCCGAACCACTCTAAATAACTGTGGATGCAACAAAAGTTGTAGACAACGGGTGCTAGAATGGTATTGCGATGATTTATTCGTCGGATCAATACCCACCTGAACGGATGCCCTTACTAGAATCTCTTGTTTTTAGATGCCAAAATCCTTCTATCTGTTGGCTTAAGCATTGTGATACGCGCATGTTGAAGACACCTCTCATGTACTCCTCAATTAGAGATGGCAAGTTCTTGGGAAGTGATGCCCCTTGAACTCGAAGCTTGGTATGCCCGAGAAGTGAGTGCACTATAAGGGGGAGCCAGTGCTACCAAGCATCTAGCTATCTGGCTGAGTGTTGTATTTTATGGTTAGAGGATTCAATAGATATTGCCCTTGCCAGCCATCGGATTTGTTGTGAATGTGCTTGATTGTCTTGAGTCAAAGTCAAACAAACATTTTGTCTTCCGTGATTGTCAAAGGTTAAATCAAGAACAAACTTTCAAAAGTGCTCATAATCAACTTGGGTTTTCAAAATCAACAACCTTCAATTCAAAACAAAATCCAAACAAAAGTCCAAATTTGTCCAAGTATTCATCCAACATTTGAACATGGCTTGTCAAAACATTGAATATCTTTGTTTCGAAATTCATGTCACTTTAGGCTAGGTTTTGCATAGTCCAACTTAGGTCCTAGGACATATTGTCACCTCCCTTCATTTTAGTCCTTTTCATTGCAAGCGTCCTCATTTTGCACTTAGGTTTAAAATTATTTCCCTAATTTTTCATTTCATTGTCATATCCAAGCTAAATTTCCATTTAGGTGACATTCGTGCATTATCCTTGTCATGCTAAAATTATGTGTTGCCTAGGTTGCATTTTGCATATTCCAAGTCATTGGTCTTCACATATCCTTATCATTGTATTGTCATCTTGTCTTGGCTTCATCTTGTCATATCATATCCTTAGATCATTTTCATGTCATATCCTAAGTCATTGTCATAATCATTGCCTTCTTGCATTTAGTCTCAAAAATTTGGTTTGTCAAACTTAAAAAATCAAAACTTTGGATGATACCCTAAGTTGTTGTTAAGGAGTCTTGACCTTGGCTAAAATTTGTCCTTTCATTAATATCATTTTTGTCAAACCTAGCTTAGTATCCAAGCATATAGGTGAGACATTGTCAATTTGTCCTATTGTCATTTGGTCCTTTGTCCTTTAAGGTCTTGGCTTCATTTCAACTTCCCAAGGTTGAGTCTTTAGGTTTGCATTCCAACAAGTTTGTCCAAACCTTGGAAAACAATGAAAAAAATAGGTTGCATTACCATTTCTTAAGATTGCATATCATTTCCAAAAATTCTTGAAATAATAACAAAAAAATAGGTTGCACTTAGTTGCATAACATTATCAAACCATAGAAACTCAAAGGTCCAAAGCAAGGTCACATTTTCATTGCATTTAGTTGCATCTAGTTGTCATTCCAAAAATTCAAAAAGTCCAAAAACATTTAGTTGCATTGTCATCCTTTTAGGTTGCATTTGTCAATCCCATTAGTTGCATTGCATAGTGACATGTTTGTTGAAATGAGGTCTCAATCTTCTTACAAAGCCATGTCATCACAATTGAGAAATCAATCATGTCAATCCAATCTCTACATGTCTCAGAACTTGGATCAAACTTATCATGATGATGTAAATGTCCAAATACAAAAACTAGAGGAGAAATTAGCTCAAGAAAAGGAGATTTTGGAACAAAAAGTGAAAAACATTGAGAAGAATAGATCACAAATGTCCAAAATGTTTCAAAAATTTCTAGGTCGAAATCCAAAGATTGAGCCAATTTATGTAAGATCTCTTATCGAACAATCAAACATACCAGATCTCCTCTCACAAATAGAGATGATGAAACAATTTCAAGAAAAGAGTCAACAACATTATGTGCCTTCACAACAAGAACAAGAAGGTGTTTACTATTAATCAGATTTTCAACTATCACAACCAATTGTTCAACAGTTCCAATATTTCCAACAGAAACAACCAATGGTCCACTTTCAACAATATGTCCAACCAACTATACAATGTCAACAAATGGTTCAACCAATGGTGGAATATCAACAAGTTCAACCAGCATATCAATGTCAACAACCACAACCAAACATTCAAAAACAAAGGTTGCAGCCCACACCAAGCCAAGTTTCAAACATGTCGGAACAATTGAACCAAGTCCAATATCAAAACATGACATCAAACCAAAAGCAAGTTCAAATTCCAGATACAACTATGTCAAAACCTTGAAAGAAAGGTGGCCTTATTGCAAGGATCTTAAGGAAACTACCAAGTGAGTTCTTTGAGGAAGATCAAGATAATACACTTATGTCTAGCAATGCCTCATCTCCCCACAAACAAATTGACTCTCCAATGGCATCTATCCCTACACATTTAGAAGTTTCACAAAACCTTCCATATTGTCCTCATCAAACAATACACCCAAGGATGAAATTATCCAAGGGATATCCATAATTGATTGCCAAGATAATCCAATTCATGATGCACATCCTTGTCATGTTTCAGAAATACAAGACCCAATGCCACCATGCACTTTATTGCCATTACCTATTTTAGAGGACCCCATTCGAAGTCCCTCTTCCTCATGTTCAAGCATTGATTCCTTGCCAGAATCCATCACAAATGTTCAAAGTGCATTTCCTTCATGCCAAAACATTGATTCCTTGTCAGAATCCTCCATGCATATCCAAAGTCCAACCCCATGTCAAGAGGATAATTTAGAGCATGAAGAAATGTGTCTTAAAAAAGATCAAGATCAAGATCTCGAAACCTTATCATCCCATCCAATTGTTGACCAAGACCCCATGTTCCCAGACACTCACGATGAATCCCTTATTCCTGTCAATTCTATCCAAGAACATAATGTCCTTTCAAATCCCATTGACATTTCACTTCCTAAGAAAGATCAAGATATCCCTTCCATCCTTTCCAATGATCCCATTACAAGTCAAGAGAAACGCACCTTTAAAGAGGATTCCAATGATCTTCCTCCTTGTCAAGATAAAATTATTCCTTTAAATCCTCCACACGATCCTTTTGTTCCTCCATCTCCTTGTCTTAATCCTCCATATACACTCCAAGATCTCATTTCTTTTAATGATCCCATTATTTCTCCCATTCCATCTCTTGAAGAGCCTATCATTGAACCATTTCAACTACACAATCCTAGTCCCCCTCATGATCCTAATCCCCCTCATGATTCTAACATGTTAGTGCAAGATGTTCATGAACCCTCGACATGCATAATGGGTTCTTCCACTTTGGTGCAATCCGATCCACTTCAAGATATCATTATTTCTCTCGTATCATATCCACCTCATAATGGACTCGCATCTTCTTCCCAAAGAAAAGAGTATCCTACAAGTCAAGATATTCATAAAGGCAAAGGAGTAGATCTCCATAAGCAAGAATCCCTTCATGTTAAAGAAAATATTAAGGGTCATGGCCTCAGTGAAATTCCTCAAGATGTGGGTACCCCTACTAAATCCAACATCCCTTCAAAATCCAAACATATCCCTTCCCCTTTATCCCTTCCATCCATCTTAGGTCCTTATAATATCCCTGCGTCCTATATACAAGGTCAACAAAGGAACACATATTTGAGTAACTTTCATCCATGCAAAAGAACTCCATTTCATTCCTATCCATCCATACATTCCTTTCCCCCTCCAAGCAATTTGGATGCCAAGCATAAAAGTCATAAGTCTAAAAATCGACATGTATTCACGGATCAACATGTCCAATCTAATCAACATGTCAAAGCAAAGAAAAATTTGATCTATAAAGAAAAGGAAAAATCCAAAAAGTCACAAAGGCCCATTGCTCAAAAAAAAAAGTTAAAATCTATATGGGTTCCTAAATCCCTTGTGTTGGCAATGCACTCCAAGGAACCACAAAAGCATGAAAAATCAAAAACCATGTGGATCCCTAAGGGGCTCCTTGAAGGACAAAAGCCTAAAGAAACATCCAAATTGGCATCTAAAGTTGCTATTCCTCCATCCAACCCTCTCAAATTTGTTCCTCCATCACCTTCTTCATCCATTTTGGGCCCTTATGTCCCAAAATCCAAAGCTATTCCTCCATCCAAATCTCACAATCTGAGATCTATTTTTCCTCCATCAATCCACCACCCATCAAGGTATGCTCCAATGTTGATCTTGCCTTCATTTCCATCCAGTGAAGCCCAATTCTTCCAATACCCTATCCACTATCCAATGCATATTTTCCATCCTTCGATCCCTTTGATCCCATCCTTTGCATAAATCCTTGCCTTAATTTCATCTCTTTTTCCATGTCCTTATCCTACCAACGTCTTTGAGCATACTTTCAAAGGTCATGGTCCATTTTTTTCAAGGCTACAATCCAAAAAAAAAAAGACGCTTGAGTCCTTCTTCCATCCCCTATCATGTGTCCATTTTCGACTAAAATGTCAAAATCCAAAAAAAAAAAAAAAGTGAGAAAAAGGAAAAGAAAAAAAAAAGTAAGGCAAAAAATAATTCATCCACTGGGGAAAACCTGGCAAATAGGCACCTTGGGCAAGTACCATGATGAAAACTTGGCAAACAGGTGTCATGTGTAATCTATGAACTTCTTGCATACCGTACTTGGGGATAGGTTTTATCCTATCATATCCTTTTGTCCTTCATTGTTCCATTATCCTATCGAACCCCTGTCATTACCCTTCATATCCTATTGTCCCTCATGTCTAGTTTCCCTTTCCACCTTTGATCTTGACAAGGCTGAGGATCGTCATTAGCATCATGCATCTTGTTTGCAGCTTTTAGTCCATCATAGCTTTTGGTCTTTATCCATTTGCTTATTATAACCTTCATCCATATTCCCTAGCTTATTGCAACTTTCTACCACTATCCCTTAGCCTACCCTGACCTTCAGTCCATGTCCCTTATCCATTCTTGGTCTTGCTTACCCTATCCATATCTTATCACTATCCATACACTCTTTTTCATTCCTTGATCTTGATCTGACATAAGGATGCAAAATTTAAACATGGTTTCAAAAACCTCTTGACATGTCCCTCATGCCATGTCACTGCTTTACATTGCCATATCCAATCTCTTGTCCCATTGTCTCCATAATAAAAGGTCTTTGTCTTCCCTCTATCCACCATCATTTCAGCAAGCCTATTTATTCACTTGTCATATTCCTTGCCTTGCTAGACACTGGGGGAAAAATCATATAAAAAAAATAAAAAATCATATAATGTCCAGAAAAAATCCCTAAAAATTATATAATATCCTGAAAAAATCCCTAAAAATCATATAATATCTTGAAAAAATCCCTAAAAATCATATAATATCCTAAAAAAATCCCTAAAAATCATATAATGTCTTGAAAAAATCCCTAAAAATCATATAATGTCTTGAAAAAACCCCTAAAAAATCAAATAATGTCCTGAAAAAATCCCTAAAAATCAAATAATGTCCTGAAAAAATCCCTAAAAAGTCAAATAAAGTCCTAAAAAAAGAAAAAAAATTGTAAAAAAACTCGAAATTCCTACAAAGTGAATAACATCAAAATCCAAAAACAATTTCTTTGGCATTTTTGCATTTTGTCAATAAATGGTCCCCTTTGTGCATAGATAGATCGCTGAGCATACATCTAATAACAATCTATCAAACATTGTGCTTTAATGAAATCACGCATTAACAAATGAACTGTTCGACTAAGCAAGCATTCAACCTGATCACAATTGTCACATCAATCCAAATAGCATCAGCATTATCATTGGTCCTTGTCAACATTATCATGGGCCTTATATAAGGTGTGGTATTCTCAAAACCAAACTATGTCCTGTCTTTGACGAGGTACCGCATTCCCTAAAACTGGACAGCATGATCATTCTTGGTTTCCACTTTTGACAATGACGATCAAACTGTTTGTTTGACTTGGTTGAATTTGTGCATTTTATCTTTTTACTAATTTATCTTTGGCTTCAATCATGTTCCTATGTTGCTCGATGATGTCACTGAGTGATTTAGAGTGACCGGGATGGTTCATGGTCCCTTTCCTTTTTTGTTGTGTTTTCTATTTGTGGAATGTTTGTCACAAACTAGGGCAGCTATATCATTGGGTGTCTATGATAAGTACGGTCACTTTGTAAATGCTGCACAGACCTCAAACCTTGATGTATGCACCCTAGGATGCTTCACTCATTCCTTGTGTACGACATGTCTATCTTTTGCAAAAGGGGTTGCATTCCAGCTCTGGCCTTCAATGCCATGATGCTCTACATCCACTTTGCTACAATAAATAAAGGTTCTCACCTACTTATGTGCATTTGTGAAATCAAGTTTTCCTTCATCTCTAATTGTCCTCTATCTAATTTCTTCTTACTAACATTTCTTCCATCAGTCTTGGTAGTCCATTTGGTCTAGTTCTCCGATCTCTAAAAAATAAAAAATAAAAATAAGTTGCATCCTACATTCATTGGTTAGTACAGTTGCATTATATCAAGCCCATACAAAGCATTTTATCAATTTCATCTTATAAATGCATCAAAAACATAAACAACATTCATACATGTTACAAAGATAGTACATAGATGGTGCATAAGACATCCATATATGGAAAGTAAATATAAGCCATAACACATTGCATCCCATCATATAGTTGCATATCATATCATATATCATTATCGGAGTACAAAATTGGACTGTCTGTCCTATGTATGGCCCACAGGCTAAGTACATAATGTCAAACTATATATGTCTCTATCATAAGGATCATGTGCCTCTGTCATTGGGTGCTCCCTCTGTCCTCCTCATCCCTACCATGTCTTGAGGATGAAGCCCCTCCTATCCCTGGTCCTAGCTATGGTGGTCTCATAAGTCCACTCACCCCCATGCTGCTCACTGACCTCCGAGAGCATGGCCTACTCTCTGTCCTTGATCATGACCGATATGACGCTGCTCTGCTCTGGTGGAACTGCACTCTCATATAGAGTCCTAAAATGGTGCATCTCATCTCTTGCCTCTAATAACATCCATGTCATCTCATGCGCACTAGCATCCCTAATCAATCCAACATACTCGGTCACTCTCTACTCTGCTTGTTGTGCCTTGGCTATTGCTGTATCTCGAGCCACTGTCAGCCTAGTTATCTCTGCTCTGTACCTATCCTTCTCAGTTGACCACTGATCTTACTTTGTCCTCAAGATAGCATTTTGTCTCTCCAATGTAGCAATGTAATCATGTTGACTCGCTATGGTAGCCCTACATATATGCATCTCCTCTATGCTAGCTATCTCTGGCCCTATGGGTATATCCTGCAATGACTCATGATCTACTAGATCTAACTCATCTCTCTGTATGCACCTAGGACTCTCCTCTCCCTCATCATCCTCCTTAGCTTCCTCATCCTCCTCCCCCTCATCCTCATCCCCCTTTTCCTCATCATCTCCCTCCTCATCAAATTCCTCCTCATCATCTCCCTTCTCCTCTCCAGTGAGTGGGAAGTCCTCCTATCTCCTAGGTACCAGAATATCAGGATCCGTCAATGGCATTAGCCGCTATCGTGCAAACCATTGCTCATACCTCTCTGTCATCCCGGCATCGACAACATCTGATCTCCAATCCCACTGTCTCCACTATAACTATGTGAAGTCGGCATATGCTATGTGTGGCTGAATCATCCTCCCCCACTAACTCATCTCTCTGTGGGATTGGGCAAAGTGTGCAGTCCCTATCGGTACATCCTACCTCTCTCCAAATTATTGTCTGACTCTCTCTGGAAGATACATCTCAATCACTCTCTAGCGATTCACTAGTCGTAAAATTAGGTATCTCTCCTGTCTGCAATACGGTAGCTCATCGCCATCATCTGACCATCCAGGGCAATCATGATATGGTCTCCATGTGAAATCTCTCAACCTATCTAGCTCATGTCACCAATACAATATGTATCCGAATGGACCCTATCTCAGTGCTTCCCAATAGCAGTACACATATGGTCGATGTGGTACTACCTGTCTCTCTGCAATTGGCCAACATATGGCTATGTCCTCAAATGCCCATACCTGTAAAAGTGTGACCCCACAGCTCAAAGTCTGTACCCTCTAATATGCTATCTGATGCAACTAAAAATATAGCATGGCAAGCACACATGGTCCCCATGCATATATAGTCCCCTCTATCGCCATCCGCTCTAGCACTCTTCCCCATCCAATAGGGAATCCATGTGCTTGTCTGTCACCTGCTAATAGGCATGCCATAACCACTGCTATCACCACATACTGCTGATCATACTCTGCTGCCATGGTCTCACAGTGGATCTCCCTCTCTATGATATCAAGGTCATCTACGTTGCACTCGAATAATTTGCACAAAGAGTCTCTCCTTGTCGTTGGATCGTACACTACCATCTCCCCATGAATCAGAATGCGAAGGATACACCACACGTCCTCTAGTGTCATAGTCGCCTCTCTAGTCGAAAGATGGAATAAAAACATCTTTGAATGCCATTGCTCGGCCAATGTAGTGAGAAGTCTTGTGTTTTCTCTAATCTCGGGCATGTATGTAATGTAGTATAATCCAAGTCCTGCTAATGTGTCTTTGTCAGTACTCCTGAGTCTATATCACAACATGAAATAGTCGAGTTTGTTCTCCCGCGTGATCAATGGATACTGTTGACTCTGCATCACAATTGGGGCACAATTTGTCAATTTTAGGGTTTTCTCTTAAGGGCTGCATTTCCTTGTTTCATGCACCAATCAGGGTTTTCTTATCTATTTTTGACCTATCCTACCCTTATCCCTCTTTTCAGGATCATCTGCGCACTGTTTTCAGTCAAACTAGAGTCCTAAGTGCACAATTGTGCTTGTGCACACTGTCTTGCGCTTGTGCAGCATCAAGTTGTGCCTGTGTACCTTACATAGGTGTAGAACATCATTACACAGGCACAGAATGCACCCACACAGGCGCAGTTCTACATTTTTTCCTCCCCTGTGGGCCCCACAATGTCCCGCAATCAAGCAAAATTCATGAAATTGAACATATGGGTTTTTTAGCTACATACTGCTACTCCCACATTGTCCGGTCATCTGTAGGTGCATACACATTCCCTAAGGTGATCTGCCATTGGAATGTTCACCATCTCTCTACAAGGGTCCTTTTCCTGAGCAACAACTCCTCCACTTTGGCCAGTGCAAATGAACTCTTTTCCTTCTTCTTGTCTCCTATATAGATCTTTGTCAGTACCTAGATGGACATGCATGCTCTCCATCTTATGATGGTTGTGGTATTTTTTGCCTTCCACTGCTTGTCCTTTGTGCATCCAACCTTTGATTTTTGATCCATTCAAACCTATCGTCTTCTGTCATTCTTATCGATCACTTGGCCTCTATTTTGGATTTTTCTGGCCAATTCATCAAGGGGGCATGCATATGTTATTGTTATTGTCTGGGGCATTTTCATTATTGATCTTTGAAATAATTCTTAGAATCACATTGTCTCAAAGAGGGGCAAAATGTAGACATCTAAAAATGGTCAACGCTTTTGGAGTCATACTTAAACATTTGCACATTGCCTTATTTTAGGGTTCTTGCATCTCATTAACATTTCTTCTTTGTTGTGCACTTGGTCTTTATCATTTGCGAGCATTGAGTCCTTTTGCATTCCTCATTTTTCTCACTTTCGAATTAGGTCTTGTCAATAGCAATCTTGAGTCATGATTTTGGTCGATCTTATTTTGTCGTATCATGGTGCGTGCTCATTTATCATCATTTTGGACATCATCAATCCTAATCATTGATAGAAATAGGGTTTTGTCCTCTTGTCAATCTTTCAATCATCTTTAGCTTGTTAGTAATCATTTGCAATTATCAACTTGTCAGCCTCATCATTTTGTGATCGATTCGTCATCGATCCTTGTCCTTGTTAATCTTGTCATTTTGCGATTGATTTGTCATCGATCCTTGTCCTTTTCAATCATGTCAATTTGGATCGATTAGTCATTGTTCCTCGTCAATTGGCATCTATCAATTTGATCTCCTTGTCAATCTTGGTCAATTTGTCATTGATTTCTGTCAACCAATCTCAATCATTTATCAACATTGGTCCTTTGTCAATCAGAATCATGATCAAACCTACATTAATTTCTTGTTGTCTTGACCTAATTCCTTGTCCTCTTATTTCTAGGGTTTTATGATTTGTTCATTTAATCCTTTTCTTCTTCTTTGTGGGTTAAATAAATCTATTTATTTAGTCCTAGGTCTCTTTCATGAATTAATTAATGGATGAAAACCTATTAATTAATTCACCTATTTTCTATTTCATCTTTTTCCTCAATTTTCTAATTTGTTAATTTCTCCTAATTCCTAATTACTATTTTCAATCTTTTCATAATTTGTCATAATTTGTCATACACCTTGCATAGAAATTGCCATACATTTGTCATAATGTTGCCATTCTTGATTTGAATTTCCTTTCAAATCTCTTCATGCTAATCTTGTCCTCTCTCCAATTTGTCTATAAATTGGGTGAGTTTCTTCAATGAATTGATCAATCACATTTCGAGTAACCTTATACTATGAATTTCATCAACTTGCTTTCCACTTGCATTTTACACTTGTAGGTAAGATCCACATCAAATTTGAAGGTGAAAGAAGAACAATGGAGCCACATGAAGGAGATATATGTGTCGGTTTGCTTTGATTTCATTTGATTTGAATATCTTGTCTTTATGTCTTCATTGATTGGATTGGGATTGCTTTCATAGCAGCTTTAGGTTTTGTGGTTGTCCTAATTGCTATTGTTTTGATGATTTTCAATTTCCTGATCTAAAATTGTTTTAGTTCTATTAAGGTGATGAAGTCCATAGGCTTTTGGCATTTGTTTACAATGGATCTTGAATTTTAAAGTGTGAAAGTTTGCACAGAAGGTATACCCACCTGAGCTTTGGATAAGTTCGAAGTGTAGAGGGTTTTGTTGAAACCTTGTTATATGTTATTCTAGAGTCTTGATTTTCTTGGTGTCTTTTTTATGTGCAAACAAAGTTCATTACATTGCTTACAGGGAGGATAGAAGGGAATCAAATTTTGAGAACAATAGGAGGAAATGCTCCTAATGATACAAAGTCAGAACAACCAGTGTTAGCTTTATCAGGTAATCCTCAGGCTACCAAAAATCAAAAGGGTGCTAACCAAGGTAATAACACTTATGCACTAAATAACAATCAAGATCGTCTTAACAACACCAATAATACCTAAGACAATAACACCAATCAAGGACCTAATACAAACTCACAAGGTAACACCAACAACTTTCCAAAATGCATCTACACACCATTAGGGCAATCATTGGAGTCAGCATTCAGAGAACTCTTGGCAAACAAAATTATCTCCTTACCAACAATCAACAACTTTGAACCACAAATCAAACCACCCTAGTGGAATGACTCACACTTTTGTAATTTTCATCGCAACAAAGGCCATCAAACAAATGATTGCATGAGACTGAAGAACATTGTTCAAGACATGATTGATAGGGGTGATTTAACAGTCGACAGTCTCAAGACAAATGGTGACCATGGTGCCTTTAAGAATCCTCTTCCAAACTACAACAAGGATGGAGCTTCAACCTCAAATGATACATGTGGAGCTCGTATCAATCACATTTACAATAACACCATCAATCATATATCAGCTAAGAACAATCAAGTAAACATCATTACAATCAAAGACAAGTGTGAACATGAATCTGTCAATGTAACCACTAGAGCTCAAAAATATGTCTTGAAGGGACATACGTCAACAAAAAACACCATACCCAAAATTCAATATGATCTAGTCAGTCAACTGCGCAAAACTCCTGCTCAAATATCTATACTAGAGTTGTTGAAACTTTCGCCAAAACACAAAGACATCTTGGAACAAGCACTATTGGAAACAAATGTGCCTCAAGATATGGATGCTGACAAATTCCAAGCCATGGTGGCTCACATGACAGGGCCTCATAACCTCACCTTTTTAGAGCATGATAATATCTCATTAAGCCATCCTCATAATACTCCACTCCACATTGAAGTCTTGGTCTACAAACATCGAGTCAAAAGAGTATTAATAGATGGAGGAGTTGGACTCAATATTTGTACCTTGAAACTTATCCATGCATTAGGCTTCTCTGAACTCTATTGATCCATGCAAAAACATCACTATCAAAGCATATGATGATGAAGAAAGATCATCCAAAGGAATAGTAATGTTATTGATTCAAGTAGGACCAATACAAAAGGACACTATGTGCCAAGTCTTAGACATAGACCTCACATGTGATATCTTATTGGGTCAACCTTGGATACATAAAATGCAAGAAGTACCTTCTACTTATCACCAATGTCTTAAGTTCCCCTACAATGGACAGGAGATTTCTATATCAGCAGATCATAACCCTTTTCAACATTGTAATGCTATGGGGGAAGCCCAGGATAGTTTGGTTCCACATAATAGAGAAAAACAAAGTTCCTGAGCACCAGATCTTCAGCAAGAAAAGTCTAAATCACTATCTATGGATTTCAAGCAGAAAATGAAAATCAAAGAGCAAGGCATGGGACAATACTCTTTAGAACCCTTGTGTTTAGCCAACTTACCAACATCACCTAAATCTCATGGATTATCTTCAGTATCAACACATCAAGCAATGCAGCCCATCACAAAGTTTGATGGCAAATTTATCCAACTAGGCACACTAGCACATGAATCAGAGGAAAAGGACATCCTTGGTTGGCTATACAAGGATGAGGAAGAAGATAGAGCGACTACTATGGAAGTAGCTATACCAATACACCTATATGGAAAAGGCTACTTGATCATGCAACAAATGGGATACAATGACAAAGAACCTATCGGCAAGTGTCAAGAAGGCATCACAGAACCATTAGATTGTCCTTCACAATTTTGTAAAAACAAAATAGGATTGGGATATGAACAAACTCTACCACCAAGGAAGACACCAAGAAAATACCAAAGACCTCAGTGGAAGGGAAAGAAGAAATACAAGGAGGACTCATGGCAGGAGGCACTATTTGAATCAGTAGAAACAATGCACAAGGAATGTGAATACCAAGAAAAAAGGAAATCAGTCAATCAAAAGACAGAAGCACCTTGTGCAGAAGTACATCATGTTCAAGAACCAGTTTCAAACAAAGAAGAATCACTCCCTGATAACATCATTACTCTCTGAGGAGAGACAGTATATGAGAAAATGCAAAGAGTAGAAGTAGGATGTGATACAGAATCAAAGAAAACTATTAGACTCATATCAATTATCAAAGGCCAGTTTTCACCCTACAATATACCAGTCCACAACACTACTAGAATCTGGGATAATACCTCTGAGACTGATTCAAATGAATATGAATGGGGTAGTTGTTCCAATGTTACTGAAGATATTACTACAAATGACAGTCATACACCCATTTTTCAAGAAGAACAAGGAACAAAACCTAGACTACTTGAATTTCATCCATAAAATATCTATGACGCCAAGGAAAATGAGCAGCAACATTATGAGAAAGTTTACACAGAAGATGATACCATCAAAGATCTCAACAAAATCATTACTTATTTAATATCCCGACCAACCATGATGATACCTTCATCCTAACGCTTACAACAACTGAACTTGACCCACCCAATGACTCTTTACCATTTATCTTTCCTAACCTCATAGACTAGGATGAACCTGAAAATCATGACATACCAATTTTCTCAAATGATGATTCCATTATTCATTACTTGTGTACTGTCAACCCAGAAACAAACTCTACCAGTGAGCAAAGTAACGACATCTACAATCAGGGGAGTGCCAAGTCTCTTAGTTGCAAAAATGAATGAAATAAAGGATCTACTGCTAAAAACCAGTCAATGGCAGCACTAGATCACAAAAAAGTAAAAATAAAGGATGCATCTGCAGGTGAAAACCTTTTTAAGGCACCTAAAGATGGGAGACTTGACACTCTTCCTGAACACTATCAAGAGCAATCACCTATATTGATTGAGCCTACTCAATCAATCAACATTGGTACAACAGAAGCAGCCAAAAACATACATCTAGCAAAATCTTTGACAAAGAAAGAAAGATCAGAGTTTGTCCAATTTTTTGAAGCAAAGCAGATCAATTTTGCTTGGTCACATGTAGATATGCCAGTGATTGATCCACAGTTAATCATGCACCACTTGTCCATTGCTCCAGGAGCCAAGCCAGTTAAGCAAAAACTAAGAAAAATGAATCCACATGTAGAACTCATGGTCAAAACTAAGCTAAAGAAACTATTAGACATCGGATTTATTCAACCTATCGACTATGCTGAATGGATCTCCAACATCGTGCCAGTTTCAAAAACCAGATGGTAGCATCAAGATATGCACCAATTTTAGAGATGTCAACAAAGCCTATCCAAAGGATGACTTTCCTCTGCTCAGTATCGACATAATTGTAGACCTCACAGTAGGCCATGCAATTCTATCACTAATGGATGGTTTTTCAAGCTATAATCAAATCAAGATAGCCCCAGAGGATCAAGATAAAACAAAATTTTCCTATCCTTGGGGAACATACTATTGGAATGTCATGCCATTTGGCTTAAAGAATGCTGGGGCAACTTATCAATGATCAATGAAAACAATCTTTCATGACATGATGCATACCTTCATGGAGGACTATGTGGATGATTTACTAGCTAAATCATTTACTTGAGCAGAACATCTAAGCATCTTAGAAAAGATTTTTGACAGATTGGAAAAATTTCAAAACAGGCTCAACCCTAAGAAGTGTGTCTTCGCGGTTACATCAGGCAAGTTATTAGGCTACTTAGTCTCAAAAAAGGGCATTGAAGTCGATCCAGCAAAGGTACAAGCCATAATGGATATGCCACCACCAAAGAACATCAGTCAACTCAGATCCTTGCAAGGATAGCTCCAATCAATCAGGCGTTTCATCACTCAACTAGCAGATAAAAGTCTACCATTCAATCATTTTCTACATAAGAATGTACAATTCAGATGGGAGGCCAAATGTGTAGAGTCATTCTACCAAATCAAGCAATATCTAATGAACTCGCCAGTTCTAGTACCACCAATAGAAGGGAAGCCACTTATTCTATACATATCAACAACAAACATATCACTAGGAGCACTGTTAGCATAGGAAAATAAAGAAGGAAAGGAACGAGCTATCTATTACATCAGTAGAACTTTGAATGGATTTGAGCTCAATTATATATTCATTGAGAAGGCTTGTCTAACAGTGGTATTTGCCTCTCAAAATTTTTGACACTACATGCTAGTGCATACAATCAAGCTCGTAGCAAAAATTGATCCTCTAAAATACTTACTCTGAAAAGCAGCTCTCATAGGCAGATTGGCTAAATGGGTGATGATTCTCAGTGAATTTGATATCCACTACACAAAACGATGAGCTATCAAAGGACAAGCGATTGCAGATCAGTTGGCAAATGCACAATTACCAGATAAACAACCAATGGAGATTGAATTTCCAAATAGGGATGTTCTTACTATAAAAACCAAGCAATGGACATTCTACTTTGATGGTTCCTATACTCAACATGGCTCAGGTGTTGGCATTTTGTTCATCACTCCTGATGGGCATACCATACCAAGATCATATAGGCTCATGTTTCCATGCACCAATAACATTGCCAAATATGAGGCACTTGTTACAGGGATCAAAATGGTCATGGAATGGAGAATCATAGAATTGAAAGTCTATGGAGATTCACAACTAGTCATCAATCAGATCAATAATGACTATCAGATGAAAAATGACAAGATGCTACCATACAAACAAATAGTGGATGATTTCAAACAATATTTTGTACACATCACCTTCGAGAAAATACCAAGGTTGGACAATAAAGATGCCAATGCAATGGCTACTATCGCTTCACTGCTACAGATTACAAAGAAATAAAGTCATTATGAGTTTCTGGTAGAGCAACTATTCTCCCCAACCTATGACCATTATGAATCCCATGTTATCTATGCCTTGACTAGTTCTGACTCTCTGTTATACAGAATGATATACGACTATCTTAAAAACAATATCATACCCATTGACCTATCTCGAAACCAAAAATGCAACTTTATCCAGCAAGCCGCCCATTATACTCTCACTATTTACACTCTGTACTATTGAGGTCTAGATGGTACTCTTCTTCATTGCCTTGATCGTAATGAATCTGACTCTGCTTAACAAGAGCTTCATGAAGGTATCTGCAGCACACATTCAAGTGGTCCTACTCTTGCTAATAAACTTCTATGAATGGGATATTACTGGCCGACAATGAAAAAATATTCTTATCATTTTGCAAAGAAAATGTCCTAAATGCCAAATCCATGGCAATCTTATACATGCACCAGCATAGGAACTGTAGCCATTCACAACATCCTGGCCCTTTTGCTAGTGGGGACTAGACTTAGTCGGCAAAATCCATCCTTCATCTTCAAATGGACACAAGTTCATTATCACTACAACAGAATAATTTACCAAATGGATTGAAGCGGTCCCCATGACCACAGTGCTTGGAAAAAAAATTGCCTCTTTTATTCTTAATTATCTAATCTGCAGATATGGCATTCCAAGTTCCATCATCACAGATAATGGATGACCTTTCAAGAACCAAGATGTGCGAGAACTATGTGAAAGATTCAAGATCTAACATCGTTTCTCTACACCTTACTACCCACAAGGGAATGGTCAGGCCGAAGCATCCAACAAAACAATATTAAAAATCCTCAAGAAAACAACGAATGATGCACGCAAAGATTGGCACGTGCAACTCAATCTAGCACTTTGGGTGTATAGAACTAGCATCCACACACCTATGGGAGCTACGCCATATTCATTGGTGTATGGATTAGAGGAAATTTTACCCCTGGAGGTAGAGATTCCATCTCTCAAAGTATCCTTGAAAGGCCTCATTCTAGATGAAGAGTATTGAGTAAACCGACTGCAAGAGCTATAACTTCTAGATGAAAAATGCCAACATGCCTATACTCACCTCAAATCATATCAACAACGCATGTGCCGAAGCTACAATCACAAGGTCATTCCTAGAATTTTTAAAATTGGTGACCTAGTCCTCAAAGAGAATCCTAGAAATCAACAAGATCAGGAAAAGAAAGGGAAATTTGAACCTAACTGGTTAGGTCCCTATGTTATCATATCAGCCTATGGATCAGGTGTTTATCAGCTAACAACTTCAGAAGGAGATGTGCTCAACAAACCAACTAACAACATCCATTTGAAGAAATACTACACTTAAGCAGTCTAGTGCATGGAAAAGTCAAAACATCAAAAAATAAAAAAAAATATCAAAAAATATCAAAAATCAAGAAAAAGAAAAAGCAAATAAAAAGGTACAATAAAAACAACTGGTGAAAACTTGGCAATAGGTGCTATTGTGAGAGGATATCTCCTCTATCTATCTTTACTCACGAGCCTTTTATATCCACAATCAAGCACTATCAACCATCGCCCAACACTTTATCAAAATACCATTCTTCAGGACATACTTAGCATAGTCACTGTCCTTGTTAATCCAAAAACCATTTCGTCATCTACGATGGCTTGGTAATCATTGTGCATATCCACATCAGGAGGTAAAATGAGCTAGGGGCAGCAGTGATCAAAATTCTGTCCTAAATCAAACTTGCAGCAAACTTAGAGCATCTTGTCCAACAACAAAACAACAATCATGAGAACAAGCATTGATCACTTAAAAGGATTCACAACACATGATGGATGATTTTCTGAAGTATCAAATGTTTGCATCTGCCATGAAGTTTTGACTATTTTGCACTTAAACTTTTTTTGAACTATTGGATCCTCTACATTTTCTCAACGATGCATCGAGCTAGAGAAAGTCATGGGGACTCCAATATTTTTTAGTTTTCTGTCTGTGAGGTGATCACTTGTACTATGCAAATACTTGTCTCGAGATGTGATTCAAAGCATATCACTGAAGACATGATTCTACTTTGCACATACAAATGGTTTAATCTTTCCTATTTATATGCAAGCCGCACTCAGGTCATCCTAGTTCAATTATACCTTGATTCTTGTGCTATCTTGCAAAATCAAAAATCATGTAAATTTTTCTCAGGTCATTATGGTTCAATTATACCATTATGCTTGTATAACTTTTCAACATATCCCAACAAATCAATGTGCAATGAAGATAACCGCAAAAGAAAGCAAAAATATGTGACTATACAGGAATGACAAATGGAACAATAAGGATGCTCAATTAGTTGCATATTATTTTACAATTAGTTGCATATCATTTTATAATTAGTTGCACATAGCATATCATTATCATACATCTCATTTTTAAGATACATCTCATAGCATATCATACATCTCATTTTCAAGATACATCTCACAACATATCATACATCTCATTTTCAAGATACATCTCACAACGCATCATTATCATACATCTCATTTTCAAGATACATCTCATAGCATATCATTATCATACATCTCATTTTCAAGATACATCTCACAGCATATCATTATCATACATCTCATTTTCAAGATACATCTCATAGGATATCATTATCATACATCTCATTTTCAAGATACATCTCACAACATCATACATTATCACATATCCAATCACATACATCTAAGCATTGCATCATCATCATAGAGACATAATCATATAGAAAACATCATCCATAACACATCACATGAGGATCAAAGAAAATGGTGTCGTATATATATCTCAAAAATTATCAAAGTACAAAATATTTCTTGTATGTCCCATAATACAACAAAATGATCAAAATACAAAGGAGACAATGTCTCTCAGGTATGACTATCTACTAAGGGTGATGGTCTCATAGCAGATGTCCTAGCACTTGGTTCTCCAGGTGGATCCTATCGAGGTGGCCCAGTCACACCCCTACTCTCTTTCCTCAACCCCATCTGCCTTGATCAACTGGATCTCATCGCTGTAAAACTAGGAACTTTGCACTCTCCGAGAACTGCATCCTCATAGTGCCTCTGATAATACTCAGTGTCCTTGGCTATATAAGATAACTCCCTTAGCGTGTCTCTCATCGAGCCACCTATGACTGCTTTGTCAAAAGTCTACTTGAGCCTTGGCCTAACCCAACCGCTCTATAACTCTATCCCGCTCAGTGGTCAATTGTGTAATCTACCACTGATGTGCCAATAGCTGTGTCTGCAGGTGTTGCACTGATAACTATAAGGACCTAATCTAAGCGTCCTCTCGGTGATTCAAAATCCAAATCTGGAGGGGTACCTGTGTAGTGGGACCCCCCATCCCTCTCCCTATCCTCGACGTTGGTGGGGGTAAAACATCTGACCTCCTCCTCTGGGCTGGCCATCTGAAATCATCTATCTCTCCCACCGTTGCTATCACCTCTCCTACCCTCTCCTCACCACCAACTCTAATAGCCAAACCTCCCCTCCCTCTATCCCCTCTCCTCCCCCGATCAACTCTCCCCCTATCCCCACACTGACCTTAGCCACCTCCTCTACCATCTCGACTGTCATCACCTCCACCATCCCCACCTCCCTCATCCAGCTCCTCTCCCTCCTCTCCCCATCTCCCTAGCCTCTTGGCCTGCTCATCCTTTTCATCATCAAAAGAAGGAATAATCTATGTTGGATCTGATATCCTAGCCACAACATGAGCCGTAAAGAGTGCTATGAACTCATCGGTCATCCCCACATCCACTATCCCGTAGGCATAGTCCCATATTTGGCCGACTAGGTGAAAGAACTCCTCAACCGCCATTGCGCTATCAATATTGGGTCCCCATTCTGGTACATCCTGCCTCCATCGAGCATACAAGCATGCTCCCTGTGGTATCCCTTGTTGTCATCCATAGTGCCGCAACACTCGGTTGTGCAAGAATCTCTCAATAATGAAGGGCATCCGCCCTATCAAAAATCAGGACATGTAGACATAGGGCATCTCCATTCCAACCTCTTTCCACACCTTGCAATCTGTATATGGTCTCCATATGACCATATTAATATCATCTAGCACTCACCTCCAATGTTGTAGTTTGCCCAACTTATGTTGGACAACTATCCCTCTGTATCTATAGGCATAAGCGCGACCAACTGGACTATCTTTGTCTGCAAGTGGCCTAGCTATGGGAATATGCTCCCATGCCCACACCTATAGCAACGTAACCCCAACTGATAGACTGTTGTATCCCAAGTAAACCACCTGATGCAAATCCCTGTATAAGTGGGCCAACATGGCTGACCCCATGCAAATCGGTGACCCTGTGTCACCATTTCCTCCTAGACCAACCCCCATCCCACTGCCAATCCCTTTGACCTATGGTTGGGACATAAGAAACCACCTATAAATCCTGCTAGCACTGATGGTAGAGGGGCATAATCCAAATCAATGAACTCCTACTAGGAGATCTCATATCCACAAACCATATCATCCTATAATATCCGACGAAGAGCCTCTCTCCCACCCTCCTCGGTCTACTCATATGGTAAAAGTGCACCTACCATGGGAATCTGTAGAATCCAGTAGCAATCCTCAAGTGTCACTGTCATCTCACCTATTGCCAAATGAAAGGTGTTGGTGTCACCATGCCACCTCTCAGCCAAAGCTATCAATAAACCCCAGTTAATGATATACCGGGGCATCTCCAACAAAGAGGATAGTCCACACCTCTCAATGATATCCATGTTTGTCTATGTCAATCATGGTATCAACAACCATAGTCTCGAAAAATCACTCTCACGACTACACAACCCCAAGCCACTCCTGTCACAAGCAAAACATGTCCAATATCAGTTTCCTCATCAAATCAATACATATCAATATCAAATCAATATCAACTTGAAACATTAAAAATATAATCAAGTTCCACATCATATCATATCCATATCCATATCAGATCATATCAACTTGTAACACAACTCAAGTTTCACATTCATATCAGCTTGTAAAACAACTCAAGTTCCAAATTCATATCAACTTGTAACACAACTCAAGTTCCACAATCATATCAGCTTGTAAAGCAACTCAAGTTCCACAACCATATCAACTTGAAAAACAACTCAAGTCCCACATTTATATCAACTTGAAACAATGCATATCAAATCAAGTTCATATCACATCACAAATCCATATCAGATCCACTTCATATCATATCAATATATCAACATCAACTTGAAACAATGAAAATCAAATCAAGTTATCTCCAAAATCCATATAAAAAACACCATATTAGAACTCATATTGGACAAATTATCAAAACAAATGATAGCAAACACGTGACCTACCTATCACACCTATCTCGGAAAAACTGGCAAACACCTACATACCTTTCTTCATCTCATAGTCCTCACTAAAATCCTACTTTCCCCAATTTTCTACCCATGCACTGAAAACTTTTATCCACGCACTACACTACTCTACGTGCTCTATCCAACAATCTCCATGTGCTACCATATGCACGCTAAGTGCTAAAACACACCTATGCACTACCTTTATCTATCAATGCGCCACCCAAAGCACCCTATGCGCTATCCTAATCTAGCCCTGCGCTGCAACACTACCCCTACACGCTAGCCTAACCTACCCCTGCGACCCCTAGCTAACCCTAAGTGCTAGGTCTAAGAGATGTGCTACTAGTTACCCCCTATGTGCTATCCTGCGAACCCGCTGTGCTAACCTCAGTCTATGCGCTATCCTAACCCCCCTCTGCGCTATCCTAACCTACCCGGATGCTATACTAGTTCCTAAGACACTACGTGTAATGCTCCACCAGGAAACCCCAAAGGGATAAGGCTAAAACACTCAAATGAAGTACAAATATATATTTTATATATATATATATATATATATATATATTTTTAACTTTAATACACAACATTAAGAAATGTTGGAGTTATCTAACGCTTAGATAACACAGCAGAAGACTAAATGAACCTAAGGAGTTTCCCAATGTGATTACGTAACTTAACACCTAACTCAACTTGCAACATTTGATCCAATTAAGCAGGATATCTTAATTACATGCTATTACTTGAAACATGGATATGATTTGTTCAGTGAATTAACATTATTGAAATTTGGAAGCGTTCATCTAATATGGTTGAAGATGAGGCTAACATGAGGAAATTTACCCATAGAAGTTAAAATATAGATAACATGTAAATTCATCCATTAAGGTTAAAATATGGTTAACTTGGCGAGTTCATCCATTTTAATTACAATATAGCTAACATCACGAAGCTCGTTTATTAAGATTAAAATGTAAATAACCAATTGAGTTCATCCATTATAGTTAGAGTGTAGCTATTAAGATGAAGTTCATTTATTAAGGTTGAAATGTAAATAGCATAATGAAGTTCATCCATTAGGGCTAAAATATAGATAGCTTGATGAGTACATCCATTATAGTTAGAATGAAGCTAATATGATGATGTTCATTTATTAGGAGTAAAATGTAAATGACTAATTGAGTTCATCCAATTTAGTTAAAATATAGCTATTATGATGAAGTTCATTTATTAAGATTAAAATGTAAATAACTAAATGAAGTTCATCCATTAGAACTACTATTTAGGTAATATGACGAGTTCATCCAATAATTGTTATCCATTCATTACATTCAATTATACATTAAACCCATGCCATGCACCTTGTTCCAAATGCTCTATTATATCATCATAACTAATGAGGTCCATTCATGCATACCTATTTTCATTAACATTACTAGAGTACATTCTTTCATGATCCATTTATTGCATTTAAAAGATGACTACATACATGCATTACGATAATTCTCATCTAACCCACTTATACATTCTATCAAATTGACATCCATACATGCTAACACTAACCATGAAACACAAGAACAAAAGTATCACATAACACCAAAATGATCTCGGAGTTCACCCCTAGAGGGCTACATCTTCGAGTCTGCTCAACTGCAAGACCCCTCTGATAATTAGCTAAGTTATAGTTACATAGGGTTTATGTCATTTACATTCCTGCCTTATAGGCGAGCACAACCAATATACAAATGACCACTTCGGTCAATAAATCCTAAATGATCCCTACATAAAAACGGATCCAACTGAGCATATTAAAAGCTGATACACAAGTCCATTGCCTGACGATACTCTAACTAGGAGCCTGGCCAACTACGGCCAACCACAAAACAACCAGACGATAGGGTCCAAACAAACATATCCAGGCCTTGCCATTACTTTAAACAAAAGCAAATAAAACAATTAGAACTTGCGACAACAATAACCAAAAAAAGTACAATCTTTTCCCATATTGATTTAAACATTTAAAGGTTGATCAAGTTTTCTAATTGATCTAAGTTGTTTTCAGTTTTCTACCTCATCCAGGTCTAGGTCATTCTTGGTTTTCTGCTCACTACGTTCATATGCATCAAGACATAACATAATTACATCCCTACCAGTTTTTTTTAAACCAAGTTCACATGAATGGAAATCATTAATCATCTAAATATGTTATTTAATCCTTAGATAAACATCATTGACATATTGGTTTGGAACAATACTCTAGTCCCCTTTTATAGCAATGCAAATTTACCCTTTACAAAAAAAGGAAATATACATTAAAAGGAATAAAGAAATGGGAAACCCCTTCCTAATGAAATAAAATCCCCTTGCATATATTTAAAACAATTTCACCATCCGAAAATATTAAATAGCACATATATATCCCAATATATACCCAACTTAATAAAAATTAACAACTGAACAACAATTATTTATTCATTGGGAATATACGCTATAAAGGGACCAATAATTAATATATAATTAATAATATTTATTAATATATAAATTATCTAAATTAATATATATCTAAAAATATACATTAATCCATAATTAATAATTAATATATAATAATAATATATATTAATTAAAGTTTAATATTAATAAAATATATTAACTTAAAATTTAATATATTTTTTTTTTTTTTTTTGTTGAAACTAAAAAAAATTAATTAATTTAAAATTTTATGGAGGGCGAAAAACCCTAGGGCAGTCGCGGGCCCACCTCCCATCCATGGGAGTGGGGGCAGCTATGCCCTAGCCGTCGGGCTTGTGGCCACCACAGTGAACGCAGACCCTCGGCCCCCACATAGTGGAGTCGGGGTCTCTGCGGCCACCGTGGGGGTCGCAAACCCTTCGGCCTCCACCTTGTGCAACAGGGTAGTTGCGGCTACTCATGTGGACACAGCCCCTCTACCTCCACACGGTGGATGTAGGGGCTCTACAGCTCTGCGGGAGATGGAAAGGGGAGGGGCGTGGGTTGAGCTTCGGCTCCCCCCCTCCAAAACCCCAAATTTTCAATTTTATTTTTTTCTCCCCCTTTTTTGTTTTACAATTTCGATTTAAATTTTTTTTTGAATAGAAATAAACGATATTTCAAAAACGTAAACCCCCATTTCCTTCATTCATAGTTTCAATACTATTGTTTACATTTTATTTCATTTTTCCAGATTGTTCAAAAAAACAACAATATGAGAAAATTTTCCCAACAAGACCATGATTTTCCAAATACTCAATAACCTTCAGATAGGCAAGATTTGCTCAACCACAAAACTGTTTAAACAATCTTGACCCAAAACAACCAATATTCACAAAACGAAAAATTAAATTTTAAGAGCATTCATGGAGGTTTACAGCAAGAAATTTTCAAGAACAACCATTTTTTGAAGAGACGAAACCCAATATCCCAAGAAATCAAGAGATGCATTCGAATTCTACCTCATTTCGCATTCCTGGCAAGATTTTGAAGACGAACCCAACCTGCAGCTGTAGAAAAATCCATCCTTCCAAAATCCCCACTTTCTCTATCCAAAACTATATTTCTTTCTCCAAAAAAAATCAACAACCCCCAAAATATTTTTCAACCTAGGTTAAAAGAATGAAAATTTTGACCTAATTTTCTAAATTCAAATTTAAGCACTTTTTTAAATAAAAAATGAAAATAATCATTCTTCTCAACTATTCAAATAATCTAACTTCCTTTTCTAATTAAAATTAAAATGCTCCTCTAAATTTTTCTCAATATTAACTAAGCTCACATTTATATTTCACAATATTGATGAGGATAAAATATTTTAATTAAATTAAACTTGCTTTTCTAATAAAAATTAATTTTCGTAAGTAATAAAAATTAACCTTTCTTTTTCCAAAATGCAAAAGAGATTAAATTATTTCTATTTCAACTAACTTTAAATATTTCCTTTTTAAAATGCATACACTAAATTAAATTCGTTATTTAAAATTAACCATTAAATTAAACTTGCTACAAACATAAATAGTTCGATCTTTTTAATTAATGATTAATCACATAAAAGAAACCTATTTATTTTAATTTCGCAATTACTAATGCGTAAATGAACACATTAAATCAAATTAAATGCTATGGATGAAATACTCAATTTTACCACATGCAAGGCAAGCAAACCAAGAAAGACAACCAAACACATGACCCGCAACCCAAACGAAGAGGGAAACCGACAGACCACACACGACGCTCACTTGAGCATGACTAGGGAAAGACGAGGGCTTTATGACCACCTAATCCAAATTCTAAGAATGAAAGAGGTATACTCAGCCCTGTGAATCCTAATGAAGATGAACCTCGCACCTAGGCAGTACTGTACCTGCAATCTCTTGCAACCAAGAGTCTCACAAGCATACATATATATATACATATATTTTTAATGAAGGTGTTGGCTCGAGATCAAAACAATAATTAGGGAAATAATTAAACTTACATAAGAATTGATGCTAAAGCACAATAACAGGTATGCACAATATTCATATTATCTAATCTGCAACATTACATCATGGTAAATCAACCATTCAAGAATGCCACTTAGGAAATCAGCCAAGGTCAAACTGGTTTTGCAAAGCTGACTAGGGTAGGGGCACTACACTACGCGCTATGTTTTGTTTCGTATGTGCTACAGTTTTCACCGGACGCGCTAAACCGTTAATTTTCATGACAAAAATGAAAAACCTGACTAAAAACGACAAAACAAAAATAAAAAAGGGGTCAAAAATGATAACTTACCGGTGGTCCATACGTGGTGGGCCTCTGATACCTCTGAACGCGCTCAAATCGATGAGAAGCAAAGGGAATTGACATCTTGACTTTCTCTCCAAGTGTCACTTTCTCCAAGTCAACAAGCACAAATGAGACAAAATAAATCACATTTTACCTTTTTATAGGGTAAATAGAAATCAGGGTTACGTGGTGGAACATGAAAATTGCTCGTGGTCTCACTTCTAAACCTAACAAACATCATTATCGGGAGATGAATCAAATTATCACATTCAACATAGATAAAATTTAAAATGCAATCAAATTTATCAACTCAAATCAAATTTATCAAATTTTTGATTCATCTCCCGAGGGGGCATTATCAACATCATTTATCAAATCCAGGGCATCATTTATCAAATCTGGGGCATCATTTATTAAATCTAGTGCATGACATGAACATGTCGACACGACATCACATTGATCATAATCAAATTTTGACGACGCATCATTTTTCTTTGAATCAACATGTGCACACACGTCACTTCAAAAAGGGGCAAAATGTAGACGTATAAAAATGACCATATTCCTAAATGAATATTTAATGTTCATTTTATTCTCATTTCTATATTTAGTTAAATCTAATTTAAATAAATCACCCACATTCTTCTATTTAATTAAGTAAATTATTCAATTTATTTATTTGAATTCACTTAAAGCCCTTTTTATCATTTAATTGAATAAATCATTTTATTTAATTAAATCCCTTCTCTCTACTTTTTAACTAAATTTAGATTTAATTAAATAGTTCACCCCAATTAAATAAATCGAATTTATTTAAATCCCCAAGTTGCAACCAAATTGAAATAAAGCAATTTATTTTAATTAAAACCTATTATCCCTCATCCACTTGCATTTTCCTACATATCCCACTTGCCTCTTAACCCTCTTCCTAAATTCTTCTAGAACACCTCCAATCCTAATCAATTAACCTAAACCCATCAATTATCCCCTTTCCCTAAATTTAAGGAGGTCACTTCTCAAATTTGGAGTAAAGTCTTCCAAAGGCATTAAAGCCTTTATGCCTTCAACAAGCTAACTTGTTGAAAACCCCCAAATTTGGAAGGACTCTTACAAATTTGTCCCCAAAGTCTTCAAACCATTAATGGTTAACTAACCCTTAGTGGCATGGTTAGAGACTTTTTGCCTAACTCAACCCTCATCTAACCCAAGGGTCTCATCAAGCATTCATTGCTTTTACCATGGTTATCCCTTTAACCTTTGCACAAGAGTCTATCCTTTGGGTAAAAGCTTTATCCAATGGATAACCTTAACCTAACCTTAACCTTTACCCTCTAAGGTAACTATGAGGTCTTCTCAAGCATTTAGTGCTTCTTACCTCTCCTCTCAAGAAGTCTTATGTTGACAATTATCACCGTTTCATTGGTGAGAATTGCAAACATGGATTGATAACTTTTTGATGCTCTGCAAAAAGGATTAGAAAATCTATTTGATGGCAACACACACAAGAGCACAAGAAACAAACGTTAGTGTTAGCAACAAAAGATTATCCTAAACAGGCATATCAAGAGAGATATTAAACATGAAATAGAAAGCATGTAAACATGGAATAAAATAGCTAATCAAGATGCTCATAGTTGCTCCTCCCTTGTTCCTCTCCTCTCCAAGTTCCACATGAGTGTAGCTCTCAGCTTTTAGCACTAGCCATGGATGCCATATGGAGATTCAAGATGGTTGAATATGATAAGCAAATGCTATACAAGTGTAGATAGTGATGCTATGAGAAAGCTCTATGCTAATGCCAATATAACAACAATACTCTAATGCTTCTCTTTTTGCTTGAGGAGAAGGGTTCTATTTATAGAAGAAATGGGGAAATGAAGGGTTAAGATTGAATGGTTTAATCAAGGGCCAAGTTTGAAAGTTGGGGATCCATGTGCACAATTGGCACCAATAAAATGGTGACAAGTGTCAACATAGGATTGGGTTGAGAGAAGAGGTTGGAGGCATTAAAGGCCTGAGAAGACCTCATGGTTATCTAGAGGCTAAGGGTCAAGTCCAAATTAAGATTACCCACTGGATTAAGAGTTAATCCAAGGATAAACCTTTGTGCAAATGTTTAAGAGATAATCATGGTCAAAGCATTAATGGCCTGATGAGACCTTTGGGTTGGGTAGAGGTTGAGTCAAAACAAATGTTTTAACCATGTGGGAGGGTTTGAGGTAACCATTAATGGTTATTGGAAACTTTGGGGATTAAGTGGTTGAAGGTTGAAAGCCTTCAATGGTTATCAAAGACTTTGAGCCATTTAGTGGTTGAAGGTTGAAAGCCTTTAATGGTTATCAAAGACTTTGAGGGTTTGAGAAGTGACTTCCCTTTTGCTTAGGAATGTGACAAAGTTTAGAGAAGGGGTTAGGTTATTTAGAAGTGATTAGAAAATTCTAGAAGGGGTTTAGGCATGCAAGTGGATTTTGTAGGAAAATGCAAGTGGGAGAAATTTTGGTATTTTCAATTAAAATAAAATCATTTATTTCAATTAAATGGTGTAATTTGCATTTGGATAAATATTCAAATAAATATTAATTTATTTAAATGAGAAAAATGAAGATAAAGCATTAAAATGCTTGAAGACTTTGAGGGAAACCATTAAAGGCTTGAAAACTTTAAGGAAAACCATTAAAGTCTTAAGAAGACTATAGAAGGAAGCCATCAAGTTTGAAGACTTTAAAGCCATCAAGTTTGAATACTTTAAGGGAAACCATTAAAGGTTTCAAGTGGGTGAGGATAAATAGGATTTTAAATAAATAATTTATTTAAAATAGTTGTGCAACTTGCTTTTGTAGGAAAATACAAGTGGGTGGAGGATAAAGGTGATTTAAATAAATTATTTATTTAAAATAATTGTGCAACTTGCATTTGTAGGAAAATGCAAGTGGGTAGAGGATAAAGGTGATTTAAATAAATGTTAATTTATTTAAATGTGAGAGGTGGGATTTTGAGGGATTTAAATAAATATTAATTTATTTAAATGTGAGAGAATATTTAATTAAATAAATATGATTTATTTGTTTAATTAATGGTCTGAATTTGGTTAAGTGAATTAAATCAAATAAATTGAATAATTTATTTAATTAATAGGAGAAGAGGGTTAAGATGAATTAATTAAATATTAATTTAATTAATTATTAATTGATGGTTAAATAATCAAATAAATACTAAGTATTCATTTAATTAAGTGGACAGATTTATGTGACTACATTTTTAATCCTGACCCTTGATTAGATCCTTCAATTCTGACCATCCATTGCCCTATTTTTCCTATAAATAGAGCTCTCATTCCTCCATTTCTAAGATCCAAGTCTTTAGCATCATACATATACTTAAATTTAGCCTCTCTTTGCACTAGAAATTTATCTAATAAGCATTTGAGAGTATTTCTATTATCATTAGCTTAAATCATATAACTAGTATATCATGTTAGGATAGTATTTTTACTAGCCTTGTCATCTTATCATCTAGTTTAGTTCATTTACAAGAATCATGCATAAATAGGATGCATTCATACTAAGTTCAATCAAAATCATCCCTTGTTCTTGCATTCGTCATCCCTAAGTCACTTTGTTCAGTGATCTGAGAGAAAAGGCATTGGCTTGAGGGATCTTGTGAGATAGAGAAGCATGGAACACTCCTTGGGAGGTTGAGTCATTCCCCATGGCTCCATAACTTGCACCAAGAGTCCCATGGGTGTGTGGGCAAGTCCTTGAAATATTTCCACATATTGGATTTCATCAAACTGCTTTTCCCGCATACACAATCCTTTTCCACACTCGTCTACATAATCTCATAAATGAGATCTTACATTTATACCATTACCTAAGACCAAATGTAGGTTGGCTCACTAAAAGATATTACAATAAAATCAATTACAAATGAATCAATATGTGATGCATGATGTTGGCTCAATTCATTTACAATAATAATAAATCATCTTCATAATGTGTCATGCTCATCTGGAATAGATAAGCTTGCCAGTGCATGTCCTGGACCTATTTGCTGGTAACAACAAATATGCAAACCCGATTCGACCAATGAAAAAATCACCAAGACCAATTATCCAAATGATGTCTTAGACATAACCAAGTAATCTCCAGATGATAACAGATCATCTTCAGTGCCGGTGAACAATATAATCCTGTCGGTGAACCAGATACCGGTGACGGTGCATAAGTCACTGATCATGACGGTGAACATAACCAAAGATGTCCAAGTGCTGATAAGTGTTGATAAGTGTTGACATCAATGACAAAACCATATCAACATATCCAAAATACCAACAAGAACCACCCACTTGGCCAACCTTCCTAAGAGATCAGACTTTGCAAAGAGGTGCTTAAGAATATCGTTTTTAGCAATAACCCATGTTTCTGCATGGAGATTGTAATGTCTCACCTTCTGAGTCGTGAAGACAAGGGCCAAGCACTATTTTTCTATAGTAGAATTTAAGGTTTCATATTCTATCAAAGTAGAGCTGATGTAATTTACTACTCATTCCCGACCTTCATCATCACATTGGGCCAATAATATCGGTAAAGAGTAAGACGAAGCTGAAATATACAAGAAGAAAGGCCTATCAAACATAACTGGCATTAGGATAGGAGGATTGGCTAGGTAATCCTTGATGGAATTAAATGCCTTTTGACATTCCTCATTCCATTTAAAGTGGGCATCTTTCTTCAGAAATTGCATGAAGGGAAGGGTACGATCAACCAATTGTGCCACAAAACGATGAATGGCTTGTATCTTCCCCTGTAGGATATGAAGATAATATATATTTTTAGGTGGAGGCATGTTCACAATAGCATCGATCTTATCAGTATCTATTTTTATTCCTCGACGAGAGATAATGAATCCTAGGAGCTTCCCAGTGTCAACACCAAAGACACACTTAAGAGGATTCAGTCTCATCTTATACAGCCGAAGTCTTTCAAAGACCAGGTAGAGATTTTTAATATGCATTCCGCGTACCAAGGAATTTACCAAAATATCATCAACATAGTCTTCTAAGACCTTATGGATGAAATAGTGAAATATCAAAGTCATGACTCATTGATAGGTTACTCCCGCATTCTTCAACTCAAACGGCATGATGACATAGTAAAAGGTCCCCCAAGGGGTTGCGAAAGTAGTTTTATATTGATCTTTTGGGTTAATACGGATCTGGTTATAACCCAAGAAGTCATCCATGATTGAGAGAAAAGCATACCTCGCGGTTGAATCCATGATCATATCAATATTTGGGAGAGGAAAGTCATCCTTGAGGGAGGCTTTGTTTATATCCCAAAAATAAATGCAAATGTGGATTCGACCATCGGGTTTTCTTACTGGGACTATTTGAGATCCAAGGTGAATAGTCAATGGGGCGAATAAAGCTAGCTTTTAGGAGCTTCTCTATTTTAGCCTTGACTAATAAAGCCACCTTAGGATTCATCTTTCATATCTTTTTCTTTACCGGCTTAGCATCAGGACTAAGCACGATGTTGTGTACCACAATGGACTCATCAATGTTAGGCATCTCTTCGTAAGACCAAGCAAAGATGTAAGGGAATTGATGTAGCAAGTCAGAATATTTTTTGAACTCCTCGAGGGATAAACACTTCCCCACTTTTATGACCTTTTCAGGAGTCTTATCACTCATGATGACATCAGTAGTTTCTCCACTAAGGAGCATACTATGGTATTCTAGATGAGGGACATACATTTGTTCTCTGTTGTGAGATAGAGGTGCCCCCTACAAAATGGATTCCCCAAAGTATGCCTGGGTATTCAAGCAATATGGGAATCGACATTTATGATGGTAAGAGGGAAGCCCATCATATGCACTTTTGGGACTCATTAAAATTGAGTCAAGTTTAGAGGCCCAATTCAAATTTTTTCTTTGTATTTCCAAATAAGTCAGTTTGAATGGCCTAGTTTGTGGGAGGGCAAAATGGAGCTTAGTTAATCATAAGAGGTAGATCTTTGAATCATGTCCTACACCTTTAATTTGGCCTATGTAGTGATGTGTGACTTTCAAAATTCGGTTTGGATAAGTTTATGAGGTACCCATTTTGAGGGGTGAGTCGAAAGTGCATTTTAGGCACAAATGCAGATTTTATTGAGTAGCCTACTTTGAGCAATTGCATCTTTTGCCTTGTTGATTTTCATGAATAAATTCAAAATGGATTCAATTTTATGCATAAATGTGAGTTAGCCTACAAAATTTCAAACCTTAACAAATCCATTTGCTCAGTTTACCAAGTCAAATCCATTTGCAGTTTCTATGTTTTGGCAAGTCCTTGTTTCAATAGCTAGTCGGAGCCCTATTTTGCATAAGTGTAAAAGTTGCCTCAGTAAGTGTTATGACATAATGTTTGTTCCTAGCTAATGCTGGTATAAATGACAAGCTATGTTTCAAATTTCAAGCCTCTGCCAATCCGTTTGATCAGTTTTCAAAAGGGTTCATTTAGCCATTGTTTTAAGTTATCCAAACTTTCAATGCTATATCAGTTAAAGCAGCTATTTTTATGAGCGCGCCATTTGCATCCAGACAGGCTTTTGGTCAAACTAAGAATTCAAAGTTTTAACATGGACTTCAAGGTACCTGTGTTTCAAATTTGAGGGTCTACAGAGGTCGTTTGGTATTTTTGAGAAAGGCATCATGTGTTGCCAGAACATTGACTTCATCAAGTCCACAGTGTCGACAAAGCTAGTTGGTCATTTTCGCCAATTAATATCTCTTTACTCAGGACTCATCTTGAGAAATTTCTTGGCATTGTGTTCATGCCTATATATCAGAGTACACACCTGTCAGATGGCGAGCTCCAGGAAGGTGTTTTGATCGGCTTGAAAAATACGTATTCACGATTAAATGCAAAAATGTGGTGTAATTACTTGAATGTTGCAAATTTCAGTCTAATGAGAAAATGATGTTGATCATTTCCGGAGGTGTGTTTGAGGTCCGTAAAGTATTTTAGAGGTTAGTTGCATGAAAATGAAAAAAAAATTAGTCAGACCCACTTTGGGGCCCGACCTGGCTCGATTACAATTCGCCAGTAGGATGGTGAAAGGCGACTTCATTTGAATGATTACATATGGATGAATGGACAGATATCCGAAATGCTAATGTGTAGGCCAAAGAGAGAAATATGTTTTTAATGTGATAAGATTATTGACATTTTTTATGGGATGATTCTTATGGAACTAGCAAAGAGAATTGGTGAGGATATTGACGCTTTGAAAGACATCTTTCTGAATATTGGTGTATTGCCAGAGATTCCCTTTCAGCATAACAGACCATTTTATAAACTTCCAAGAAAGTTTTATTTTCTTTTCTTTGTTGTGTGTGTGGCATTGGAAGTACCAAATGTGTTGAAGCCCCAATGCAGTATGAAACAGTACTTCAAAGCTAAAGTTCCCTCTCTGCACTATGGTGGTAACGTGCAGTGTCGAGGTCTGCTAACAACTGCAATTTTACAGTAGTACCCCCTCATCAAATGAGATAGCTAGTGATGGAGATATACCTCATCCAGGCATTGGAAATGCTCAAAGAATGCAAGTCCCAAATGTTAATATGCAACACAAAGTTATGACTGAAGTAGTTGAGAACCATATGCCTGACACCATCGTAATTGATGAAATTGGGACAGAGCTTGAGGCATTGGCGGCTAGTACCATTGCTCAACATGGAATCCAACTGGTTGGAACAACTCATCGAATGACAATTGAGAATCTCATAAAGAATCTATCTTTGGAGATACTTGTTGGTGGCATACAGAGTGTTACACTTAGCAATGAAGTTAGTAGCAGCAGTAAAAACAATTAGCAAATGTTTCTGGCAGCTACTTGCATGTGGTTTGATTTCAAATCCTCTCCTCCCACATGATGTGAGTAGGGCCAAATCATTGAAACTCTTAAGCTAATGGTGTAATACTAGGAGATAAATAGTTGCATAGAGGTTTGGAGGGTTGTTCTGAAGTTTTCAGAAGTCAATTATAGTGGCGTCAAAAACCAATCCTCCTTCCCCTGCTACGTGGAAGTGGCAAATAATAGTTTTAAAACCATAGCAAATAAATACAGTTTTCCCTCCCTCACGTGGCATGAGAAAATGCAGAAAATCCATCGGTTGAAGTATTTATGCTATCAACATGTTACCAAGGAAGATAAGTAGCATGATATGCAAGCTGTAGCTTTGAGAAATTATGCAACTATAGACATAATACAGAGGGTAATTGTCTATACAAAGGCATTTGAAACTTTAAGGAAATGGATTGGCATGCATAATGCCCAGCCAAGGTCTTCATAGTCTTTTGCATGGATGTTGGTGGATGGGCATCCTTTGGTTATTAACCAAAGGCCATTAAAAATTGCAAGTACACTCCTCCCAGTATGGCATGGTTGAAAAGGCCTTCGAAGTCCGAGCAAATGCAGAAAAATCACCATTAAAACCCAAGAGGAAACCTTCAAAATGCAGTTTTTGGGCATAAGCCTTAATCCCACATTGGCTGGGTGGAGGTCTTTTTTGATATTTATAAGTAAATGTCCACACATCTAATATGTCAAATCCATCAAGCCTTTTGACAGATGGTGCCCATTGAGTGCCCAATGTGGACCCCATGCATGTAGGTGTGGATCCCAAGGCGATCAAGGAGGTGACAAGTGGTAGGTGTACCCCACACAGGAATGCTTCCCAAGACAAGCGGGCAAATTTTATAGAGGAGGGTCAGCTTAACCAGTGCGCAGGTCGCAGAGGATCCGACAAAGCGCGTTGATTCGCAGGCCGAAGGTACTCGCCAGTTAAACCCTACGAAAAGAGGTAAAGACCCTGCAGGTTTAGGGAGATTGGATGATCCGCGTGACTTCATGAAGGCGAGATGCATGAAGGATAAGGGCTATGAAATGGCAAAAAGCCCAAGGCAAAAATGCAAGGTTAAAGATCGTGCAAGTTTGAGATGATCAACGGTGCGCGTGGTTTCATGAGCCAAAGTTGCACATTGGTTACCGTCTGTGAAATGGCGAAAGCTAGGTGGCACCCAAGTGGCAGGTCCAGTCAAAGGTCCAGTAGATGGGTCCTGTCCCAGTGGCGGTGATGTGGTGCACACATGGCATACAGGAGGACAAACAAGCAAGCGGACACATGGTGGTGATTAGGTGTCAGTTGAGGTGGCGCCCAGTAGACCCTACGAACCAATCAGAGGTCACCACGTGGCAAGGCGTCAAGCCAAAAGGGAGGCAAAAATCAAAATTAAAATTAGTTTAAATACATAGTGCAAACTATATTAAAAATTCAAAAATTTAATTGATTGTCCACATGTGAATGATTAATTTGCCCAGGGCTATATTTTTGGCCAAAATATGAAGTATTATATGTTTCCTGAAAGCTCTTGGAGTGAGGAATCCAATTATGAAGTCAATTTTGACCAAGATCAGATATTTTTGGATCAATTTGGTCAGGAATGAAATTCAATTAGAAAGAGGGACACTTGGCTTGTTCGGATGAGATCTGATCTTTTCCTCCTCTTCTTATTCCTAATTCTTCTCAGTTGTAAGGGTTCCAGAAATTTGGAAAAATGCTCCAGATTTGATGGCTTCCATTTCTGAGTTCTCTTCAATATTATATAGGGCAGGGTTTTTCTCTTGAGTAATAGAGTTCTTTCTTGTTGTAGATGTTTTTCTACAGGTTCTTGTGTATGTAAGGCATGCATAACTTCACACAAAATTCATGTCTGGATGTATTTCTTGTTGTTACAAATTGAAGGCCTTGAGGAGGTTTGAAGTTTGTCAATTTCAAGGAGGTTGTAGTTATTGTTGCAGGTATTCTTCAAGGAGGAATTTAAATTCTATAATACATCATAGATAATGGGATATACATTTTTGCAGATCTGATGGTTTTGTGAATGAGCTAGGTAATGCATTTTTGTAAGGCATTAATGCAGGGATATTAATAATGAAGATGGGTTTGCAGTATATGCTATCATTTATAGTTTGATATATGACTTTGTTGCCCTTAGATAAGGCACTAGTCTCACAAGTTTTGGGGATGTTCTCAAAGAAATACATTTTAAAAGATAAATCTATTTCCCTTTATGTTTAGGGGTTTGTGTTCCATTCTTTCCAAGCTCTATTTCATCTTATTGTTTGTACAAATCTAGCCAATCTATAGTGTTTTCTAACCTCTTGAGCTTGTGAAATGATCTATCTACTTATAGTTGATGCAGTTGTGTGTTTGTAATCATTGTATTCAAAGCATCAAAGGGTGTCCCCCCTAGGTCTAGCAGAACCTGAAGTGTAGGAGGATCAATTAGGGTCCTATGTTATGTTGTCCAAGCCCTGATGTGTTTTGTAGACTAAAATTGGCCATTTCATAGAAGGATTGCAGGTGTTCTTGGGTTATCACTTTTGGTGAACAACAAAAATGGTGACTCTGCTGGGGAATTAAATAGATTCAAATGCTTGATTGATATGGTTAGCAGTGGAATGTATTCTTCATCCTATCAATTTCATATCCAGTTAGTCGGTCCATTATATATGCACAGAGTTGAAAGTGGTTTTATTTTGAAGAAAATGCTCCTTGTTCTGGATTTGCAGAATGATATGTGTTTCATGTCATATTTTATGAAGGAGTAACAATTAATTTATATTGTTGAGAGTTGTAAGAAGTTTTTATAGCTGTGTGTGAATTTTTCCCCAATTCCTTATTGGGTGGTGACTCTATGGTTCATACCAGTGTTAAATAGCCTAGAAGAGTGTTTATTGCAATGAGATTGAAGGAGGAAATAGAGATTTAAACTTGTGTTGAATGGCATTCTGCTGTTCAAAATATCCTCTGTGCAAGAGGTGGCGACTCTGATGTAAAAGACCGTGCTAAAAGTGAAGTAAATCTCCAAATCTATGAATCTTACAACTGCAAATCTCCAGGTATTTTCAGATGTTTTAAATGCAAGACATCTCTTCTAAAAATTTGAATGTGTAATGTTGTTTTCCCATTTAGTGAACAACACTAGTCTAGAGGGAAAGAGGAATCACAAAATTAATTTGCATATCTATGATGATAAAGTATCCAGTGTATATGATCTTCCGTAGTATGCAAATTTGGAAAACCTTATGTCAAGCAATGTTAATGAATATATTTGAATAAGAATATGTGCTTGAAGTTTTTTATCCAAGATTGTATAATCATTTGTGGGAGTAAGAAAAAATGAGCAGTGAAGTTTTTCAGCCTTGTGTATTTCCACATATGACCATGCCTAGTAAACCAGAACAACCATGTAATAGGAAGAGTTTTAGTATGAAGTATTATGCTACTCTAAACTTTGAAGGTATTCTGGGTTACCCAAATTCCACACCCACAGAAATCAGAAAGTATTTGCCTATATTTAGTGGGAAGAAATCAGAATTAGCATGTCAACACATGAAAAGAGTTTCAGATTTGATAGGAGAATTTGAAATTTGTCAAGAAGATATATGCATGAAATTGTTTGTTCAATCACTGAAAGAGGATGCAAGAGATTGGTTTTCTTTTTTGCCAGTGAATTCTATTACCTCATGGGAAGAATTGATTTCAGATTTCATGGATCAATTTGATGAAAAATTGAGTGATTATGATATGATGAAAGAGTTCACTTATATACAAATCAAGGAAGATGAATTGGTACTAACATTTAATATCAAGTTTTTACAAACATTGTCTAAAATTTCCAAAAAGTATAAGTTTGATGATAAAGTATGGTTGGATATCTATATGAGTGCTTTTGGTAAGAAGATGGGTTTCCTATTGAGAAAAAAAGAACCTAAGATTTTGTATGAAGCTTTTAACACAGCTAGAGACATTGAAAATAATTTCAAATTTGGGATAGCCAAGAAATTTGTATCTGCTGTAGTTTCTTGTCAAAGCACCTTCAATGGTGAAATACCATGTGGAGTTGAGAAAATCATTCCATGTCTAGGTGCATCAAGCTCTGCCATTCCGAATGGTTTTGTTGATGCATGTGCTTCAAATTTGAATGAAATTCAAGATCCTTTGCTATTAATGCCAATTGCCTCTCACAATAATGATGGAATGATTAGTGTGCAATGTTGTGATAATGCTGATACGGAGATTGATATATACAAGGGATATGTACCATTTGATTTGTATGTCGGTTATGTTGACTATGTGACTGCAAATTATCAAGTAAATCATGCATCTCCTAAGGTTAACATTAATGAAAATTATGGTAATGATGACCATCAATCTTTACATACTACTGATGTATTTGATGTTGCAATGCCAAGTACTGAAGGATCACCAAATGTGGCTGATTATGCAAGTGAAAATGTGCAATACAATATAAATTAGATTTTGTCTAAGTCTGATAAATCTGAAAATGAAATTGTGAATGATGTTGATGATGTGTTCAATGCAAGTATACCCAGTGATGAATGTGTTTCCGAATGGAGCGGTGTTGCTGATTATGAGGACAATGAGTTCTACTCCCAGCACCTTGAAGGTATGCAAATGAACAATGAAGATCAATTTCAAAATGAGAATGATCTTGGCACAAGTGTTTCATTTTCTTTTGATCAGCAAATGAATGTCAATCATGTAGCTGAGGATGGTTATGAGAATTCTTATTATTCATCTTGTGAAGATGATATAAGAGGAGACCAAGTTATGTGCCTCAGTTATGAATTTGAAAATGAAAGTGTTTTTGAAGATAAGAATGTATGTGACAGTGCTGATAATGTTGTATTTTCAAATTTAAGTAAACCCATGTTTGAATGCTTTCAGAGTTTGAGGTACCATGAAGAGAATGAAAATGATGATAGTATGCTTAAACCAGATATGGAATTCTTTCCTTTTGATACTAATACTCATGGTGCTTATTTTATTGATGAAAATGCTGAAGTTTTCCCTTGTGTTGAACAAGTTTGTAATGTTGATAAAGTTCCGAATAGCAATAACATGGGTTGTAAAAATTTACTTCATGATGAAGACAAGAGGCATGGGTTATGTGATGATTATTTCAGACCACAAATGGAAGTGTTTCAGGTGGATGTAAGCTTGAATGAGAAAGATTTAGCTGAGGATTTGCTTCAGCCAGAGGTATGCATTCTTTTCCATGAATGGGATATTGAGGATGCAGATGTGTTGAGTTTGATAAACAAAGACAATATAGAGTGTGATCAACATAGTGAAATATCACATCTGGATTGTGATATTTATGTTCCTTGTTTTTATCATTTGGATAGTAATGCCCTTCATTCTATGATTCTAAATGGTAATAAGGCATGTGCTGATGAGGATTACAATGTTGAGAATGAATGTTTTATTTTTGAGATTCAACATGATAATGCCCTTGCAAATGGTAGAATTGACTGGGATAGTGAAGTGTATTGCAGCTTGTGGGCAGGCCTCTATGGTGAATTGTCTCATGTTTTTACTTGTGTTGAAGTAGTGTGTGATTACAAAGTTCAGAATCAGACAAGAGGTATGCACACCAGCTGTTATAGTAATGAGACAACAAAGATTGATTATAAAAGTTATGCTCAGTTGTTATTGAAAGGTGCCTTTGTTTGGATCATGATATCAAGAGATGAAAATCAGATTTTTGATAGAGGTAAATGTTGAGAAAAGTTGAGTATCTTTTATTCAGTTTTAAGCATGTTTGTATCTATTGTATAGCTGATTTGCTTCAGTTGTGTGGTTTTCAATAAAGTGCCCTATTGTTTGGGTAGAATAAGGAAGCCCTATTTTTTAGAAGAGAAGAAATGAGGAAGTGATCCATTTTTGGGTGGTTTGCTTAACCATAGATTCTAGATTCTTGTGTTGATCTAGCAATCAACCATCCCCAGTCAGAGCCACTATTGGGACTCATTAAAATTGAGTCAAGTTTAGAGGCCCAATTCAAATTTTTGCTTTGCATTTCCAAATAAGTCAGTTTGAATGGCCTAGTTTGCGAGAGGGCAAAATGGAGCTCAGTTAATCATGAAGAGGTATAGCTTTGAATCATGTCCTACACCTTTCATTTGGCCTATGTAGTGATGTGCGACTTTCAGAATTTAGTTTGGATAAGTTTTTGTGGTACCCATTTTGAGGGGTGAGCTGAAAGTGCATTTTAGGCACAAATGCATATTTTATTGAGTAGCCTACTTTGAGCGATTACATCTCCTGCCCTATTGATTTTCATGAATAAATTCAAAATGGATTCAATTGTATGCATAAATGTGAGTTAGCCTATGAAATTTGAAGTCTTAACAAATCCGTTTGCTTAGTTTACCAAGTCAAATCCATTTGCAGTTTCTATGTTTTGGCAAGTCCCTGTTTCGACAGCTAGTCGGAGCCCTGTTTTGCATAAGTGTAAAAGTTGCCTCAATAAGTGTTATGACATAATGTTTATTCTTGGCTAATGCTGGTATAAATGACAAGCTATGTTTCAAATTTCAAGCCTCTGCCAATCCGTTTGATCAGTTTTCAAAAGGGTTCATTTAGCCATTGTTTTCAGTTATCCGTACTTTCAGTGCTATATCAGTTAAACTAGCTATTTTTATGAGTGCGCCATTTGCATCCAGTCAGGCTTTTGGTCAAACTGAGAATTTGAAGTTTTAACATGTACTTCAAGGTACCCGTGTTTCAAATTTGAGGGTCTACGGAGGTCGTTTGGTATTTTTGAGAAAGGCATCATGTGTTGCCAAAACATTGACTTCATCAGGTCCGCAGTGTCGACAAAGCCATTTGGTCATTTTCACCAATTAATATCTCTTTGCTTGGGACTCGTCTTGAGAAACCGCTTGGCAATGTTCATTCTTGTATATTAGAGTACACGTCTATCAAATGGTGAGCTCCATGAAGGTGTTTTGACCGGCTTGAAAAATACATCTTCGCGATTAAATGCGAAAATGTGGCGTAATTGCTTGAATGTTGCAAATTTCAGTCTGATGATCCGAAAGTGATGTCGATCCTTTCCAGAGGTGTGTTTGAGGTTCGTGAAGCATTTCAGAGGTCAGTTGCATGAAAACAAAAAAAAAATTAGTTGGACCCACTTTGGGGCCCAACCTGGCTCGATTACAATTCGCTAGTAGGATGGTGAAAGGTGACTTCATTTGACTGATTACATATGGATGAATGGACATATATCTGAAATATTAATATGTAGGCAAAAGAGAGAAATATGTTTTTAACATGATAAGATTATTGACATTTTTTATGGGATGATTCTTATGGAACTAGAAAAGAGAATTGGTGAGGATATTGACGCTTTGAAAGACATCTTTCTGAATATTGGTGTATTGCTAGAGATTCCCATTCAGCATAGCAGACCGTTTTATAAACTTCCAAGAAAGTGCTATTTTCTTTGCTCTATTGTGTGTGTGGCATTGGAAGTACCAAATGTGATGAAGCCCCAATGCAGTATGAAACGATATTTCAAAGCTAAAGTTCCCTCTCTGCACTATGGTGGTAACGTGCAGTGTTGAGGTCTGCTAACAACTAGAATTTTATAGTAGTCCCCCCTCATCAAATGAGATAGCTGGTGATGGAGATATACCTCATCCAGTCATTGGAAATGCTCGAAGAATGCAAGTCCCAAATGTTAATATGCAGCACAAAGTTATGACTGAAGTAGTTGAGAACCATATGCCTGAGACCATCGTAATTGATGAAATTGGGACAGAGCTTGAGGCATTGGCAGCTAGTACCATCACTCAACATGGAATCAAACTAGTTGGAACAACTCATGGAATGACAATTGAGAATCTCATAACTAATCCGTCTTTGGAGATACTTGTTGGTGGCATACAGAGTGTTACACTTAGCGATGAAGTTAGCAGCAACAGTAAAAACAAATAGCAAATGTTTTTGGCAGCTACTTGCATATGGTTTTCTTTCAAATCCTCTCCTCCCACGTGATGTGAGTAGGGCCAAATCGTTGAAACTCTTAAGCTAATGGTGTAATACTAGGAGATAAATAGCTACGTAGAGGTTTGGAGGGTTGTTCTGAAGTTTTGAGAAGTCAATGATAGTGGTGTCAAAAACCAATCCTCCCTCCCCTATTGCGTGGAAGTGGCAAATAATAGTTTTAAAACTATAGCAAATAAATGCAGTTTTCCCTCCCTCATGTGGCATGAGAAAATGCAGAAAATCCATCGGTTGAAGTATTTGTGCTATCAACATGTTACCAAGGAAAATAAGGAGCATGCTACGCAAGCTGTAGCTTTGAAAAATTATGCAACTGCAGAGATAATATAGAGGGTAATTGTCTATACAAAGGCACTTGAAACTTTAAGGAAATGGATTGGCATGCATAATGCCCAGCCAAGGTCTTCATAGTCTTCTGCGTGGATGTTGGTGGATGGGCATCCTTTGGTTATTAACCAAAGGCCATTAAAAATTGCAAGTACACTCCTCCCAGTATGGCATGGTTGAAAAGGCCTTCGAAGTTCGAGCAAATGCAGAAAAATCACCATTAAAACCTAGGAGGAAACCTTCAAAATGCAGTTTCTGGGCATAAGCCTTAATCCCACATTGGCTGGGTGGAGGTCTTTTTTGATATTTAAAAGTAAATATCCCTACATCTAATATGTCAAAGCCATCAAGGCTTTTGATGAATGGTGCCCGTTGAGCACCCAATGTGGACCCCATGCGTGTGGGTGCGGATCCCAAGGAGACTGAGGAGGTGACATGCGACAAGTGGACCCCACACAAGCATGCTTCTCGAGGAAAGCAGGCAAATTTTGCAGAGAAGGGTCGGCTTAACCAGTGAGCAAGTCGCAAAGGATCCGACGAAGCGCGTTGATTCGTAGGCTGAAGGTGCTCGCCAGTTAAACCCTGTGAAACTATGAAAAGAGGTAAAGACCCTGCAGGTTCAGGGAGATTGGGCGATCTGCATGACTTCACAAAGGTGAGATGCGCGAAGGATAAGGGTTGCGATATGGCGAAAAGCCCAGGGCGAAAATGCAAGGTTAAAGATCGTGCAAGTCCGAGATGATCGACAGTGTGCATGCTTTCATCAACCGAAGTTGCACGCCGGTTACCATCTGTGAAATGGCAAAAGCCAGGTGGCCCCCAAGTGGTAGGTCCAGTCAGAGGTCCAGCAGGCGAGTCCCGTCCTAGTGGCAGTGATGTGGCCTACAGTTGGACAAACAAGCAAGCGGACACGTGGTGGTGATGAGGTGTCTGTTGAGGTGGCGCCCAGTAGACCCTACGAACCAATCGAAGGTCACCACATGGCAAGGCATCAGGCCAAAAGGGAGGCAAAAATCAAAATTAAAATCTGTTTAAATACATAGTGCAAACTATATTAAAAATTCAAAAATTTAAATGATTGTGCACATGTGAATGATTAATTCACTCAAGGCTGTATTTTTAGCCAAAATATGAGGTATTATATGTTTCTGGAAAGCTCTCAGAGTGAGGAATCCAATTATGTAGTCAATTTTGACAAAGATTAGATATTTTGGGAGTAGTTTGGTTAGGAATGAAATTCAGTTAGAAAGAGGGACACTTGGCTTGTTCTGATGAGATTTGATCTTTCCCTCCTCTTCTTATTCCTAATTCTTCTCAGTTGTAAGGGTTCCAGAAATTTGGAAAAATGCTCCAGATTTGATGCCTTCTATTTCTGAGTTCTCTTCAATATTATATAGGGCAGGGTTTTTCTCTTGAGTAATAGAGTTCTTTCTTGTTGTAGATGTTTTGTTGCATGTTCTTGTGTATGTAAGGCATACATAACTTCACATAGAATTCATCTCTGGATGTATTTCTTGTTGTTACAAATCAAAGGCCTTAAGGAAGTTTGAAGTTTGTTAATTTCAAGGAGGTTGTAGTGATTGTTGCAGGTATTCTTCAAGGAGGAATTTAAATTTTGTAATACATCATAGATAATGGGATATACATTTTTGCAGATCTGATGGTTTTGTGAATGAGCTGGGTAATACATTTTTGTAAGGAATTAATGTAGGGATATTAATAATGAAGATGGGTTTGCAGTATATGCTATCATTTACATTTTGATATATGACTTTGTTGCCCTTAGATAAGGCACTAGTCTCACAAGTTTTGGGGATGTTCTCAGAGCAATACATTTTAAAAGATGAATCTATTTCCCTTTATGTTTAGGGGTTTGTGTTCCATTCTTTCCAAGCTCTATTTCATCTTATTGTTTGTACAGATCTAGCCAATCTGTAGTGTTTCCTAACCTGTTGAGCTTGTGAAATGATCTATCTACTTATAGTTGATGCAGTTGTGTGTTTGTAATCATTGTATTCAAAGCATCAAAGGGTGTCCCCCCCTAGGTCTAGCAGAACCTGAAGTGCAAGAGGATCAATTGGGGCCCTATGCTATGTTGTCCAAGCCCTGATGTGTTTTGTAGACTGAAATTGGCCATTTCATAGAAGGATTGCAGGTGTTCTCAGGTTATCACTTTTGGTGAACAACATGTGCCAAAAAATTCTTTCAAGGATTCTTACGAAGGGAAAATATCCAAGGGGATTTTGTTAGGTAATACACCAGTGTCAATAAGTTCTAGATGAATAAGCTTTAAGGGAAGGGGATCAGTCCAAATCATGTTAATGGTTAACCATGGCTTCGCCTTTCGACCTGTATGATGATATCCTAGTCTGGTGTTGTGGTGACGAGGTTTGGCCTCCAAAGGAATCTGAAAACCTTGTTCATTAGGTCCACAACCTTTTCCATCATATCTAAGCTGAGACACAAGCTTGTATCTAGGACCATATATATTTTGCAATTGTTTGAATGATGGTGGTTTCATATAGAAGAGATGATAAACATGATATGCATCACCTAGATTTATAAATGCATAATCATCTTTCATAGCCGAGGTGAATGAAATCCAAGAAAAACTTCGATGGACAGGGTCTACTTTGTACTCACCAACATGAGAGTCGGTAAAATCCAAACAACCCCAATCATCACCCAAACTTGCACTAAATTTTGATAGAGAAGTTAATTTAGCTAGGGAAGGTTTTACAGGTGTAGACTCTAGCATTTTCACCTTAGGAGTATCTACCTTTGGGGATTCCTCTTTTGAAGAATCCTACTTCTCAAGTGATTTCTCCTTTTTGATGACTCCATTGGTGACCTCTTCCTTCTTGTGCTCTTCCTTTTAGGGGATGAGACAAAAGAAGAAGTTGCAATTGAAGAAGACAAAGTGGGTAGATAATTTTGAAATGAAGGTGTAACATAATCTTGACCGACTATGGCTATTTGACACAACTGCATAGCTTCAGGATCAGCCTTAACCATGACAACTTTATTATTAGCCACAAACTTCATGGACCCATGAACTGTAGATGAAACAACTCTCAAAGCATGTAGCCATAATCTGCCTAAAAGAAGATTGTATGATAAAGGGCCTGGCATAACATGCACAAGGGTTGGGATGGAGATGGGTCTAACCTTCAAGGACATTATGATAGTCCCCATTATGGTCTTACCACTTTTATTGAAACCTCGAATGAACAAAGTGGAGGTTATCAAATAATTTGGGTCCACCTTGATCTTTGGTAACAAGTCTAAACCACAAACGTTCAGTGTCGAACCTGTATCAACAAGCGTTTGTCTAATACCAATGCTATTCACATGAACAATAATCATCAACGGATCTGCTAAGTTCCTCACTTCTAGAGGTGGGATTTCATGCAGATAGAAGGTAATATTTGGTGAATCCACACGAATATGATCCATCAGTGCATTCACATTAGCCAGTCTTACAGGGGAAGGTAGCAAAATATTTTGCAAAGCTTCCTGTAGCATACCTTGATACATTGGGGTAGTTTGGAGCAAATCCCAAAGTGAGATCTTACTTGAAGTAACCTTAAGTTTCTCAATGAGATCATAACAACTTGGTCGCTTATCCACCAACAAAGGTGCCTTAGGAAGAACAAGTTGGGAATGAGGTAAAGAAGTTCAGGATGGTTCAGGAACTTGTTTGTTATTTCGAGTGTTGTACATGTGACCGATAGTATTATAAGATGATTGTTTGGATTGCATGAATCTTGCATATAAATCAGAAACTTCTCCTTTGAAGGATTTCCCATTAATGGTCTTAACCTTCTTAGGAGAAGGACTTTCTATTGTTACATAAATGTATGGTCTCTTAGGCCTTTGTGGGGTCGTGAAGACAACAATAACACTCACGAACTCTTCATCCTTGCATGAGGACATCATTGAGGATGAATCACCCTTTACATCTCTCTTAGGAGAAAGTGCTTCAAGGAAGTCACCCAAGACTTCATCCAACATATCAAAATCATCCTTCAAGATTTCCTTATCAAAGGCATCGAAATCCAAAAGGAAGAGATCCAACATTAGGCATTCACATCGGGTTCACCAAAAATGTAGGGGAGGAAATTTTCCCCATCCAAGATGATGAATCTTAGAGGGCAAATTAGTCTATCACTACCTCTTCGAACTGGCACTAAGGTGCACGATGGGATAATGAATAACTAAACTAACTAAAGCATGTAATTTTAACGCAGGAACAATAAATACATAGAAACTGAGTTTACAGAATGAAACAATATTGAAAGCAGATTATACCTTCCAGTCAGAGAGCTCATGGGTTTTGGACGCCAGTGCAGGGCATGGACCTTAGCGTGGCACGTTGTCATTCATACAATCTGTGAATAGATAAAGTCCTAGAAACTATCCTACATATGGTTCCCTGCACGCAAAATCTATTTGTCACCTGCACACACTAGAACGGGGAAAATTGTTGGTGTTGTATAGGGGCCTGCCTCAGTTAGACCCCTGTTTAGGTGTTTCCACTACCACAGACAACTAGATAGATAGATTGGAAAGATAAATTGGAAACTTGGTAAATTAGAAAATTAGAAATATGCAAATAGAAACTATGCTACACTTAATGGAAGAAAACCCCTATTGTATGCATTAAATATTGGAAATATTGGGAATGTGAGAAATAATGAATGCACCTAGATGATAGATACAATCAACAATGCAAAGGACTCATTGCATGTAAGTAAAATATATAAAGGAGAAGACAAGGCATGAAGCCAAACCCCTCCTTGTTGAAGGTATGAGCGTGACGAAGCCTGCGATAGTGTTTGTTGGTAAGAGCCACCACAAGATGGTGATAGCTTGATATTGGTAGAGTGTATGTCGAAGAGCATGAAGAGAGCAATATGATATCAAGAGCACAATAAGAGCCAAGAGCCAAGAATCCAAGTTGGGAACCCTTCAAAATGAGCTAGGAAGGGTTATTTTATTCAGAAGAGGTGTGGAGAGTTCTTATGGTGAAACACGAGCCAAAAGACATGCATTGGCCAGCGTCCGACTCTCTGCTAGATTCGAGATTCCGCCAGCTTTTTGGGATGTTAGCGTAGTGTGTAGACGTCCCCAAGTCACACTTCTATCCATCCAAAAATAGGCCCAAAGGGGGTTTAAGGCATTTTGAGGCACTTTGTCCTTCAAGCCTAAGATTCCAAAATAATATAATTTTGATCATAGATTCGTCATAAATGCACTAGGCACCATGTGTAAGTGTCTTAAATGCACTAGGCGCAATTTAGGACACTACAGTTATGCATGATTGCTTTGTTTCCCCCATGTATGCTTCTTCATCAAACCAACTATGATATAAATAGTTTTGTATAAAACATATAAAAACTATACATTGAATTTACAAAGACAATAATATAAATGATTAGTTTATAGTTTGCTTAAATTCTTGATAATTTATTTGTTATAATTGATAGAATGCAATGACTACAAAAATCCCAATTCTTGTGACCCGAATTCATAAAAATGTGAGACACTATTATGTTGCCACCACCTAATATTGTTATTTTTTTACTAAGGAAAGCCTCCAAAAGCTAATCTTTAACAAGAGATGCAATGCATTAAGTTCTTGTCAATGGTGTGGTTATTTTGGAGTAGATGAAAATGGAGATGAAGATAGAGGTGGAGAGGAAGAGGGGGAGAAAGAGATAGAGAGGTAGAGAGAGGTAGACTAAGATATAAATGGAGAGATAGAGATAAATAGATAGATAGATAAAGATGAAGAGGGAGAGGGAGAAATACATATAATGAGAGATAGAGAGAAAGAGATAGATTTCTATAATTATAGAATGTCAAGCTAGACATAATAAAATAGTAAAATAAAGTTTAAATATCATTTTTTAAATAGGGAGGGATATTGAAATTATAAATGATGAAATTAGTCCTTCCCTCTTGATGTGCTTCTACTTCTTGGCAAATATATTGTCACCTTGTAAATAGTAGGTGAAAGAGGTGGTATCTGTAATGGTTGCTAGATATTGTGAAAGACAGAAGGGATTGGACATGTACTTTTGTGGTAGCTTCATATCTAATGGAAATAGTGTGGTTTAAGGTTGTAACACATTCATTTTTTACATTCAGTTTGCTAAGTGACAGGTTCTCTAGTTGTGAGATGATGTTTACTTTAGGGGCTCAATACAAGAGGTCTCATTTTTATATGGAGATGACTAAGAATATTTTTTATGAAGAAGAAGGGTTCTTAGAAAAGGAAGTGGATAGTCTCAAGTGAGGAGATGATTGCAAATATTGTGCCACTCTTGGAATTAGAAATTATATACCTTGATCTTAGGCATTAGATGGTTCATATTTGGGAGCTAGCAAATGATCTTTATAGGGATTTGCGTGTTAGTTTTAGTCTACCAATAAAAATTCTTTGTTGGACCTAAGACATACATCGAGAAGAATTTTTTTTTTATGTGATTCAAATGATTAATTATGCCTCCTTTCTATAAAATTTCATTGGTTCCTTCCTCCATGACACTTTTGAAGATGCCATTCATTGTAGTAGTGTGTGGAAAGGCACGGTGTGCCAAATAATTGGCATTAATAATCTAGTAAAAGACAATAAAGATGAGAAATGAATGCAAGTTATAAGACGCTATATTTTTTGAGATCATTTTACAATCTCTTTAAAAAAATTTTAAAAATATATTATAGAAAATAAAAATATATATATTTGTAAAGTAAAAATAAATTAGAGATCTCATTTTAGGCATAAATGTTCAACAATAACATTTCAGCAACGTTTAAATCACGATGAGAAAAACAACAACACAAATTAACCATCACACTATCAATATAATTTTTTTAACATTTTTTTTTTTTTTTGATAAAAGTGGATATACCACTAAATTATATTAATATTTTTAATTTTTTACATGGTGTCTAGTTCAATAAGCACTTAAGGGAAAGAACCAGTAAGAAAACTCTTCAATATTGCTCCAAAAAACATAAGGCCTGCCTACCCATTACAAAGAAGCCACCTGGGCACAATCCAAAATACCCCTCCCCATATTACATAATCTTTCCATTAGATACAAAAGAAGCTGCCATAATAGGCTTACAAGAAGGTAACAACAACATAGGCATCCTTTCAGATCACTGTGAAGAACATCAGCCAATTACAACTGTATAACAACAAACAAGGACTTCCTCAAACCACCCCTGGCTACATAGAACAATTCTCCAAACCAATTATTAGTATGAGACAGAAAACAAGAAATGAAACCACAGCAAGTGAGAATGCCATAATGAGAACCATGATCAAACAAAGGATAATCCAGATAAGAAGGAGAATAGGATGCTAGAATCTTGATGGAACCAAAATGAGGCCAAGCCAAAAGATCACCCATAAGAAGAGCCAAGCAAGCAAAAGAGAAACTAGAAACCACCACATATACCATAAAACCAGAAATTTCCAAGATCCTGAAGACAACCACCACCTTCCAAGCCTCAAAAAAGTCATTTGCATGAAGCGGAATGCACGCCCATCCACAAATCATCTTATACATATGAGAAAGACAACCAGCATATGGAAACATGAAGAGGAAAAAAATAATAAGAATAGAAAAGAAGCAGAACCCATATATAACCCAAGCCAGGTGAGAGAGGACATCATAACAACAACACCTTGAAGCGAAGCATGACATCACATAGAAGCTACAATAACCAACTCACCCAAACATAATTACCAAGCCCATGATCTGAAGGAATGATCAGCAACCAAGATAAAGAGCACACCCAAACATAATTACCAAATCAATCAACCAAGATGCATTCCATGATAAAGAGTAATGCCAGAGAATAGTAATGATTATTGAAGGATCGAATGAAAAAAGAGTGTGTGAGAACATCATATTCCAATAAATAACTAGATAAAAATGATCTGACAGACAAAGGAAACAAGAAAGAGACATACCACATGGGTAAAACTCCATCATCACCACCGTTCGTAGAGAAAATACTTACCATGTATGCCATCACCAAAAGTGTTACCACAAGATAAGCAAATGGACAACACCCTCCCTCATGTAATACACACAAGAACATCCACGATGAATAGGGTGTGTGATGAAAACATCAGACCACAAACATACAGAAAGGATACCACCAATCCTAAGAAGTCAAAAACAGTCAAAGTTCAGATTACACATCTACAAGAACAAGAAAATACATGCTAGACCACTTCAAATTTGAGGCCCCTGGTCCCATAAAACAACAGAATAAGCAAGAAATGTCGACCACAAGACTAAAATAGAATGCTAATGCAAGAAGAGGGAATATCCATAGGGGAGACTTCTAAATATTCCACGCCCTCAACTACAACCTTATTAGCAAGAAAATAAGCAATATAATTAATTCCCCTATAACAATGAGAAATAGTAAAGGAACTAAAACACTTTAATTGAGCAAGAATTCGGTCTAAAAGGTATTGCAAGTGCTAGGAGACACATTTCTTATTGGAGACCGAATGAAAAAACAACATTGAATCCCCTTCAATGATAATATCCTTAATGTTTAGAGAAATAGGTAAATCTAGACCAAATGATAAAGCATGGAATTCAGCAGAATTGTTGGAACCAAAACCAATATATTTACAAGAAGCTTTGACAATCATTAAATTATGATAAAAAAGGACAGCTTTGATCCCATATTTGCCCAAATTTCCCTTGGCAACCCCATCAAAATTTAATTTAAAAGAAAATTGTGGAGGAGGGGACCATTTAGCAAGCCTACACTTGACAAGAGAAGATAAACATAATGATACAACCCCATGAGATGAAATGACTCGAAGAGCCTCCCACTTCCATGTCAACCAATTATCTCAGTGGGAAAAAGAACACAAATGCTCCAAATTTTTATAAATATAAGAAAGCACCACTTTAGAAATGGAAGATTGAATCCTACCAAGCACATTGACCAATGAAGTAGATTAATTCTTGAAAATCTTAGAGTTCCTCTTAAGCCAGATATTCCAAATAACAATAGACGGAGCAGCAATCTAGAGACATGAATAAAATGAAGACGAATACAACAAAGACCAAGCTAAAAAATGAGATAATAAATTAGGACCAATAGCAGAGGACCGTCCAAGCTTACCAAACAACCAATACCAACAATCTGAAGCAAATGGACAATGCAAAAACACATGATCTATGGATTCCATGAAGAAGCCACAAAACATACAAGGAAACACAACTGTAATCCCAAGCCTATCTATTCTCATCCCTGTAAGAACTCTATCTTGAATTGCAAGCCAGGAAAAGGAACTAGCTTTGGGAAGACAAGCCAAATGCCAAAAGAGTTGAGAAGGCCAAGAGGGGATAGAAGAAGAATGAGACAAGACCTTGTATCCCTCCTTTACTGTATAAGAACCTGAAGCATTCTTAGTCCAAATCAAATCATCCTCCTTATCCTGAAATACTAGCAATCTCTTCTCAAGCTCCTACATATAAGCATCTTTGCGTTCTTGACCTATAAGCATTTTTTTAACATATTTACTTTTAAAATAAGAAAAAAAATTTAAATTATTTTATTTATTTAAACTTGTTCAAAAAAAAATTATTCTTTATAATTATTTTATAATTTTAATTTTTTAAGTAAAGATCATTTTTTTTTTAATTTATATAACTATAAATTATTGATCCCAATTAATATAATTGAATAACTCTTTAATGCCATTATTAAACATTTATCTACATCTATTATTATATAAAACATTGTATAAATTAATTAATATATTTTAATATAATAAATTATTTTAACCCTTTATTAAAATTATATATAATTTTATGAAAAATTAAATGTATAAATTTCAATATTTTAACTTTGAGATTTATAAGAAAATAAATATGTTACAATTTTCCTTTAAAAATATCTATTTATTAAAGATTTATACATTTTACACTTCATGTATACCAAATTATGCCTTTTTCCCTCCAAGTGGGAATCCTCTTATTTTTCTTAAATTGGCGCGATCTACTTAAATTATTACCCTTAGATATACGCTTAATGACTATAGTGTTAGTCCCAGCCGGTGCTGAGAGGGGAGGGGTGGATCAACAAAATCAAAATTTCACAATTTAACTTTTATCTTAAATCTTCATTCATCTAAGATCCAACAATATACTTAATCACTGAAGTAAAATATGCAAGCATGAAAAGTTGACAGTGACACCAAGGAGTTAACTCATGGAAACCCAATAGGGAGAAAACCATGGTGTGAGTAGGAACTTGCAAAATTCTCACTCTTCTGGAGTGCACCCAGTTAAGAGCCATCCCTGTTAGGATATTAAAAAGACATTATTAGGTACCACCCGGTTAAGGGATTTTGATCTAGGTCAGTTAGTGCCTTTACCCTGTTAAAGGTAGCCTGGTTAGAGGACTTAGAACATTAGTTAAGATGTTACTCGGTTAAGGGATTTTAGAATAGGGACCTTTTAAAGTCCACCTAGTTAAGGGATTTATGTTGCAGCTGTTAGAAAGCAATAGATGGATGATCTGGTGAATTAGCTACTAATAGTTTGATCAGATCTCAATATGCATTCCACTCAATACAGACTAGTTATGTTTTCTCTGCACAACACTGATTTCCTTCTTACACCTTCGGCTATTCACTTAGCCAGTCACCTATCCCTTGGTACTGCACTCTATCGGTCCTCTGTCCTTCAACTCTTCCCTTAGCCAGTTCTCTGTCCTTCGTCTTTGTACTCAGTTGGTTCTTTGTCCTTCAGCTTTGCACTCAGTTAGTTCTCTATCTATCGACTCTGCACTTGGTCTATCTACGTCACACACACACTCAATTGTGCTAACACCTCTTAGCACTTCCTCTCACTCTTCTCTTCACCTTGGGTTGCCTTCAACAAGATTTCCTTGTTTCAAATTTCATGATAAAAAATTTCTAAAAGAGCCCAAGAACTCTTTATATATTTTTTGTCAACACCTTCATGCATATCCTCAATCAAATCAATCAAGGATTCCAGAAGATTCCAATTTCAAAAATCTCCCACTCTTTCTTTGTGTGCCTTACATCAATTTTGCTAGGTGTTCAACCAACTCTGCCACCACATATCCCAAAGATAGAAATGTTTGAGTCATGTTCAGCCAAATAAATGCGAACCAAAGAATCCACATGTAATCATGCTTGACTACATGATAACTAAAAGTTAACCTTACCAACAAATGTTTTGGCATAGACACAAGCTTACCAAATCATCCTTTACCACCGCAACTGAATAACCGATCACTGCTTTGAGAGTTATGGTGATCACCTGTCTTGCTTCTGTCATATCGGTGTACCGGTATGCAACTGCACTTCTTATATTACCAATTCATCTTTTGATTTCTGGTTTGTTGTGCTAGCACCAAGTCTCTTCCCCTATTTACCAGTGAGTTACCAGTTGGTTAGAGAAAACAATTTTTCTTGCCTGAGTCACCTTTTGTGACTTCACCATCACCAAAGTGACCGATCTTCCTGAATGATAGATCAGTTGACTTACTTTATCTTTCCTTGAGCTGAAGTACCCTTTGATCATTCAATGTCATTGTTGTTTCCATTCATTATTGCTTACTGAAAAGCAACACCACTTTACCTATACCACTTCATCGATTAGTGTCTTCACTGGTAAGTGTTGGACATCAATGACAAACCTTAGCACATAAACCAGTTTTATCAATGCCAACAATCTAATAATCTCTCCCTTTGGCATTGATGGAAAACACTTCAAACTTTGGCTAGTTAGATGCATATTTCTTCATCTCTATAACAATCCAGTCATTATGCCCTAAGTGAAGAATATCTCCCCCTGTCATTGATATCTACCAATGCTTAAACACACTTAACATATCTCCCCCTTTGACAACAATGCTAAAGAGTCTATTTTGAACACTTACAAGACTACTCCCCCTAACTGGAGTACTCCACACTCATCAATCTGGTTGTTTTCATTTGGAAAAACTTGAAATTATACCAGATTGATGTAGAACCATGTTTGCTTACTTTACTAAATGGAGGGGCATAACCCCCAGCTTACCTCTGAGATAGTCAAAGGTGTCCTTCTATAGCAGCTTGGTGAATATATCAGCCACCTTCTCTTTTGTTGGTATGTACTCCAACATCACTTCCTTTTCTTGAACTTGTTCCCTTAGATAGTGATATTTGATGGCTATATGCTTTGTTTTGGAGTGCATCATCGGATTCTTAGATATGTCAATGGAACTAGTGTTGTCAAAATGAATCGCTACTGGTCCAACCACCTTTTCTTGATTTCCTTCCAGCAGTTGCTTGATCCAAACTATCTGTGTGCAGTTAATTGCAGCAGCTACATACTCAGCCTCAGCTGCAGATTGAGATATGTAGTTTTGTTTCTTACTTGTCCAAGATACAATCCTTTCTCCAAGAAAGAATGATCTTCCACTAGTTCTCTTCCCGTCATCAATGTTTCTAGCCCAATCTGAATCAGTGAAGAAACTTAAACTAAAGTCTCTTTTGTGTGGATACCAGAGACCATACTCATCAGTCCCCTTTAGGTATCTGAATATTCTTTTGACTGCCATCATGTGAGTTTCTCCCAGATTTGCAGAAAATCTAGCAACCAAGCCAACAACTTGTGCTATGTCCGGTCTGCTATGTACTGCATACTATAATTTACTGATCATGGACTAGTAAAGTGTCTCATTCACTTCTTCAGCCTCATCATGTTTAGATAGCTTGCAACTTGTGACCATTGGAGTTCCAACAGGTTTGCAATATTCCATTCCAAAAGTCTTAAGAATTTCTCTTATGTACTTAGTCTCGTTGATAAAGATGCCATTCTTTAATTGAGAGACTCATAGGCCAAAAAAAAACTTAATCTCACCAATCATGGACATCTCAAATTCTTGCTGCATTTATCCTGCAAAGATTCTGCTCATCTCATCATCTCCCCCAAAGATGATGTCATCTACAAAGATCTCAGCAATTAGGTGTTTTCCTTCAGCTCCACTCATCAGATATAGGTTACTGTTATCACTGGTTCTTTTGAACCCAATTCTTAGCATATATAAGTGTAACCTCTCATACCAAGCTCTCGGTGCTTGTTTCAGCCCATACAAAGCCTTGTGCAACCTGCATACCATATTCCTCCCATCTTTAGATGCAAACCCTTCTGGTTGCTCTATGTATATTTCTTCCTCTAACACCCCATTTAAGAATGTCGATTTGACATCCATTTGGTATACTTTAAACCTTTTATAAGTAGCATAGGCCAACAAAATTTTGACCCCTTCCAGTCTGGCTACCGGTGCAAAGATTTCTCCATAGTCTAACCTTCTTCTTGAGAATAGCCCTTACAGAACAATCTTTCCTTGTTTCTTATTACCTTACCGGTTTCATCCATCTTATTTCTGAACACCCACTTGGTGCCTATTACATTTTTATTTTTCTTTCTAGGTACTAGAGTCCATGTATCATTTTTCTCTATTTGCTCTAGTTCTTCTTCCATGGCTTTGAACCATTCATCATCTTTCAGAGCCTCCTTTGTTTTTTTTGGCTAAGAAATGGAGAGCATACACTCATTCTGTCTTGCTCTTCTTTTGGTTAGAACTCCTGCATCCTTGTCACCGATGATATCTTCTATAGAGTGATTATTTCTAACATATTTAGCCAACACTGGTTCACTCCTTGGACCTTCTTCTACCAGTTGTGTAGGTTCTATTTCACATGCTTCTTCATTATCCGCTTCAACAGGATCTTCTTCAGCAGGTTCCACCAGTACATTGTACTCAAACCCTTTATAGTCCTCTGGTTCACTCTTAATGTCCTGTTCATTTTTCTCAGAGTACTCATCTACTCTGACATTTTCACTTTCCATAATCTTACCGGTACTTTTGTTTAGACACCGGTATGCCTTTCTCTTTGTTGAGTAACCTAAGAAGGTTCCCTCATCACTCTTGGGATCAAATTTTCCAGTGTACTCATCCCTTTTTATGTAGAACTTGCTTCCAAATACTTTGAAATAGAAAACATTAGGTGAGTAACCACTCTATAATTCATAGGGAGTTTTGTTTGTCCCCTTCTTTACCTGTATTCGGTTCAGAGTGTAAACAACAGTGCTTATTACTTCTCTCCAGAAGGTATGTGGGATATCCTTCTATATCATTATAGTTATAGCACAATCAATGAGAGTTTTGTTTCTTCTTTCATCAACTCCATTCTACTGAGGAGTTTTGGGTGTAGACATTTGTCTCATGATTCCCTGTTCCTCATAGTAGTTCATGAAATCTTGAGAGGTAAACACTCCTCCTCTATCTGATCTTAGGAACTTTAGATTCTTACTGGTTTCTCTTTCTACTCGAGCCTTAAACACTTTAAACATGTGAAAAGCTTCTAATTTTTCTTTTAAGAATACATCCCACATCATTCTTGAGAAGTCATTCACAAATAACATAAAATATCGGTCTCCATAGAAACTCTTGGTTCTCATGGGACCATACAGGTCTATGTGAACTAAGTCTAGCAAACTTTCAGATGAGAAATTTTTACTGTTGAAGCTAGACCCGGTCAACTTCCCTAGTTGACACTCTTTGTACATAGCATTTTTTAGGTTTTACTATGTCAAGCATACATCTTACGGATTTTGCCTTACTAACTTTAGCTATGCTATCAAAATTAGCATGACACAATATTTTGTGCCATAACCAACTATCTTCTACCTTAGCCACTAGAAAATTACCTATGGTGGTGTCTAGATGAAATAAATTGCCTCGTGACTATTTACCAGTGGCAATTAAACTTCCAGATTTGTCATTTATTTTACATATCCCTTTATTGAACTCTAACTGGTATCCTTTATTGTTAAGTTGTGCAACACCTAAGAAGCTATACTTTAATCTTTCTACCCAAAAGACATCATCACAATTTGTCTTATCATTCAAGGCTATAGACCCCTTACCTCATACTGCACATGGGACATCATTTTCGAACCTCACTGTTCCTCCATTGCAATCCTCCATGCTGAGGAATTCGCTTCTATCACCGGTCATGTGATGAGTGCAGCCACTATCAATCACCCATTCTCCACACTGGTTTGTGCTAGAAATAAATGCCATATCTCCTTCCCCTGTGTTGTCCTCTTTGACCACCACAAAAACAATGCCATCTTCATCAGATCTCTCTGATTCTTCATCAGTGACTCCTTCTTCTGCAAGATAATATTCCTTCTTGCTCTTGTCCCTGTAACTTCTGAAATTTTCCTTCCCATCTCTATCATTATCAGGGCATCTTGAAGCAATATGATCTATCTTATTACAGGAGAAGCACTTTAAGGGTAATTTACCTTTGTATTTACCTTTACCTCTTAGCAGTCTTCTTGCCAGTAGAGCTTCAATTTCGTCTTGCTCCTGTTCCTCGGAGAGAAGATTGTCACTCTCATGGGAATGACCGGTTCTGGTAGTAGAGCTACTACCAGTTTCTTTCCTTCTCCTTGTGGGTGCATGCATCATGGATGCTTTGAAAGCAACATCAATCTTTGGTATGTTATTCTCATAATTGCTCAATTCAAAAGTGGTCAACTTACCAATCAGTGAATCAAGAGTTACACTATCTGTTCCAAAGGATATAAGTTCCTGGATAGCAGAAACCCTTATGGCATATTGTGGTAACAAAGTTCTTAGGATTTTTCTAACCACATCATCCTCCTCAAGTTTTCCTCCTGCACTTTTAATGGAGTTTACTACATCCTTTATCCTCTTACTGTACTGCTCTATGTTTTTACTTTTAGGCATTCTTATCTCATCATATTTTCCTCTCAGGCTATCTACTTTGGCCTTTTGAACATGGGGATATCCCCCATAGACTATCTTCAACTTATTCAATATCTGAAAATTTGTTTTCAAATCTTATACTTCAGAATATTCATTATCTGAAAGAGTGCTAACAATTAGATCCATAGTAGTAGTATTATCCTGCCTTTCCTTTATCTAGTCTGGAGTAAGAGTCCCTAAAGGTTCATTATATTTTGTGATCACATGGTTCCAGTAGTGTTCACCTAGGGATCTTAGATAAAGTTCCACTCTTCCACACCATAAGGTGTAGTTCTCCTTTGAGAGCTTAGGGGCCTCCTTACGCATCATCTTGGATCTCTCCCTAAGCCGGTTAAGCTTCTTCTGATTCTAGGGACCTGATGTTCTAATACCAATTGTTAGTCCCAACCGGTGCTAAGAGGGGAGGGGTGAATCAACACTTAATCAAAATTTCACAATTTAACTTTTATCTTAAATCTTCATTCACCTAAGATCCAACAATATACTTAATCACTAAAGTAAAATATGCAAGCATGAAAAGTTGATAGTGACACCAAGGAGTTAACTTGTGGAAACCCAATAGGGAGAAAACCACGGTATGAGTAGGAACTCACAAAATTTGCACTCTTCTAGAGTACACCCGGTTAAGAGCCATCCCTTTTAGGAGATTACAAAGACACTGTTAGGTGCCACCTGGTTAAGGGATTTTGATCAAGGCTGATTAGTGTCTTTACCCTATTAAAGGTAGTCTGGTTAGAGGACTTAGAACATCAGTTAAGATGCTACCTAGTTAAGGGATTCTACAATAGGGACCTATTAAAGTCCACCCAGTTAAGGGATTTATGTTGCAGTTGTCAGAAAGCAACAGATGGATGATATGGTGAATTTGCTACTGATAGCTTGATCAGATCTCAAGATGCATTCCACCTAATACACATCATTTGTGTCTTCTCTACACAACACCAGTTTCCTTCTTACACCTTCAGCTATTCACTCAGCCGATCACCTATCCCTCCACACTGCACTCTACTAGTCCTCTGTCCTTCGGCTATTTCCTTAGTCGATTCTTTGTCCTTCAACTTTGTACTCAATCGATTCTCTGTCCTTCGTCTCTGCACTTAGTTGGTTCTCTATCTGTCAACTCTACACTTGGTCGATCTACCTCACACACACACTCAACTATGCTAACACCTCTTAGCACTTCCTCTCACTCTGCTCTTCACCTTGGATAGCCTTCAACAAGATTTCCTTGTTTAAAATTTCAGGATCAAAACTTTTTGAAAGAGCTCAAGAACTATTTATACATTTTCTGTTGACACCTTCAAGCATATCCTCAATCAAATCAATCAAGGATTCTAGAAGATTCCAATTTCAAAAATCTCCCACTCTTTCTCTATGCGCATTACAACAATTTTGCCAAGTGTTCAACAAACTCTGCCACTGCATCTCCCAAAGATAGAAACTTATGAGTCATTTTCAGCCAAATAAATGTGAACCAGAGAATATGCATGTAATCATGCTTGACTGCATGATAACTAAAAGTTAACCTTAACAACAAATGTTTTGGTGTAGAAACAAGCTTACCAACTCATCCTTTGCCACCGCAACTGAATAACCGATCACTGCTCTGAAATTTATGGTGATCACCTATCTTCCTTCTATCATACCGGTGTACTGGTATGCAACTGCACTTCTTATATTACCGGTTCATCTTTTGATTGTCTGTTTGTTGTGCTAGCACCAAGTCTCTTCCCCTATTTACCAGTGAGTTACAGGTTGGTTAGAGCAAACAATTTTTCTTGTGTGAGTCACCTTTTGTGACTTCACCATCACCAAAGCAACCGATCTTCCTGAATGATAGATCAGTTGACTTACTTTATCTTTCCTTGAGCTGAAGTACCCTTTGATCATTCAATAACAATGTTGTTTCCATTCATTATTGCTTACTGAAAAGAAACACCACTTTACCTATACCACTTCACTGGTTAGTGTCTTCATGGGTAAGCATTGGACATCAATGGCAAACCTTAGCACATATACCGGTTTTCTAGATTGACCAGTTTTGTCAATGCCAATAATCCAACATATAGCACATAGCGACATTATTATGAAATCTCCATGATAAATAAAATAATTAAGTGGGCTACTTAATAATTGTTGTTGATAAACCCTGCACATAATAATAAAGGCATGTCACAATACAAAACCATTTGTTATGTTGACCAAGCATATTATAAAGGAATATTCTATTTGAAGTACTCTTTCATTAATTGCATTGTAAAAATGGTCAGCTTTCTTTGAGTACAATGTCATTAATGAAGCGATAAATATATTGTTTGACACAAATAAATTTGAATTTTCTACCGATTATTTTTTATATTAAAGTAGCAAAAACTAGGGTGAAGTCCCTTAAGTACAACTACCCAGAGGGTGTAAAATCAGTAGATTAACAATCACAGTACATTAATAGTAAAAAAACACTAATATAAAAAATAACTATACCCGAATATCCAGAGTCTTAAAAAAATATTAAAAACCTCTAGGTCTACCACCCAACATGTTATCTAAGATACTAGCAATTTGATAGAGAAGCCACCAAGGGCTATCCTAGTAAATATAAAAAACAATTAATATGACTGTTCCAACTTAAAACATAGAAAATATAAGCATTGTTCATATTGTGCCCATGGTGCAACCTAGCCTCCGAGAAAGAAAAAATAACTAGAATAAGGGACATAGTCCCTAATGAGTTCTTTTTTATGTGCATCGACCTTTCTGCAGAACCATTGACCAATCCTCAACAAGGAACTTTTGTTCTTTGTAGTTTCTTTCATCACCCTCATCATTACCCAACATCTTCTTCTACAACAAATAAAGAGACATTTCAGAGCTATGCATCGCTCTCAAGGAGAACTTTGGAATACTACCAATTTTTCTTTTCAAGCTCTGCAGTAGTAGAAACACATTTGTCCCAACTACCAATAAGGTGGACACCAAGAGTTCCTTTTGCAATAGGCTTAGCCTTGGTTATTTCTTCAGGCATCATTCACTGGTTAGGTCTATAGGGCTAGTTCTTATACTTTTAGGGACATGGTAGAGCTATTAGCTACATCAGAACTATCATCCCTTTCCACATTCTTCCCAATCTCCTCTTCCACTTCCTTTCTAGAATCTTTCTTTTCCTCACTCCCATCTTCAGCTTCCTATTCAAAATCCATGTCAATTTTTAATTTCTTACCCTTACCCAAGGGGCAGGTAGGTAGTCTAGAAGACCGTCTTGGGGTATTGGTTTCTTCAATGGCCTCTATGTCAAAATCAATCTCCTGAATAGTAAATTTAGCTTTCTTAGAGGCCTTCCATTTCTTCTTACTTAGAGATTGGGCTTTTTGTTTGTTTTCCTTCAAATCCCCCTCATTTACCGCATGGGTTGGGGTTTCAGGGCTTCTCGACCGACATTTAAGCCTAGGGTTTTTAATACCTTTATTTTTGTTCGGCTCAGGTAAATCAATAAGACTAGTCAAGGGAGGGGTTGCAGAACTTGGGACTTCTTGAACAATGATGGGCTTTGGTAGGCAGAGGGCCAAGTGAAAGTGGTAAAGCCTAAGGATAAGACCTTGGTGTAGGGGAATTGGCTTTTTCTACCCATTGTTTTTCATATGAACCATTAGAAATAAATAAAAATGATATTTTTATAGTTAAACAAAATATAAAATAATTACAGACTATAAATTTTTTGCTCAAAAAAATTAATTCTAAATGTTGATTGGTTTAATTAATTGAAAAATAAAACTCGACTAATGCAATAGTATTCCTACCTTTAGTTGAGATAGAGAAGAAAATAAAAGATTTGAATCATTATGCAAATAACTTTAACTTTAAATTAGAAATTAGAAATTAAAATATTAGAAATATTATCTCTCAAAGATGATTAGATATGCATATCTTTTTTATTCATTTTAGATTATTTTTTATAGTATCACATTAAAATTAAATTTTAAAAAACAATACTTATATATATTGTCTACTTCACATTCTCTTTCATCAGTGTAGATTATACCGATCACTTCATCAGCTATCGGCACACCATTTTTCTCATGCCTCCGATAGTGAATGTTATGCTGATGAAAACCTTCTTCTAAACTTCCTTTTGGTTCTCCTTTGGAGTGATCAGTCTAGGTCATGTCGATAAGTTCTCTCATTATTTATGCTAGTCGGTCTTATCAAGGTAACTTACACTGATAGTTCAAACTTGATAATGATACAAATTAAGCTCCTCTTCATATATCACTTGCACTTGTAACCTTTTATGGAAACTCTGCATGTGCTAATAGATGACAAAGACTATCACATAGTCCCAGAGAATGCCTTATAAGGATCCCAATGTTGTCATGATGATATTTCCTCATGTAGTTCCTATTTAGTGCCAACCCTTAGCATGCCCTAGTGGTGCTTGTCCAATTCTGAAAAACAGGTCATAGTAGGGCTTTCCTGGTACTGCAACATACTTCATTTGTGCTTTGTTTAATTTTGAGATATCAACTCCCATATCTACCATGACCATGGGATCAACCTCTCCAACCTTCAACTTCATCATGTGTCCAAAAGCCTTGTCCACATCTATGATATTTGGCCTTTTATTTGGGGGATAAAGAGTCCACAAATGCATAGCCTCATCATCTGGATCATATCTTGATCCAATGAAGATGTCATTCACGCCCTGAATGTCCAATTTGAAATCCTTCTTCTCTGAATGTAATAGGCTATCAAAAATGAAGGACGCACTAAGATCCCAACTTGGAAATAAGATAATCCCTACCTCTACAAGAAGCTTCCTTCCCCTTTGAGGAGTCATGCTTTCCACTTCTACATCAATATCTTCTTTTAGTTTCCTAAGCATCTCTATCTTATTCTTTGGTTTTATGTCAGGCATTGCTTCTCTTAGCCTTTTCCCTTTGAAATGATACAAGAAGGACTTGAATTCCTTTGACTTGATGAACTCATCATCAGACACAAAAGAGGTATGCTCCTCTAACCTAACATCTACATCTGTATTTATCCTCGCAATAGTTATGTCCTATGCTTCAAGCTCTTCTTCCCTTTCAGACCTCCTAAATATTGAAATAGCTTCATTTTCTCCTAGCTCGCTCTGTGCCTCTTCTTCCTCTCCTATCTCCTGTAGTCATTTATTCTTCTGATCGAGTTTCCATTCTAAATCTTGGGCTATTTGCATAGCCTCCTCAGACTCCTTGTTCTTGAAGATATCCCAGGCTTCAACATACTCATAAAAGTAAACACCCAGATTTTGCTTTTTCCTACCCTAGTGGATATAGCCCTTGGGGTCATAGTTCTTCCAACCTATGTGCTCATAGAGGTTGTAATCTTCTATCAACCTCTTGTCAATGATCTCATATGCCTTTGTGGAGATAATAGTGAAATCACCAAAATGTAAGGTCCCAGACAAGAAAACTTGCTTGTGAGCACCCCCAAAATGCATTGCATTTGAGACACTCATCTACCTTACAATCTCTAGTTATGCAATTCTGTTAGGTGCAGGCTTCGACAACACATAGGGAGCTCCTTCAAATCTGAAAACTCTAACATAGGTGAAGTCCTAGCACACATACCAGTCACCCCAATTGTGGTTTACTCTGGTAACCCCATGTTCATGGGGTCTAAGGAATCTTTTGATTTCCTCCGAAAAAGACCCATCAAAAGACACTCCAAAAGCTTTGAATAAAGGCTACACAAAAAACTCTTCAAACTTCATATAGTGGGATCTCATGAAATGTGAATCCCACAACAACCACCATAACTATACAGGCTGCTCCTCTCCATCTTTACCATGAATATTCAGCTTTAGCTCCTCAGGCCACATTCCCCTAAGTCGTCCATAAAACAAGACAACATGCATCAACAAAGAGTAAAACTTGAAAGATTTTTCAGGGTTATTTTGAAGGCTTAAGAAACTCTCATGTATTTTCTCAACAATATAAGTAGCATAGTCGAATTGTCTCAGCTCATGCATCTGTGTGTCATCAGCAAGGACCAGAGGTGCTATCCGAGCTATATTTGGGACTTCAACTCCTCCCACTTGACTGCCCGCCATATAGGTATACTGCATATACTACCAGAAGATATTGATATCAAATGGGGGCTCATCTTCTTCTGTCAATTTTCCCTTTTCAGCCTTATAAATGGCCAAATTCCACCCATTGTACATGGTGTCTATCTTTGTATACTCTTCCTCTAGTTTCTCAAAAGACAAAGGAACATTAGATTTAAAACCTAGACCAAAAACCTCCTGAATGGTGGCTATTGAGATATGGATGAAAATGTCACCATTTGGTAACTGAATACATCTTTTTGCAACATTGTAAGCCCTAGCCAATGTTTTCATCAATTTGACATTCACAAAGATGTTAGGGACTACAAGCTTACCCAATCCAGTCGTCCATGGGTTTGAAATTGGGGCTGACTTATTTCTCCTCTTATAATGATACAAGAACAATTCATGACCTCTGATCCTGGTCCAGACATCGCCAATTTCTTTGAAATCATCTTCTAACTAGTCACAGATGGGTAGGTTAACCTTTGATCTCTAGGATTTGGCTCCTGGTGAGCTCAGTTGATCAATCATATCCTGGTTTAACTTTCATTTCGGTGCACCTTCTCCCCCTTTAGAATTCTTAGAAGCACTTTCAGAGACTTCTATGACCTTCCTCTTGCCCTTGGAACTAGCACCCTCCATATTTGAATCTTTCAAGCTTTCTGCAATTTGATTCTCCATAGTTTAATTTTGCTTCAATCTCTCTATTAGCTTCAAACTATTATGCAAAATCCTTGTACCGACTCTTCATATATGAATTTGACGGAATAAAAACATTTACTCAACTGAAATCCTGCTGTGATTTGCCTTGTGCGAGCACCAATCTACCCGTTCTCTGCATTTAATAATGGCGGGTCGATCCGTTTGTAATCAGATTCTGCAACAGCTAATCGACATAACCTTTTCCGATAATTCAATCATTTGGCGCCACCCGTCCTTCAGTCGGCATAGGTCTCACCGATCACTTCACCTCTTGGCTAGGTTCTACTTTCACCTTTATATCACATCGGCATAGGTCATTCCGATGTACCCTCCTTTTTTCCTCCGTGGCATTCTGCCCGTCGGGTTTCTGCACAACTCCAAATATCTTCCTCCGATAGTGAAAAGTTATTCTGATAAATCCTCCTTAGTAGTATGTATCTCATTCATTACATTGGGTCACTTTATCGGGTATCGGGACAACTTATTTTATGTTTCCTTGATGACCCAGTGACATTTAGTTCATGCTTGTGCTTCCTTTTTACTTCTCCGATCTATCGATATATGATTTCTCGATGAAACCTCCCTCTTGGTTATTGTGTTGCAAAGCTTATCTGGTGTCGGGACAACCCTTCATGTGTCTCTCCTATGACCCACTGATATCGGTCTCCAGCCTATTTGTTTTCAGATCCATCGGCTTATGCTCCCCTAATGAGGTCTCCTTCCCGATAACTGCTTCAGATTCTTCATCGAGTATCGACGCAGCGGAAAATGTCTTCCTTCGAAGGGCCGATGTCATCCCGATGACTTTACCTTGTCGCTCTTTTAGTCACTTATTTCGGTGTAGGCTATCCCAATGAAACCTCATTTCCATCCATCATGATATATACCCTATCAGGTATCGGGGTAGCTTTTTCTTACGCTGTCCGATATCTCGATGATTTCAAAACATCCGCTCCGCATTCTCCTTAGTCGGTGTAAGTCATACCGATAACCTCCTCCTTTGTGCTCAACTATGTCTTTCTTATCGGGTATCGGCGTAACCCAAAACTCCTTTCACCGATGGTTTGAGTTATCCCAATGGCTTAGTATTCCCACCTTTCGGTATTGCTTCGTCAGATAAAGTCATGTTGATGACACCACCTTTGCCATCTAGCCCATCGGGTATCAGGGTAGCACAAAATATCTTTTTCCGACAACCCGATGATATTTACTGTCTACTTCACATTCTCTTTCATTGGTGTAGGTTATACCGATCACCTCATTGGCTATTGACACAACATTTTTCTCATGCCTCCGATAGTGAATGTTATGTTGATGAAAACCTTCTTCTAAACTTCCTTTTGGTTCTCCTTCGGAGTGATCGGTCTAGGTCATGCCGATAAGTTCTCCCATTATTTATGCCAGTCGGTCTTATCGGGGTAACTTACACCGATAGTTCAAATTTGATAATTATGCAAATTAAGCTCCTCTTCATATATCACTTGCACTTGTAACCTTTTATGGAAACTCTGCATGTGCTAATAGATGACAAAGACTATCACATGGGCCCAGAGAATGCCTTATAAGGATCCCAATGCTGTCATGCTGAAATTTCCTCATGTAGTTCCTACTCAATGCCAACCCTTAGCATACCCTAGCGGTGCTTGTCCAATTCTAAAAAATAAGGTCACAGAGGGATTTTTTCTGATACTGCAACACATATCCTACACATACAATCCAACAATAAATGCTCTTATGTTATAAAACATCAAAGAAATAACACAGAAACACCTACAATCTTAATCCTCTCAACTCACACTCTCTCACTCTCTCTCTCTCTCACTCGATTTGTTACAACAAAAGTAAGTTTTATGAAATTTTCTATAGAACACTCTCTCTCTGAATTTGTTGCAACAAAAGTAAGTTTTATGAAATTTTCTCTCAATCATAAACTACTAATTGCCTTGGTTTGTGCAAAGAACATTAATGTAACAATTTTATTGATAAATAAGTACAACGTTAGACACACATCATTTGGTTAATATAATGGGAAAACCACTACCTTTTCTGTTTTGTCAGATATTACATTTCAATATCAAATAGGAAAGTGTCGGTTATATATTAGATTATACAATAAATATTGTATTTAATGTAAATGGTTTGCTATGGTTAACTTATGCACATCATAAGCCTTACCAAAAAAAATAATTCTATTTATTTTTTCCTTCTTCCCATACGTTGGAATAAACGGTGAATTATTGTCCCATGTGAGTATAGTCTCCGCTTATTAATAGAAAGAATAAAAAGGTTATGGCCCCGCACTCTCCTATATATATTTTATATATAAAGTCAGAAAACGTGTTAAAATGTAACATCATTTAACGGCAAATGACTTTTCATAATGGGCCCTAATAGGATAACTGGGTCGTGGTCGAATGGGGACCACACGTTTAAATTTCAAATATTTATTACACAACTTATTTAAGTCTAGCAATAATTTGAAATATAATTGTGGGGCAATGTGATATCTTCTACCATGTAACAAATTTGAAGGTGACATATTTATATTGAATTAATTTATTATTTATTAAAAATCATTTCTGATTTTTAAGATGTTTTATTCATCTATTTATATTAGATTTATGAGTGTGGAGTTGACTTAAATCATCGATGTAATTATAGATTTTAATTTTAATTTTAAAATTCAAAATTTTAAATTAGATATTATTGGCTTCTTCTTATTTATCATTGCATGCTAACATGAATGAGGCGATATTGCCTCACCTTATACTAAGTGACTAGGTACTCATATCTATTATTGTATATAAAATAAGAACTAAAATAATAATGAAAGAACAATTTATTAACCAATTACTTTGTTCAATCGTAAAGAGAAGGTACAAGAATTAAACAATAATAATTTAATTTTAATTAGAAGATCATAAGCATATAAGTAAAAAATGAGAATAAAATTATTCATTTTTCAATAAATCTTAATACTCAAATTAAAGAATAGTAGGAAAATCCCTCTAACTCATTAGTAACAAGAAATTACACTCATTCTAATAAAAGATTAAAATATAATAAAATATAATAAGAATACATTCATAATACATTCAAATGCAAATCAAAATTATTATACCTAGCATCGAATTCATGACCACCATTTTTCTTCTTTCTTCTCCAAAATGATGTAGCTCCCAATTCGGCGAGATACTCTAAAGTTGTAGTTTTTTTTCAAAGCGTCATTCCCAAAAATGAGAAATAATCGACTCCAATTTATAGACTTTCAAAAGTGTTGGCGATTTGGCATTAAGTTGTCATTGATGTCAACCGGTTTGGCAAGGTGACCGGTATGATGGCAATACACATGAGAGTTTGCAGACAGAAGAAAGACTTACCGATAAGGCATAAACTAGGATAAAGGTTGTTTGGGTGTTATGAAGGCACAACAACCGGTGAACAGAACATAAAGGATGGTTGATGGCCATACGGGTAAGATAAGCTAAATCGGTAGTCAACCTTGGACAACAAAGAATGCCAAACCGACATAGGAATCCAAGCGAAGGTGGATGTCGACAAGCATGACAGCTGAATGCCAGGTGGAGGTATTGCACAGGTCGGTGGAGTGTGCATGGACACAACAATCTGTAAGCAAGTCGGCTTTAATGAGGAACCCGCAAGTCATGGAGGATGCCAAAAAATTGGGGCTTGAGGAAGGCAAGCTGGAAAAGCTACTGCACTGATCCTGCAAGAAGATTTGATCTTCGTACCTGTTAGGTGAAGGAAATAGCAAAATCATTAATGACGAGTGACAGACAAAAGTAGAAAAGCGTGGTGCATACCTCTAGATTTAGAAAATGCACATTGGAATGTGAAGTTCGACTGGTGATAGATCCTTGTCATAAAGATCATATCCCTGAAAAGAAGATCAAATCAAACGGGATTCAGATTGAGATGGAAAAGGAAAACCTAACATGACAATGTTTGAATGCATTCTTGGCAGGAATCCATGATTATATATACATAAGCTCGAAATAGGAAGGATTGATGCTTGAGGAGAAGAAGAAGAGTGAAGAGAGCTTGAGTGTAGAGAAGAATCATCTTCCTTAGAATTTATTCTAAGAAAGTTGCAGAGTAAGTCAACAAGCAACTAGTGAGAGGGTTTAACTGACAGTGATTGAGTACCAGTATAACTGTTGCATGTCTAATAGTTGAGAAAACCAGCAAGGAGTGGTTGAGCAAGGTAGAATCCAAGTGTAACACGGTGAGTTGTGGGACTGTGAGAGAGAGAGAGAAGAGAGGCCAAGAATCAGAGAGACTAATCTCATAACTAGCAGTGTGAGAACCCGTAAAGAAGAGAAGACTGTTAACCGGCAGAGATCTATTTGACCAAAGAGTTGCAGAATTCATTTGCAACAAGAAGCCATAACTATATCTAAATTGTATTTCTATATACATCACCAAGTTGGAGCTTGGTGTAGGGGTTGGTGCTCCTTGGATTGGTGCCCTAAATCCTTGTAATTTAGTGTTTTACTTGTGAGGCTGGATTGGAGCAGTAGTCTCCAGCAACATTTCTCACCAAGGTTTTTCCCATATTGGGTTTTCCTCATACATCTAGTGTTGTGAGTTGCATTTGTATGATTGTCTTTTTTGGTTTCCTCATTTGCTTTACTGGTTTGATTGTTTAGTGCTTAAGTTGACAATAGGTATTCTGAAGTTGCCTTAAAAGTAAAAGAGTTTAGGAACCATTGATTCACTCCCCTCTTAGTGGTAATCTATGTTCAACAAAAAGTTGATTGGATGGATGAGATCAATTGACAATCAACAAACGAGATCAAATGAAAGGATAAGTTAAACGAAGGCAAATGAGAAAGTTGCATTTGCAAGTGGAGGAGGAAATAGAAATAAGGAAGAGTTAAGTGAAAATTGTTTACGGTGAAAATGGATACAACAATGATAATATTGAAAGACTAAAATAGATTCAACCACAAAACCCTAGCCTAACAACAACAAAGATCCACCATAACATATGAAGATTACCTAAGACAATGCAAATCAAATGAAATCACAAAAATTATACCATCACATGTCCAATAGGGTTTTGATCTCCATTCTTCCTATCTCCATTGATCTTGCTTGATATATTTGCTCTCAGATTTTATGTGCACAAGAGTTCAACAAAGAACATAAATGTGGTTGCAAGTAGGCTTGATTGCATATGCAAGTAGTAGTTAGCTTGATTCATTAGCTAGGTAGTTAGGGTTTAATAATGAAGGAAGCATCTCCTTATATAGAAGACACAATATGAAATGGAGGGATAAGATTGAGAGGTGTAAAAGGAGGTCGGCTATGATTAGAGGGTAGGTAAAGAAAACAATAAAATAATGAAAGGGTAGGTAGTGTAGGAATTAAGAGATGAATGACATGTGTCATTGGTGGAAAAGGCTAATGAATTAATTAAATAAATAAAGATTCATTTAATTAATAGAAGAATAGGGATCAAATAAATAAATAAAATATTTATTTAATTTAGGAAAAAGGATAATTTAAATAGATAAAAGTATTTATTTAAATGAGAAATAAGGCTAGCAGAGGATAAATGAATTAATTAAATAAATAAAGATTTAATTAATTAATAGACGAATTAGGCTAAAGTAATTAAATAAATAAAATATTTATTTAATTAGACATAACAATTTTAGGTGTCTACATTTTGCCCCTCTTTGAGACAATGCAACTTGTTGCGTTGTTTCAAAGAAGATAATATGAACTGATACAAAGTTGCCCTGAGATGGGAATGATATGCCCCCTCGAGAGATTGGATGGAAATGTCTGGAAAGATCACAGACAATCTCTCAATAAGAAAGAAAGGCTAGAATGGACTGACCGGATAGGATAGAGTGACAGAGTCACGAGATAATGAAGATTGACTCGGGAAATGAGGGCTAGGGCTAGGGCTAGGGTAGTCTATAAGATAGACCACGAGGGAAATACATCCTCATTGTCATCCACACATTCAAGAGATTAGAGTGCAGAGCGAGATAGAGTAACAGCAGTCAGCAGCAATGGCTTTGGTTCAAAGATTCGACCATGTTCGCCGATTCCAGAGGCCAGCAGAGGCAGGAGAGCCAGTAAATACCACAAAACCTCCTTGTACTTTGTTGCATTTATTGTTGTCATTAATGCATGCTAGGTAGAGCAATAAATGCGCTTTTAGGAATGTCAAGCGAGGTAAAAAAAATGCTAAGGTGCATCTGTGTTGGTGCCAGGCGCGTCTGTGCAATATGTAAGCGCGTTTATGTCAAAAATGTGCATTTATGTCTTCTAAGGCAAACCGACAGTTCTGTGATGAACATACGCTGTCGATTGGATAAGTTGCTGAGAGGATACACTCAAGCAAGTCCTCTAGGGAAGACTAGAATAGGTCGAGGCACTTTGTGATGAACAGTGAGTACCAAGACATAGAGAGTACTTTGTGATGAACAGGGAGTACAAATATGAGAAGCACTTTGTGATGAACAGTGAGTGCAAATGTGGGCAGCACTTTGTGATGAACAGGGAGTGCAAAAACATGTAGTACTTCATGATGAACAGGGAGTACCACTAGGATAAAAAGCAACACTTTGTGATGAACAGTGAGTGTCACTAGGATAGATAGCAACACTTTGTGATGAACAGTGAGTGTCACTAGGATAGAGCATCATATGTATGTAGATAAAAAGTAGCATTTTGTGATGAACAGTGAATGCCACTATGACTGACATGATTGATTTGCTTGACTACAAGAGTATTTGCCTATGCTGGAGTCACGGGAGAGATTCCTGTCGACACAGAGATTGCAACCTGAGCTGACATTCGAGGACCGAGCTGCTATTGAGGGTATGGGTCTACGATACATTCTGTATGTGCCTAAGTTTCAGGTGAACATGGGATTGCTAACTCCACTTGCTAAGAGATGGCACTCTAAGACATGCATGTTCCATTTACCGATGGGTGAGATGACAGTCACCTTAGAGGATGTATACAGGATTTTGAGGATACCGATCGATGGGGAGTTAGTTCCTTATGATCGAGAGGGAGACAGGGAGGCATTGAGATGAGTGTTTCAGGATCCAGGACTGGAGATGAGGGCTGGACACATGGCATGGGACACGATGACATAGACAGGATTAGCGCTAGTGACGGTGCTGGTAGGAGTGATCAGTGGGTTCCTGTGTCTGGATAGGGTGAGACAAGGGGTTGGCAGTGTAGCCATATATATTTTGACATCATTGTATCATGACACTTATGATTTTTGAGATATATATGAGATGATTTGTCCTTGCGGTAGCTATATGCATGTGTACCTATGTGATGAGATATTTCATGATGCAAATATGTACATGATGAAATGCAATATTTTTATTCTTTTATGTTTATATGTTAATGCATGCACTTGTGAATGTATGAAATGTAGATGAATATGATAATGCAAATGACTTTTTACATGATGAGAATGTAAAATGTGCTAACATGTGTTGTGTGCAGGATATGATGTAATTGTGATATCTATATGTATGTATGAAATGCTTAATATGTGGTAATGCAGGTGCAACTACATGAAATGCAAATATTTTTGGCATGTCATTATACTCAGTCGTGTGATAGAAGGCTACATGAACTCGAAAAGGACAATGAAAGTCAATCAAGAATGGGGGATGGAAGACAGAAGATATGAAAGTGAAAGAGCTTCTTGTGTGTTATCATCATTGAGCTTTATTATGGAAAAATAGGTTATGACAATCGACGCATATGTTCGACCTAGAAAGTCATTGTACCCATTTGCATGGAGATAAGACAGTCACAAACAAGGAATGACCCAGTTCACACTAGACTCTCAATGTCCTCATATCCTTGGACAAGTCATAGCATTACTAAGAGACAATCCACAGACAACAAAGAAAAATAGGTGACAATACCCCATCCTCTCCTTTCTAGTCAAAGACATCCTAGAGATAGAATCTCTAATCAAAGACATCCTGGAAAAGCTAAAAGACATGTCACCAGAAAGATAAAATCAATAGAAAACCAAGACTCGACACCAACATCCATTGTAGTCCTCAAGTTTTAGTGTCTCTTATCACTTGTATAAGTCTTATTTGATTGTGGTCACAATGTTTACGTTCACAAAAAGGATAGATAGCATTGAACCATATGTTGTCTGAGTCTGTTGAAAGATTTGATTTGTTGAAACCCATTGTTGCTACTGTGTCTCATTTGAAACTGACTGAATCCATGAAACTGATACTTTATTGCAGAGAAGACATAACTTTATTACGGATTGGCGATGCAAGTGTTGTTTTATTGCGGATTGTGCGTGAATAGACTGAAGAAAACTGAAAGAAACTATACTCCTCGAAATAGGTGATGTTCTTAGTTCCACACCCATCACTAGACATAAGATTTGCCTTAGCCACAGATAGGAGCTGATTTATTATGAATGGAAAGATGTGGAAAAGGGGGTTATTATGAATGGCTAACCAATCTTGGGTAGATCAATAACAAGCCATGATGGGAATGGGTAAGTTTGTTATTGATGGATAGGCTGTGAGTGTGTGCAAAAAGTGAAAGGATGAAAGTGAATCTTGAAGGAGGGAGGAGCAATGTCTCTACACATGGCGCCGGTGACCCGATTTTCACCATAGTACTTGCCCAGGGTGCCACTGAAGTGGTTTTCACTGTTGGACGAAAATGTTTTTCTTTACTTTTTTGATTTTTTTTTTTTGTGTCACAAGGCACCTGTTTGCCAGGTTTTCACCAAGTAATGATTTTTTATTTTTTATGATTTTTTTTGTATTTTTGAATTAGGATATTCCAAAGAGCTATGTGTAGAACCTGTGAAGGTGCATGCTGTTGATAGGATCCTCCAAAGGTTCGCTCTCTGTGGTTGAGAGTTGATATGCACCGGATCCATATGCTGCTGTAATGATGTAAGGACCAAGCCAGTTTGGTTCGAACTTGCCCTTCTTCTCTCTGTCTTGCTGATTTTTGGAGTTTTCTCTGAGAACCAAATCACCTACCTCAAATGTGTGAGGCTTGACTTTGTGATTGTAGCTGCGACTCATTCGTTGTTGATAAGCCTTGAGATGATTAAAAGCAGTTTGTCTTCGTTCATCCAATAGTTCAAGTTCTTGTAAGCGAGAGACCCTGTAGTCTTCATCATTGATAATGTTTCGTAGAGAGACTCGTAAAGAGGGTAACTTGACCTCAATAGGCAAGATAGCTTCAGTGCCGTAGACAAGTGAATACGGTGTAGCTCCTGTAGGTGTGCGGATGCTTGTGCAGTAGGCCCAAAGTGCAGGATTTAGTTGGATATGCCAATTGCGGCCAGCGTCGTCGACTGTCTTTTTTAAGATTTTAAGGATTGTTTTATTAGACGCCTCAGCTTGACCATTACCTTGAGGGTAATAAGGTGTGGAGAAATGATGAGAAATATGGAAGCGATCACAGAGTTCATGAACATCCTGATTTTTGAAGGGATGCACATTATCAGTGATAATGGAAACAGGAATACCGTATCAACAAATGACATAGTTGAGAATGAAGGTAGCAATTTGTTTTCTAGTGACTTGCGTGAGAGGCACGGCTTCGATCCATTTTGTGAAATACTCTGTGGCAGTGATAATGAATTTATGACCATTGGAGGATGGAGGGTGAATCTTGCCTATGAGATCAAGTCCCCACTGACAAAAGGGCCAAGGAGTCGCAATTGGTTGAAGTTCTTGTGCTGGCGCATGGATGAGGTCTCCAAGAAGTTGACACTGCTTACATTTCTTGACAAATTGATATGAATCTTTTTCCATATTGGGCCAGTAATATCCAGTCCTGATGAGTTTCTTGGCTAAGGTAGGACCACTAGAATGTGGACCACATATCCCTTCATGCACTTCATGTAACGCAATCTGAGCTTTGTCGCTTTCCAAACATCTAAGAAGAGTGCCATCTAGACCTCGACAGTATAGGACATCGGCTAAAATGACGTATCGAGAAGATTGGCGAATGAAAGTGCGACGTTGGTTATTGGATAGATCAGGAGGTAGGGTATTATCATGAAGGTATGTGAAAATGGAACCGTATAACTGGGACTCAGGACCAATGACACATATTATCTTAGTAGGAGTGATTTAATATGAAGGAACCAAAAGGTTATCCACCAAAAACTCATAGAGGGTCTCATTCGGAGGTAGATCGATCAGTGAAGCAATTGTAGCCATGGCATCTGTGGCTCAATTCTACTCTCTTGGTATCTGCTCAAAGTCTATCTTTGTGAAATATTGTTTTAGGTCATCCACCATTCTTTTGTAAGGCATTAATTTCTCATCCTTTGTTTGGTAATCATCAGTTGCTTGATAGATTACAAGTTGAGAGTCCCCAAAAACATGAAGTTCCTGGATCTTCCACTGAACAGAAATCCGTAATCCTATTGTTAATGCCTCATATTCTACTATGTTATTAGTGCAAGGAAATGATAAGTGGTATGATTTTGGTATAGAATCCCCTTGAGGATTTATAAAGAGGATGCCAGCTCCTGCCCCATGCTGTGTGTATGAGTCGTCAAAGTATAATTGCCATGGTTTTGCATGTGACACTGTTAAAATGGATTCATTTGGAAATTCTGAAATTAGAGGAACATCATCTATCATAGGAGCATCTGCTAATTGATCTGTGATGGCTTGTCCATTTATTGCTTTTATGTCCACATACTTAATGTCAAATTCACTCAGGATCATTACCCATTTGGCTAGTCACCCAGTAAGCATTTCTTTATTGAGAAGGTATTTTAATGGATCTATCCTTGCAACCAACTTAGTCTTATGAGTTAGCATGTAATGTCGTAATTTCTACGAAGCAAAGAACATAGCGAGACATGCGCGCTCAATTGGTGTGTAGTTTAGCTCATATCCCACCATTGTGTGACTGATGTAATAGACTGCCTTTTCTTTGCCTTAAGTAACCTGTTGTGCTAAGAGTGCCCCCAGTGCTGTTGAAGTAGTTGATATGTATAGCAATAAAGGCTGATCTAGAATTGGTGGCATCAAAACTGGCGAATTTAGAAGATAATCTTTGAGTATCTGGAAAGCCTGTTGACAGTTATCATCCCATTTGAATTTGATGTTTTTATGTAGCAGGTGTTGAAAAGGATTAAACTTATCTACAAGTTGTGCTATGAATCTTTGTATGGACTGGAGTCTCCCTTGCAAAGATCAAAGTCGACTAATATTTCTTGGTGGCTGCATCTCTAGGATAGCCTTAACTTTTTCTAGATCGGCTTCAATTCCTCTTTTTGATACAATGAATCCCAGGAGCTTCCCGGAGGTTACTCCAAAGACACATTTCTTGGGGTTTAATCTTACTTTATATTTTTCCAACCAATCAAAGATGATTGAAAGTATGTCCAAATGTGATTCTCTATCGAGTGATTTACCCAAGAGGTCATCAACATAATCTTCCACAGTTATGTGCATGAGATCATGAAAGATAGTAGTCATGGCTCTTTGATATGTAGCGCCTGCATTTTTTAGCCCAAAGGGCATGACATTCCAACAGAAAGTTCCCCATGGACAAGTGAATGCTATTTTGTGCTGGTCTTCGGATGCAATTTTTATTTGATTGTAACCAGAGAATCCATCCATCAAGGATAACATCGCATGTCCTGCTGTGAGATCGACAATCAAGTCAATATTTGGTAATGGGAAATCATCCTTAGGACAAGCTTTGTTGATGTCTCTGAAATCTGTACATATTCTGATGCTATGATCTAGTTTACTAACAGGCACTAAGTTGGAGATCCATTCAGGATAATCAATTGGGCGTATGAATCCTACATCCAATAATTTCTCAAGTTTTGCTTTGACTAGTAATGCCACTTGTGGATGCATCTTTCTTAATTTCTGTTTCACTAGTTTTGCCCCTGGTTTAACTGTCAAATGATGCATTACCAAATCGGGATCCAATCCAGGCATATCGGAGTATGACCATGCAAAGTTGATTTGTCGCTCTGTGAAGAAACTTATGAATTTTGACCTTTCTAACTCTGTCAAAGATTTAGCCAAGAATATGTTGTGTGGAACTTCTTCTGTACCAATGTTTGTTTTGATAGTCTTCTCTACCAACATGGATGACTTTTCCTCATATGATGTTGGGAGGATGTCGAGCCTTCCATCTTTGGGTGCCTCAGAGAGCTTTTCACCCTCAGATACATCCTTTCTTTTTACTTTTTTGGGGTTAGACAACGCCACAGTGTGGTTTTCGCCATAAGACCCTTGATTTGTTTTTATTTTTATATTTTTGCGACTAGAAGGCCTGAAAACCTCACCGAAATATGCCACGCTATTGAGTTCTATAGTGTATCCCGCTTTATGGTCCCCAGGGGGAAGATCATCTCGTATGCCAAGATAGTCAATAAAAGCTTCATCATTTTGGAATGTGTCAAGTTGTGCAGGTCCTTCATGATCCCAGTCAATAAGTTGGTGGTGGACAAGGGGAAGGCCTTTAATGTCTTCAAAGTTAGCGGGGCTACGAGTGAAGATGCAGTTATATTCAGGTATGTCGAGGTAATTATCGAGGTCATTGTTGGCACTCTCCTCATCGGTCTTGATCATGAATGAATCCAAATTATCATCACTAGTAGCGCATTCTAGGACAGGTGTTCTCATTCTATGTGATTTCAACCTAGAACCTAGAGACAAAGACTGTATGGGTTCCTCTAGAGTTGTTTCTTGACCAACTTTGAATTTCCTATTAAATTCCTCTTCTTCTGTTGGTTCACTTGGTTCTCTAAATGTCTCGGTGAGCTCATAGTCACTAGAGGATTTGTCTCAACCCCATTCCCATTCATTGGAGTCTGTAGAATAGTGATTTTCTTGTTGAATTTTGGCATCTTTGATTTGTAATGCTTCTTCTTTCTTTTGAGTATGAACCTTGGAAGTCATGAAACCAAGTCCTTTGGAACGTTCCTTTTTGAATGTCAATTCAAGTTGTAAAGGTTCAATGATGCCTTCCTTTCTTAACCCAAGAGGGCTTTTGCCATCATACCCAAATTTTTGTAGAATCTTGAATCCTTTGCCATACTTCTGACATGGTATACTGATGAGATCTTGTGTATCATCTTCAAGGTCTTTGTAAAGCATTTTGTATAAATCTTCCTCTTCCAGTTCACCCCATTTTTGGAAGATTGTAGGATCCCATTCAAGTGTAATGATAGATACCCGCTTAGTAGGATGCGGTTGTCCATATTCTTTTGGTGAATTCATGACTTGTTGTAAGTACATGGTCTGATCCAAAGTGTATTCACCCATGCCCTTGTCCTAGAATTTCCCTTTAAGCTCACCTTGTTTTGATGTCGAAGGTTTTAATGACTCAGGATCAATGTATGTAGAAGAAGGAATAGCTTCGCGATTACTGGGAATGATGGTCTCAATTTTTGGTCTCAAGTTATTGCAATATATGAATGGATTAGGATCACCATTAACTATTATTTCAACTCCATTGTGAGGAAACTTAATGCATTGGTGATATGTAGATGAGACTGCCCTCATTTCATGAATCCAAGGACGTCCTAGCAATATGTTGTATGTGAGATCAAGATAAAGTACTTGACAAACCACATCCTTTGTAATTGGCCCAACTCTAAGAGGTAAGGTGACTATGCCCTTGGATGAATGCTCTTCATCATCATATACTTTAATAGTAATTTTGTTTGTAGAATTCACAACTTTGTCAGAATATCCCAATTGTTTAATAGTGCTCAATGTACAAATGTTTAGACCTGCTCCTCCATCTATCAGGGCTCGTTTGATTCTATGTTTGTGTATGAAGGCTTCAATGTGTAATGGTGCATTATGTGGCTGACTTACGAAGGCATGATCAGCTTCTGTGAATGTAAGGGAGTGTGGAATGGAAAGGTATCCCACCATGGCTTGTAATTGGTACACGTTCAGATCAGTAGCGATAGTAGTTTCTCTCAAGATTTTGTCAAGAATGGATTTATGTGCAGGGGATATGCGTAGGAGCTCAAGAATGGAGGTGAGTGCGGGTGTCTTCCCTAACTGTTCTACAAGGTCATACTCAGGTTTGGTGGATGAGGAAGCGGTGTTTTTGGCTGGAGCACCTTGCAAAGTGAATTTACCTCGACGGGTTGTAACATGACATTTAGAGGTAGGTTCAGAAGAAGATCCAATTCCTTTCAGAATGATCTTGGGTCTCTGGGTAGAATTCTTAGGGGTTTTGTCCTTGATGATAATGGTAGAGACATAATTGTCCATTGAAATGTGATTGATAGTTGAATCATAGTTGTAGGATGCTCTGGTATAGTTGGTTTGGTCATCTGTAGCTACAGCTTTTCCCTTGTCATGCTTTGGGAATGGTTCCTTAAACATCTCATGTTCTTGATTGGATGAATGCCCTTCAATCTCAATGTCACCTCTATCAATGAGATCTTGTATGATGTTCTTCAGTCGATGGCAATTTCCTATCTTATGACCCTTGCTCTTATGAAATTCACAATATTCATCATCATTCCACCAATTTGGTTTCACCTTTGGCTCATATGGAGGAAAATCTGGAATAGTGATTATCTTGTTTGCCACTAGCTTTTTGAAAACTGACTCAAGTGGTTCTCCCAATGGAGTGTACTTCTTTCATGATTTAGAAGTTGTTTGAGTATTCACTTGATTGTTTGTAGAACTTGATCCTGAAAAAATGAATTTGGGTCGCACTATATTGGCATCAACAACACCATCATTGACTATGTTCTTGTTTTTGTTCCAAAATCTTGGCTTATCTTTTCCTTTAAAGTCATCTTTGTTTTCTTTGAATATTTTGATGACTCCTTGTTCAATTAGGACCTTTTCTATCGCTAAGCCTTTTTCAATGACATCCTTGAAGGTGGACAAACAAGATTTTCTTAGATCATAGCCAATGTATTTATTAACATTCTGAGTGAAAATCTCTACCATTTGTTTTTGTCGAATTTCACAAGAGCATCTGCTGGCTAGATTCCTCCATCTTTGTAAAAATGATGAAAAAGACTCTCCATCCTTTTGCTTGGTGTTTCACAAAGTAGTGACTAATATGTCTGTCTCTATGTTGTAGGAGAAATGTTTAATAAATGCCTCTGCTAAGTCACCCCAGGACTTAATACCAGGTGGAAGTTGGGAGAACCATTCCATAGCTTGATCACCTAAGCTTTGTGGGAATAATCTCATCAAATATGTCTCTTTTGCTGCTACCTCAATGCAGGCTGTGAAAAACTATCTTATATGTGCCTTAGGATCCCCTTTGCCTCTGTACTTATCAAATTTAGGCATCACAAAGTGTGTAGGAAATGGAGGCATTGGAATGCTCTTGTCAAATGGATAAGGACATATGTCTCTCATTGTGTATGTTGGCTTTAGTGTATTTATGTCCTCCATTTTCTTTTGTAAGTCCCTGATTTGTTGTTCCAAATTGCTCTTAGGTGGAGATCGACTTCTTGGACCATACCCCATGCTTGAGGAACCAATTGGAGGAGGAGCATGTTGCATATATGGATGATATTGATCATACACATGTTCATATGGAGGAGGTCTATAATAATGCTGTGTATATGGACCACTTGATATAGATTCATGTTGAGGAATGACATATCTGCTTTGTCCATGTATACCATACTCTATAGGAATGCCATGAGTTTGTTATAGTGTGTTGCCCCCAAATTTGACATGGGGTTTCCTTGTGTCCAAATTTTGAGCATGCCTTTGAATATCCAATTGCTTTGGTGGTTGATCCTTAGCATTGATATGTGATTGAACATATTTTTCTGCATAAGACTTCCATAATGGTCTAAGAAGATGAGTATCATATGCTTGACCATGTGTGTATGGGACCTCTAGTTTTTAAAACAAAGATGATGGTGATTCAGGCACCATATGTGGTCCTCTATTTCCTCCACTATTAGGCCTCCTTTTATCCATGTTGAGGTGAGGTTGTTGCAAAGGTTGATTTTCCATTATTTGAGACATGTCAAAATCATGAGGTATCTTGGCTCCACTTTGTGCCATCACTTGTAGAAAGTATTGTCTATCTCTCCTCATTATTTCCTCAACCAATCGATTGAAATGGGGATTCATAATGGTGTCTTCCACTTCTACTGAATGTACTCAAATTTTGTCCATATTGTCATTGTGTGTATCATTGTTGTTTGTAGTGTCCATGTGCTCAACATTCGGAATGTTTCTATAGGCATCAATGTCAGGTAATGTAGTATGATCAGAATTTAAAAAGATATCATTGTCATACTCACAGGAACTCATGTTTGCGGACTCTTGAGCCTTTTTAGCTTCTCTCCTAGATTTTTGAAGACAGATTTCAAACATTAACTAGGTATTGACCAAGATTTGTGAGACTAGATGAAAATGGAAAAGAGTATGGAAGACCAAGAGTTGGATGGAATGTAAATGAATCTGAAGTGTACTTGCAATGTCCAAAGTGTAAGACCAAGTATGTATGTAGTAGAGTAGGTGTGGCTTCCAAAGAGAGGATAGTTTCTCTTGATGAGGTAAGTTGACCTTGACTCTAAGTAAGACCAAATGAGACCCAAAGGTGATAGACCTTGATGAGGGACCACTTAGCAAAATGTTGTTGTATGTAGTCTGTTGACAAAGTATGATGAGGACAAGCAAGTGACCTTTTAACTCAAGTTTAGACAAATGTGAATGTAATGTAAGGTGTAAAGAAATGATGGATGGTGTGAGACCCAAAGACAGGTTGACTGCTAGGTGAAAACCCAGAGAGATGCCTAGGAAGCTCAATAATTCTGAAACTGATTATGTTTGTTTGCTGGACTGCAAAAGTTTTTCAATTCTGGACACAGACGCGATTTCCTAACACAGACGTGGTTCTGCTTAACCCAAACATGATTCTGAGACTTTGTAAATGCAATATTGATACTGAGAACACAAATGCATTGCTACCCTTCACAGATGTGGCTATACAACACAGACGCAGTTATATCAAACACAGACGCATTTCTGCAAAATTTGTGCAATTTTTTTTCAATCTGTCAAGTTATTTTGTGACCAAATCTGAATGTTTGATTGTTTTTCGTGACAAGAGGACATAGTGTTGATGAGGACTCAATGTTTGCAAGTGTCTAGATAAAATGACTCAAAGAAAAGTGTGTTGTGTGATGTAAAATTGTTTTGCATACACTTGAAGACACAAAAGACACAAGGTTTTGCTATTTGGTCTTGAATGTTTGAATGTTTAAAATAAGTCAAGCACAATTCTTATGGCTGGCCAAGACAATAGTTGTTGATCCCACATGAGGTTTTACCCCTGAGGCTATGCTATTCAAAGCGGATACTTAGGTGCTTGACCTCATTAGCTCCACCCTCAACACTCACTTCTCGGGTCAGCCAAGCATCAGTCCGCATGAAAACTCCCCGTGGTGAACTTTGTATCTCTACTAAGAACCGTATGTGTGTGGGCCGCTACCAGAGGTCCGACCTCCTACCCCAACAACTAGAAGGATTTGGGCTTCTAAAACAAAAAGGTGCTAGTAAGGGCATCTGCTCATGTGGCCATACATGCGACACTTTCAGCTCTATAAATACAGAAGACTCCCAGCCGGTAGGGGTTACACCCTACAACTGATCAAACAAATTTGATCAAACGGGTTTATGGGGAGACATAGTGTCGGTATGAACTAATCAGCACATGTTATTCATAGTTTTCACCATGAATACAGTTGTTTATAGTGGTTTGGAAGAAGATGGCTTTTCTTTTGCTACCACTTGGGTTGTTCTCTCCTCACTAGTAGTCCTAATGATCACACGGGAAGATAGGCCCTCTAAAGATGAAACAAAAAGAGCCTACTACTCAAGACACAAAAGACAATGATTCAATTTTAGTGCACCAATTGAAGTGTTTGCTAATCTTTGAAAACAAGGCACACAATAAAGATCAAAAACCCTTGCCAAGGTCCTGCAACAAAGATTTATTAGTAGTTTGGATTGTTTCAAATAATCACCCCTTCCTGCAAGGACACAAGTTAGGTAAATTTTAGATCCAAAAGACTTTGTGAAATGGGGGCCTTCGACAAATGATTTTGCTTTCAAGAGAAGCTACACCAATTTCATTAGCTAGATTTGCAAATGTTAGCTCAAAATAATCCAGATCTAAAAAAAATAAAACAGAATGACTAAAACCCGAATCAATAAAACTCCAAAAATTAAATCAATGCACATAGATGTGGTTACCTCAAACACAGACGCGGCTCTCTGATGCAGATGTGCTTCTATGAAACACAGATGTGGTTTTAGAATGCAGACGCAACTTCTAGACATAGACGTGCCTAAAAACACCACAGACGTGACTAAGGAACATAGACACGATTTTCGGAATCTGCAAAAAAAAAAAAAACTATCAAGGATGTAGACGCAATCCAAGGTGTCTCAAATGCGGCAGAAAACCAAAAACGTGATCCAAAAGTACGTAGACGCAAAAATACCAAAATGCCGTCGAAAATGTCAGATCTGCAACTTCAAAATACAATATCTGCACCAAGGATGTTAAATGCAAAAGGGACAAGAGTCCCACCGGACGTGCCAAAATATTTACGGTGAAAATGGATACAACAATGATAATATTGAAAGACTGAAATGGATTCAACCACAAAACCCTAGCCTAACAACAACAAAGATCCACTATAACATATGAAGATTACTTAGGACAATGGAAATCAAATGAAATCACAAAAATTATACCATCACATGTCCAATAGGGTTTTGATCTCCATTCTTCCTATCTCCATTAATCTTGCTTGATATATTTGCTCTCAGATTTTATGTGCACAAGAGCTCAACAAAGAACGGAAATGTGGTTGCAAGTAGGCTAGATTGCATATGCAAGTAGTAGTTAGCTTGATTCATTAGCTAGGTAGTTAGGGTTTAATAATGAAGGAAGCATCTCCTTATATAGAAGACACAATATGAAATGGAGGGATAAGATTGAGAGGTGTAAAAGGAGGTCAGCTATGATTAGAGGGTAGGTAAAGAAAATAATAAAATAATGAAAGGGTAGGTAGTGTAGGAATTAAGAGATGAATGACGTGTCATTGGTGGAAAAGGCTAATGAATTAATTAAGTAAATAAAGATTCATTTAATTAATAGAAGAATAGGGATCAATTAAATAAATAAAATATTTATTTAATTTAGGAAAAAGGATAATTTAAATAAATAAAAGTATTTATTTAAATGAGAAATAAGGCTAGCAGAGGATAAATGAATTAATTAAATAAATAAAGATTTATTTAATTAATAGAAGAATTAGGCTAAAGTAATTAAATAAATAAAATATTTATTTAATTAGACATGACAGTTTTAGGTGTCTACAAAAATAAATGTTAGAAATACTTATTTTCAACAAAATATAGAAACCTCCTCAACAACTAGATTTCCTATCTCATTGTGTGGTGTTTCTGCTACTGTTTGGATATCCTTTGGGTGTGGCCCATTTTCTGTGAATGGTTGGCGATAGTGAGCCCCTTCTCCTTTTATTTGGTGACCAGGAGCATAATGGGAGGGGATAAGAACACACAAGAGCCCTCTACTTGTGAGAAGTGGGAAAAGAATAAAGATGTCTGGTAGGAAGTCGTCAATGGTGGTCTCGTCCCCTACCTGGACCGACTTCACAACCCCCTCCTCTAATAATGGAGGCCTTTGTTAACAGATGGAAAAAAGGGAGTCTCAGGGCTTATGGTGCCAATTATCAGATTGATTAAACTTTGGCGGCGATGGTCACTAGTCTGTCTACGAATGGAAGAAGGTTTTACAGGAATAGAAAAAATGGGGAGGATGACTTGTCGAGTTTCTTTGACAAAGACAAGGAGCACTCCCGAGTCACCAAGATGGCCGATGGTATCTATAATAGAAAAGACCTCATGGCCCCATGGGCTAACATGGTTGAGTTTTTAATGAGGTGTATCACCCTCGATGGCAGGTATGCAAGCATCTTCTCCTACCATTTCACTATCTTAAATCATTTTTGGCACGCTAAAATTATCTTTGTTCCCTACTATCTTGCCTCCTCCCTTGAGAATAGCTTGGAAAAGCACCTGGAGAACCCTAACAACTCTGTTCTCCATGAGGGACTTATTTTCCTTATCATGGAACACACTAAATCTCTTGAAATTGTGCCCCTACTTGCTAAGATTGGCCTGCAGATGGAGGTCCAAGATTTCTTTGACTCGGACATGGACTTGGATCATAGTGGGGTTCCTATTGATGACCCTAAATACGAACCTATGGATGAAGGGGAAATGATGGTCACTCCTGGGATGCTCGGTAACAAGAATCCCCCCAGATGGGTGGCTAGCAAATACAAAACCAACAACAAGCTGATCTCCAAGGCCGAACCCCTCACCAAAAACAAAAAGCTAGCGGCTAAGGATCACAGCCCAAAGATTACAAACCAAGGGATTAAACTGGACATCCCTATCAATGTCCAAAAAGAAAAATAGAGGACCATAGCCAATGAAGAGAGTTGTGGAAATCAGAAGGTTGGTAGTTTGATGAATCTGATCACTGAAGCCACCAGAAGCCAGGAAAGTTGTTGGAAGTGGGTCGAGCGTGAAATTGACACCCTCAAAATGGGGGTTAAAGAAATGATTGATATTTTCACTTCTTCCCCTGAACCCAACAAACCGGAGAAACTCATGATTATGACTCAAAAATTCTCCAAGAATGTTGAGTCGACAAAATGCAATCATGAACAAATGATTGATAAGGTGGAACAATCAATGGCCGAGATTAAGAAAAATCTCAAGAACTTGGTCGACATTAGTAAAGAAGTCATGAACAACAACATTGAGGGGCTTGAAAAGATTAATGCCATGGTTGCTGATTATACATCCTATCACAGTGATCTGGTGAAAGATCTTAGAGGAGATGATATGGTTACTGGAGACAACAAAACCACTGGACCCAGTTCCAAAACGAGGAGTAAAAGCAGCAATAAGGGTACCTCCAGATTCATCATGGAGGAGCTTGAGGAAATCAACAGGATTTCCATCCAGAAGAACAAGGTTTGGTGCTCTAACTTAGCTGAGAGATTTTTCTTTTTCTTTGGCTTGTTTGTCTGCGTTTCCTTTGTTTTTGTTTCTGATCGGGGTTACTCCCCTATTTTGCTACTGTTTATTGTCGGTTTGGCTGTTGGTCGGCTGTTGTAAAACTTTGGGTTTCGGGTCCTTGTAAAACCCATTTATCTTTATCAAAAACAAAATATGCCATTTGAAAATGGAGGAAAGGAGGAGTGACAAGGAAGTTGAGTGGAGAAAGAGAGGAGTTAAAATGGAAAGAGGGAAGAGTTAAGTGGAAAAGGAAATTAGTAAGTGAGGGTAGGAAATGGAGAGAAAAGTAGAAGGTGGAAGAGTTAGAAGTGGAGACAATTTGGCATGAAAAGTACATAAGGTGGAGTTAATTAATAAATATAATTTATTAATTTCTTCCACATATTAGTTAATTAGGCAATTGAATAAAATAAATATATTTAATTGTGGAGATGATAGAAAAGGGATAAATAAATAAAAATTTATTTATCATAGAAAGGACATTATGTCTTGAGACTAAATAATTAAATAATTATTTTTCCAAGTACATAAATAAATAAATAGTTTGATAAAATTATTTAATCAGACTATGTTGGCATTGTGTTTTCATTGATGCCACCAATATAGAAGGTTACCAGTATAGCTTGTCACCGGTAAGAAGAGGATGTCAACCATGTTGGCATATGTGTAGAATATGTTAGCATGATGATATTGTGTTGTCATTGATGTCAGTATGCTGAAAGAGAACCGGTAATATGCTAAAGAGTGAACCGGTAACATGATAAAGAGTGAATAGGAACTGGAACTAGTATGTCAGAATGAGAACCAGTATATGGAATGTTTTGTATCAAGGATTCATATGGCATGACTACCGATTGGTAGTCTCAACTTTAGGGTTTCTGGTTGAAGTGTTTCGAGCCTATGTATTTCAACCGATGGCATTATGTGATGAGTTAGCATTGTAATGGAGATCAGATCATGTTGCCATGTCAACCTCGTGCATGTGAAGGATCTTGCATGAAGGAGATTGATCCTATCTACCTCGAGAATGTGCAAAGTCTTTGCAAATGGTGGAGAACGTGTGATGGGTTATCACCTCCAAGAAGCAGTGAAAAATGAACGATGGAGAATATCTTGAGATTTGTTCAAGACCATTGTACTCAAATGCAAAGTGTTCAATGGTTAGGATTGAATCGACTAAATTTCTCAACCTAAGTGTTTAGGGTTTAGGGTTCATGCTACCGACCTATCAGTTTCCTATAAGGTCGATGTTGTGTTTCATGTTGAGGTTGTTGGCAAATGTTGTGTGTGTATCTATGTGCAAAGATACGTGATTCTTGCCAGACCAATTGAGAGGATTGATACTTGCATAGTGTGTGTGCAGAAGGAAGGAACTAAAGTAGATCTGCATTGGCATTTAATAGTTGGAAAATCCCTTAACAGGGTAGCTTGAACCAGCTTGTTGTAAATCCTTTAATAGGGTGACTCAAAGCCATTGAGTTCATAAAATCCACTAACAAGGTAACCTCTAACAAGGTTTAACCCTTAACTAGGTATTCTAGCCATCCCTTAACTGGGTGATCCCTAATAGGATCAGTTCCTAATAGAACCTGTTGTAATAGTCTTTAACCGGACTAGTCTCCTAACAAAGAAGACTTCTAAAGAGTTCAAAACAACTTGTGGGTATTCATCCCCACAGTGGTTTTTCCCAGTTGGGTTTCCACGTGAAAAATATGTGTGTCATGTGTGATGCCTCTTTCATATGATGTTTTGTTATTTCTTGTTTAGTGGTAAATCATTGTATCTCTAATGATAGATTATTTGTTTATGCATAAGGACAAAGTGGAAATGAGGGAGTAGGTTGTATGGAAAGTTAAAAAGATTGACTAGTTCATGTCTTTCATAGTTGCACTATGTTTAACTGGTAGTAATCTAGTTCGGACTGGTGTTAGGGATTGTCAGTAGTTTACAGTCTGCAATCAAACCACTTTAGGAATAGTTTTTGTGCATGTACTGATTCACCCCCCCCCCTCTCAGTACCGGTTTGGTACTCACTATTCATCATTGAGTTATCAATTGGTATCAGAGCATCCTCCAGGTCCTCTGTGTTGTAAGCTTAACCGGTTGAGGGAAAGATCCTATTGTAATGATGAAGAGGGAAGGTCCAAAGTTCAACAGAGACAATTTTAAAATATGGAAAGACAGAATGAAGATATACATTAGAAGCATGGGTGCTCAACACTGGAGCTATGTTGAAAATGCCTATGCCATTCCTACCGGTACTCTCACCGATGATCAAAAGAGAGAGATCTAGGAGAATGGGCAAGTCATGGAAGCCCTAATCAATAGTTTATCTAACATTGAGTTTATTGATGTCCAAGATAAAGAAAATCCCAAAGAAGTATGGGATACTCTTGAGAATAGCTATGGAGGTGATGAGCATGTGAAACAAGCTAAAGAAGAAAGTCTTAGAGGAAAGTTTGAAGATATGCAGATGCTAGAAGGAGAGACCATTTAACAATATGGAATAAGAATCAAAACTGTTGTTGGAGATATCAAGAGTGCAGGTGGTAAAATGGAAGATTCCACTATTGTTAGCAAAGTTTTGAGATCCTTATTACTAGTCTATGCAATAAGGGTTGCTGCTATTTAGGAGTTGAGGTCAATAGACAAGACCAAGGTGTCCCTAGACTCCATCATTGCAAAGTTAATAGCCTATGAGCTAAATAGCTTTGATGGTAGTGTTTAGAATACTGAATCAGCTTTTAGAGCATCTGCTACACCATCCAGAAAAGGAAAAGAGGCAAGCACCAGCGGTGAACTAGGACAAAATAGAGAAATTGATGATGAGGAGATTGTGATGGAATTTGAAGCTCTTCTTGCTAAGAGACTTCCTAAGGGAACCAATAAATACAAAGGTAAGCTTCCTTTGAAATGCTTCTCTTGTAACCGGATACGACACATTGCTATAAGCTATCCTAATGGTGATAGCAAGGACAAACTAGAAAGGTTCAATAAATTCAAAGGAGGAAACTAGAGAAACTGTTTTGTAGCAGTTGATGAAGGTGTCACAGATGAGGAATCAGAAGATGAAGAAAATGAAGATATTGTGTTTGTTGTAGTCAAGGAGGATGTGTCAGACAAGAAGGCTCTTGTTTCCCACTTTGATAATTCGAATGAGTGGATTATTGACAGTGGTTGCTCTCACCATATGACTGGTGATCGGAGCAAGTTTATATCTCTAGAAGAGTATGACCGTGGTGTGGTTCATTTTGGTAATGATGCACCATGTATGGTCAAAGGCAGAGGGTCCATCTCTCTAAATGGAAAGAGCAGTGCTGACAATGTGTATTGGGTGGAAGGTCTCAGACATAATCTATTGAGTGTTGCCCAATTGAATGATAGTGGACTCACTCTGGAATTCAAAAATGGAGTGTGCAAAATCAAAGGAAAGAATGGTGAACTAATGGCCACCGGTATGCAGAACAAAGGTAACTTATTTCAACTAAATGCAAATATAAGTACATGTCTTATGGCTAAGTTTGATGATAGCTGGATATGGCATAGGAGACTCTGCCATGTAAACTTTGATAACATAGTAAAGGTCAGTAAGATCAAGGCAGTTAGAGGACTGTCGATGCTGAGCAAATCGGAAAATCCTTTGTGCAGAGAATGTCAACTGGGGAAAATGTCTTCCTCGACCTTCAAAGGTAAATATTTCACCATTGACAACTTACTTGATCTTGTGCATACTGATTTGTGTGGTCCTATGAAAACTAGGAGTGTGTAGGGAGATAGGTATTTTATAATTCTTATAGATGATTGCTCAAGAATGACGTGGGTCACATTCTTGAAGAACAAGTCTGAAGCCTTTGGAAAGTTCAAAGCTTTTAGAGCACTGGTAGAAAAGGAAAGTGGTAGAAGAATCAAATGCCTTAGAACTGATCAAGGAGGAGAATTCATTTCCGTTGAATTCAACAAATATTTTGAAGAGAGTGGCATCAAGAGGCAACTGTCTGCCCCCCAGACTCCACAACATAATGGCTTAGTAGAGAGAAACAACTAGTCAGTGGTTGAAGTAGCTAGAACCATGCTAATCCAAGGAAAAATTTCTCACACCTTTTGGAGAGAAGCGATGAGCACTGTAGTCTACACAATGAACTAGGTACTCATCAAGAAAGGAAAGGATAAGACTCCTTATGAGTACTAGACCGGAATGACACAAGTGGTAAGCTACTTCAGAGTGTTTGGTAGTAAATGTTATATCAAGAGGAGTGAACATCAGAGCAAGTTTGATGCTAAATGTGATGAGGGAATATTCCTAGGATATTCCACTAAGAGAAAAGCTCTCAAATGTTTCAACAATAGGACTCAGAGAATTGTTGAAAGCATCAATATTAGGGTTGATGAAAACTCTGAGAAATCAAAGGAAACTGGTAGAGAGCATGTAGGAGATGAACCGGTAGTAACCTTCTGGGAACCGGTTGCTAATCAACCCAGTACCAATAATTGTGCTCCTACACCGATAGATGTTGATGCTGATGAAGATGATGAAGAAAAGCAAGAGGAAGTTGTTAAGAACATACCTAGGTATGTCAAACTCAATCATGATCCAAAGCATATCATAGGAGACAAAGACGAAGGAATTCTTACAAGAAGAAAGCTTAGAGAAAGCTCATGTATGATCTCTGAATTGGAGCCTAAATCATTCAAAGAGGCACATAAAGATAAAGACTAGATCAAGGCGATGGAGGAGGAACTTGACCAAATAGAGAAGAATGGTACATGGTCTTTGGTACCCAGATTGGAGCAGAAAAATGTCATTGGAACCAAATGGGTCTTTAGAAATAAGTTGAATGAGGATGGAACAATGGTAAGGAACAAAGCCAGATTAGTATGTAAAGCATATGCCCAAGAAAAAGGAGAAGACTATGGAGAAACCTTTGCTCCAGTAGCAAGATTGGAAGGACTTCGTATGCTTCTTGCATATGCAACTTTTAAAGGATTTAAGGTATACCACATGGATGTAAAATCTGCATTTTTAAATGGAATACTTGAAGAGGAGGTGTATATAGAGCAACTCGATGGGTTTACCCTATCAAAAGATAGTGACATGGTGTGTAGGCTACATAAAGCCTTATATGGACTAAAGTAGGCACCAAGAGCATGGTATGAACATTTGCATTCCCATCTTGTGAAGATTGGATTTGAAAGAACAAGTGAAGATAGCAATATCTACTTGAAATCAAAAGGAGATTAGATTCTGATCTGCAAAGTATTTGTTGATGACATAATCTTTGGTGGAGATGACAAGATGAGTCATGACTTTGCAGATGAGATGAAAAAGGAGTTTGAAATGTCACTCATAGGGGAGATTAAGCTCTTCATCATACTGTAGATTTAGCAAATGAAAAATGGAATCTTTATTACTCAGTCCAAGTATGTCAAAGAGGTGTTGAAGAACTTTGGCATGGAAGACAGTAGACTGGTTGGTACACCAATGGTGACCAGTTGTAAACTATCAAAAGAAGATGACTCAACATTGGTAAATGAGAAGGAATACCGATCAATGATTGGTAAGATGCATTATGTAGTGCATAGTAGATCGGACATTGCAAATGTAGTGGGTATTACTGCTCAGTTTCAACAAAGCCCTAGAGAATCCCACTTGGTAGCAGTCAAGTAGATTCTTAGATATCTGAAGGGAACTATTGACTATGGATTATGGTATCCATACAATAATAATTTCAACCTAAAAGTGTTCACAGATGCTGATTGGGCTGGTAATGTAGATGACCGGAAGAGCACAACTGATGGTGCATTCTTTCTAAGTGGTAGACTAGTCTCATGGATGAGTAAAAAGTAGAGCTGTATCTCTTAGTCTACATCAAAAGCGGAGTATGTTGCATCTTTTATGAACTGCACCTAGCTATTTGGATGAAGCATGTATTGAATGGCTTCAAAGTTCCTGTATTTGAACCGGTAAGTATATTCAATGACAATACAAGTACAAATAACATTTCCGAGAATCTGGTTCTACATGCTAGAACCAAGCACTTTGAACTCAAGTACTATTTCTTGAGGGAAAAGTTGCAGAACAAAGAGGTGTTATTGGAACATGTTTCCAGTAAGGAGCAGTTAGCAAACATATTCACCAAGCCTCTACCAAAGGCTACTTTTACCTATCTAATAGGTGAGTTAGGGGTGCTGCCCCTTCAAGAGGCAATCTAAAGGTTTGTGCTCCACATCAGTCAGATTTTAATTTGCTATATCTTTTCAGGATTGATGTGTTGAAGGATGCTACTCCTCAGGGGGAGCAACATAGTGGAACAGGGAAGCTGGTGCCTCCACTTTGGTATTGTTGTCAAAGGGGGACAAGAAGTCAAGTGGAAAAGATATTTGTAGTATTAAGGAGAAGATGTGATGCAGAAAGAGAGATATCTTTGTATATTGCCATCAATGCCAAAGGGGGAGATTGTTGGCATATGTGTAGAATATGTTAACATGATGATATTGTGTTGTCATTGATGTCAATATGCTGAAAGAGAACCGGTAATATGCTGAAGACTGAACCAGTAACATGATAAAGAGTGAACAAGAATCGGAATTGGTATGTCCGAATGAGAACCGGTATATGGAATATTTTGTATCAAGGGTTCATATGGGATGACTACCGATTGGTAGTCTCAGCTTCAGGGTTTCCAGTTGAAGTGTTTCGATCCTATGTGTTTCAACCGATGGCATTGTGTGATGAGTTAGCATTGTAATGGAGATTAGATCATGTTTCCACGTCAGCCTCGTGCACGTGAAGGATCTTGCATGAAGGAGATTGATCCTATCTACCTCGGGAATGTGCGAAGTCTCTGCAAATGGTGGAGAATGCGTGATGGGTTATCACCTCCAAGAAGTGGTGAAAAATGAATGATGGAGAATGTCTTGAGATCTGTTCAAGACCGTTGTATTCAAATGCAAAGTGTTCAATAGTCAGGATTGAATCGACTAAATTTCTCCACCTAAGTGTTTAGGGTTTAGGGTTTATGCTACTGACCTATCTGTTTCCTATAAGGTTGATGTTGTGTTTCATGTTGAGGTTGTTGGCAAATGTTGTGTGTGTATCTATGTGTAGAGATATGTGATTCTTGCCAGACCAATTGAGAGGATTGATACTTGCATAGTGTGTGTGCAGAAGGAAGGAACTAAAGTGGATCTACATTGGCATTGAGTGCTATTACCAGATCATTGTGATACCTATTGATCTCTAACCACTTCAATAGTTGGAAAATCCCTTAACAGGGTAACTTTAACTAGCTTGCTGTAAATCCTTTAACAGGGTGACTCAAAGCCATTGAGTTCATAAAATCCTCTAACAAGGTAACCTCTAACAGGGTTTAACCCTTAATCGGCTATTCTAGCTATCCCTTAACTGGGTGATCCCTAACAGGATCAGTTCCTAACAGAACGTGTTATAACAGTCTTTAACTGGACTAGGCTCCTAACAGAGCAGACTTCTAAAGAGTTCAAAATAGCTTGTGGGTATTCATCCCCACCATGGTTTTTCTTGATTGGATTTCCACGTGAAAAATATGTGTGTCATGTGTGATGCCTCTTTCATGTGATGTTTTGTTATTTCTTGTTTAGTGGTAAATCACTGTATCTCTGATGATAGATTATCTGTTTATGCATAAAGACAAAGTGGAAATGAGGGAGTAGGTTGTATGGAAAGTTAAAAATATTGGCTGGTTCATGTCTTTCACAGTTGCACTGTGTTTATCGAGTAGTAATCTGGTTCGGACCGGTGTTAGGGATTGTCAGTAGTTTACAGTCTGCAATCAAACCACTTTAGGAAAAGTTTTTGTGCCTGTACTGATTCACCCCCCCTCTTAGTACCGGTTTGGTACTCACTATTCATCATTGAGTTATCAAACCAAAATTATGGTCATTGGAGTCATTGGTACACAAGATAGTGTTGGAGACATAAGTTGGGATGTTAACCGATGAATAGGCATTGGAGATAGTTGGCATTATGGCAATGCCAACTAGTGAGTGATGTGTTTGCAGTGTATGGTTGCCAACCGACAAGCATGTGACCAGTAAGAAAGCAAGGTTGAGAAAATGGAGAAAGTGTAGGCAACTGATGTGTAGTTGGATGTCATACAACAAGACTCTCACCGGATGATGATGCTGTCACAGAATGAAGAGAAGTCTGGCAGAAAGTGTGTTTCCTTAGATAGCAAGGAAGACATATGAGAAGTCTACCTGATCATTATGTGCCTGATTGAAGATATGTCTGCTCAATGTCAGTAAGTCAGGTTTAGTGCATTGGTCCATCTACTCCCACCACTAAGTGGTCATACTGAGCTTGTCTCTCAACATGCATGGAATGCATCATAACCCTCTGAGATAAGACAGTCAAAGAAGTTGAAGGTAGGTAGTTTAAGGCTTATACCGAATAACCATAGTGGAACATGAGGATGCCTCAAGTGCATGAAATCAGAGATATACACTGGTTTAGCAAGAGTAAGCATGATGCGCTACTGGGACAGAAGAGGAAGAGTAAGTGTGATGAGTTTTATTGGCATTGTGTTGTCATTGATGTCAACTGATATAGCATAAAATAGAACAACCAGTATGGGAGAATAGTTGATATGCTGTTAGTGCTATCAATCGGTAGTGTGGACAGTGTTAGGTCCCGGAGACAACTGAGAGGGTGGGGGGGTGAATCAGTTGTCTAATAAATTCAACCAAAATTAACTTAACCAGAACTTAATGCTTAATACCGGTAAACCAAACTTTATGTCGGTAGATAGTTTTATCAGTTAATTGCAGTATCGGTAAAGATTAATGCATGAAATAGAAAGACAACAACATCCACAATACATAACACAATATTTGTACATGGAAACCCTGTAAGGGGAAAAACCACGGTGGAAAGCCTTACCCATAATAAAATGATACTACTGTAGATAGTATGTGTGTACAATATGGATTCTACACATGCAGAAAGGCCAGCTGCCTAGAGCTCACTGCTCAATCAAAAAATGAGAGTCACATTGACTACAATTGGATGGTTAAATGATAATGCACTGCATAAAATAGCATCTTCATATGATGGATTCAATACTAGTTTAGTTCTGATTTCCTTCACAAAACCTTCCTTCAAACTTCAAATGATGTCTGCGTGTATAGCTCTGCTTATTTTTCACATATGCCTTATTACAATTCTTTTCCCAATCACATATCATTCTCACAAATGAGATCTTACATTTATATCATAACCTAAGACCAATTGAATAGGTCAACACACTAAAAGATATTACAATAAAATCAATTACAGATAAATCAATATCCAATGCATGATGTCGGCTCAAATGCATTTACAATAATAATAAATCATCTCCATAACATGTCATGCTGATCTAGAATAGATATGTCTGCCAGTGTGTATCCTAGACCTTTTTGTCGATAACAACAAATATACAAACCTGAATAAGCAATTAACCAAATCGCCAAAACCAAGTGATCGAATAATGTCTTCGACATAACCAAGTAGTCTCCAAGTCATTCCAAGTGCCGGTGAACAATATAATCCGTCGGTGAACCAAATACCGATGACTGTGCATAAGTCTCTCACTTGCTAGTGAACATAACCAAAATCTCCAAGTGCTGATAAGTGTTGATAGGTGTTGACATCAATGACATAACCATATCATGATATCCAAAATAGCAACAATCTCCCCCTTTGGCATTGATGGCAACACAAGATGGAAAAACCATCAAAGTGCCAAAATAGAAATGTCAAAACCAAAAAACCAACAATTCTCCCAAAGATATCATTAACCAGAAATGAAAATAAAAATACAGAGAGTAATCATGTTGGAACTCAATTTGAGTCAAGTTTTGAGGCCCATTTCAAAATTTTGCTTTCGCATTTTCAGAAAGGCACCTAATCTGATTCAGGTGGCCTGGTTAGAGAGGGGGTAAAATAAAGTGAGTTAATCATCAAGGGGTAAGGCTTGGGAAATGTGTCCTATATATTTCATTTGGCCTATGAGGTGTTTTTCAACTTTCAATTTTTAGTTTGGATCAGTTTATTAGGTACCCATTTCAAGGGGTGAGCTGAAAGTGCATTTTAGGCACATATGCAGATTTTATTAAGTAGCCTACTTTGAGCTCCTATATCTTTTGCCTTGTTGATCATCATATTAAAATTAAAAAATGGATTAAATTATTTGCATAAATTTGAGCCTCCATGTAAAATTTCAAGTCTTTGTGAATCCATTTGCTCAGTTTGAAAGTTCAGCGCGTTTGCAGTCTGTGTTGTTTGACAAGTCCCTATTTCAGCAGCTAGTCGGAGCCCCATTTTTGCATAAGTGTAAAAGTTTCCTCAATGGGTGTTATGTTAGGATGTTTATTCTAGGCTATTCTTGGTATAAATGGAAAGCTATGTTTCAAATTTAAAGCTCCCGCCAATCCGTTTGATCAGTTTTCAAAAGGGTTTCTTGAGCCATCTGTTTCAGTGTTTCGTACTTTCATTGCTATATCAGTTAAAGTTGCTATTTTCATGAGCGCACCATTTGCACCCAGTCAGTCTTTTGGTCAAACTGAGTATTATAAGTTTTGATATGTACTTCAAGGTACCTATGCTTCAGATTTGAGGGTCTACGAAGGTTGTTTGATATTTTTAAGAAAGGCATCATGAGTTGGCGGCGCATTGACTTCATCAGGTCCGCAGTGTCGACAAAGCCAGTTGGTCATTTTTTACCATTAATATCCCTTCACTCGGGATTCATCTGGAGAAACCATTTGGTAGAGTTCATTATTTTATATCAAAGTACACGCCTATCAGATGGGAAGGTCCAGAAAGGTGTTTTGACCAGTTTGAAAATTACGTCTTTGCGATTAAATGCGAAAATGTGGCGCAATTGCTTGAAAGTTGCAAAACTCAGTTTGATGATTCGAAAATGGTGTCGATCGATTCCGGAGGTATGTTTAAGGTTCATGAGGCATTTAAAAGGCTAGTCGCATGAAAATGATTTTTTTTTTTAGTCAGACCCACTTTGGGGTCTGACCTGGATCATGCCCGTGCATTAATTTTATGGCGAAATATTCTTATTTCATGGCAATGCATATCAATACTGGCTCAATTGCAATTATCCAGTTGGACAGTGAGAGAGAAGAGAAACTCCAACACCAAATGCAAATTGGTATGTGGAAAATTGAAAGGTTTTCAAACTAAATAAAGCTGACATGTTTTAATGCAAATGCACTTGGCAGCCGTGGTGTTGAGAAGACTATTTAAATTTTTAAACCAAATGTATTGGTATGTGAAAAGCCATTAAACCTTTCAAATAGACATAATTTGGGAGGTTGAAAGCCAGATTCCACAACCTTCCTAGCATTCTCCTTTTGCATTGTTTTTGGCTGGAGCAGCTGAAAGCCCAAATTCCATAACCTTTGCCCATCTCTCCTTGTTGTACTTGGAGTGGAATGGGTAAAAGTTAAAACTTCAAATTGTAATGCAAATGCCAGTAGCAACTACAAATCGTTCCTTCCTTCACATGCTAGTAGAAAATGGAGAGGCTTTCTATGAAGTTTCATCAATTTGCAATATGGCGTTGGAGGCATAGAAATTTCAAATAAAAAATGTTGTGGCAGTTGTAAATTGCCAGTCCTCCCCTTTGAAGTGATCCTCTATGTGATGGCTGGTAAAGGAAATAAAAGGTTTAATTCAAATTGCTATTGGCTGGTGTATGCCCACAACTCAACAACCTTGTAAATCCTCCTCCTTGCCTCCCACGTGACTGGTGAGGATGGCTTTAAAAACCTCAAACAAATTCAATTAGCAGGTTTGCAGTAGAAAACACAGTGTTTGGGGAGAGGCAGCAAGTGAAAACCCGAAACAATTGCAATGGTAGGTGAAATCAGCTCCTCCCTGCATGGAATTTAAAGTGGAGTGGAAGGGCATTTAACAATGTCTCAGAGAAAATGCCATTGGCAAGAATAAACTTCCTATGGCATATGTTGAAAAGTCTTTGTGAACTTTTAGGTAAATGCAAAAGTGCAAGTGACTAGTCTATTCCTCCCTCACGTGCTATGGTTGGGCAGTATAGCATGAAACTTTTTCAGATTAATGCAATTAACAACTGTTCTTCTCCCTTTGCGTGGTAGCTGTTGGGGCATTTGAAAGTTTTAAAACAAATGCCAAATCTCTCTACCATGGTGTTGAAAATTGCAGAAACTCTCTTACAAATGCAATGCACAGGTGTAATGCCTTTAACCACCCTCTCCTCCCACACAACAAGCAAGAATGGGCATTAAAACTTCTAGGCAAATGCAAAAATACCATTAAAACTCTCAGGAAAGCTTCAAAAAGTGAAGTCCCAGGCAAAACCATATATCCCACATTAGCAAGACGATGAGGTTTTTTGGTGTTTAAATCTAAGAACACACCCATTCATAGTGTCAAAGCTATGGGCTTTTGACACAAGGTGTCGGTTGGGCACCCAGGTGGGCCCCATGCTTGTAGACACATTTCTCAAGGCGACCAAGGAGGCCGAGTGGTAACTAGGTGGACCCCACACATGCATGGTTCCCAAGATGAGTTTTGCAGAGAAAGGGCAACTTAACTGGTGAGCAGGTTGCAGAAGATCCGACGGTGCGCATGATTTTGCGAAGGGAAGATGTCGGAGAGTTAAGCATCATGAAATGGTGAAAGATTAATGAGTGAGCATGTTTAGAGGAGATCAATGGTGCATGCAATTTCATAGAGTGAAGATGTATGCCGGATAAGCTTCACAAAATGGTGAAATGGTAAAGATCGTGCATCTTGGAGATGATCCGACGATCGATGCTATTTCATGAGATGAAGATGCACACCCATTAGCCATCGTAGAATGGTGGAAGATGACATGGTGTACAGGTGCCAAGTGCAAGTGGAGGTCCAAGGTCGCGAGTCCCATTGACATGTCGCTGAGGTGGTGACCTCTGTGGTGTTCAAGCAAGCAGTCCAGTGGCAGTGACGAGGCGTGCAAGTGGCGACAGATGATGTGTCATCCCAGGTGGTGCCTCGGTGGACCCCATTAGTGAATCATAAGCTACCACGTGGTAGGACATCAGGCCAAAAATGGACTAAAAAATTAAAGTTAAATGTATAGTTTCAACTATAGGAGAAAATTTGAAAAATTTAACTAACACAGGTGCATAAAAGATTAATTTGCTCAAGGGTTTTTTTTTTTCCTAAAATGGCAAGTATTATATATCACCAGAAAGCTCTCAGAATGAGGAGTCCAATAATGAAGTTTGTTTTAACAAATTTGGGATATTTTGAGAGCAATTTCCATGGGAAGGAGGAAGAAAATGAATTTCAGTTGGAAAAAGGGAACACTTGGAATTTTGCTGAAATATGATCTTTTTCCCTCTCCTTCTTATTCCCATTTCTTCTCAATTGTAATGGTTCCATAATTTTGGAGGAAGTGCTCTAGATTTCATGGCTTCCAATTCTGAGTTCTCTTCAAAATTGTATAGGGCAATGTCCTTTTCCATAGAATGGAGTTCAATTCTTTTCTATAGGTGTTTTTAGTTGTAGGTTCTTGTGTATGTAAGGCATGCACAAATTCGCACAGAATTTGTCTCTAAAATGTATTCTCATTTTATTAAAATATGATTCTTAAGGAGGATCAAATTGGTCATGAGTAGCTGTGTCTGTGAGTGTAATGCTTGGTTGTAGGTAATCTTCAAGGAAGATTTTAAACTCTGTGAGAAAATATTAATAAAATAGAGTTCATGTTTCTGGATCTGATATTTTTTGTGGATAAGCTAAGTAATGCATTTATGCAAGGCATTAATGCAGGAATACTTAAGAATGAAGATGGATCTGCAGTATAAGTTTTCATCTATAGTTTGATGCATGACTCTGTTGCCCTTGGATAAGGCACCGATCTTGCAATTAAGGAGATTCTCAAACCAATTTAAAGTCCAATTAGAATATCTTTATTTTATGTTATGTTTTGAAATGTTTCATCTATTTCATGCTCAAGCATAGCTGAGTTGTATGTGTAGATCTAGCCCATCTGTAGTAACCCACTTGTTGTTGAGCCCTTGTGAGATCTATCTTCTTTGTTGATGCTGTCATAAGTGTGTAATAGGTTTAATTTTAAGCATCAAAGGTATACCCGCCTAGGTTTTGTAGAGCCTGAAGAGTAGAAGGATTCATATCCTCGTCATGTTGTCCAAGACCTGAGGTTCTTCATAGATTGAATTGGCTACTTCATAGATCAATTGCAGGTGTACTTGGGTTAATCAGTTTTAATGAACAACAAAAATGGTGACTCTATTGGGGAGGTGTTGTAATAACTCATGTTGAATCGAATCCCAAAGTTGTGCCTATCCAATTTGAGGAAAGAGTCATAAAGGTCTTGTAAATTGGAAAGTGTTTTCAGATCTGTTGTTATCTACCTGGTAGTTTTGTATGATATCAAGAATGTCTTCTTTGTGTCATGAGAGTCAATTCCTATCCAAGTGTTGAAAGTCTGCTATCTTTCTATCTTTGTGTAAGTCTAGATCTGTTCATGTTCTGTAATGATTTTATAAATTCTCATAGCAGTGAGTGGCGGCTTTGAAAGATCTCTACACCAGTGTCCATTATTGTAAAAAATTAAAAGATTTGGTGAACTTGCTTCAAGGATTTAGCAGGTGCTTGGGGTTTCAAGATTGTAGATCCCAAAGAATTTATTGAAGATATTTTCCTCCGTAAAGGAGGTGGCGACTATGTATGAAGATCAATGTATAATGTTAGAAGATCTCAGAAAGATCTTCCCAAATATCATAGCAGCAACAACAACAAATTGACTCTAGGTATTCCTCATTGTTGAGGTAGTTATTTGTTCCTTATTAGGTGAAAAAGTCACCATAAAAAGGAAAAGAAATTCGTACTTCACATATTTCCTATTTTGAAAAGTTTCAGTTAAAGCATGGGGAAGTATTTTGAGTAATAGAGATTGCAACTAGTAATGGATTGTTGTAGAAATTTCTCTATTAAAGGTTATGTGCCATTTTATTTTGATGGCATACCTGGTTACCCGAATCAGATTCCAAGTGAATTTAGGAAGCATTTACCATTTTTTAATGGGGACCAGTTACAATCAGCAAGAATGCATGTGCAAAACTTTGTTGATTTAATGAATGACTATGAAATCTATCATGAGGATGTTTGCATGAAGTTGTTTGTGTAGAGCTTGAAAGGGAATGCTGGGATTTGGTTCTCTTTTTTGCAGGAAGCTTCTATTCCCTCATGAGAAGAATTAGTTGCATCTTTTCTTGAGCAATTTGCTAAGAGAATAAACTTTAATGATGCAATGAGGAAATTGATGGAGATCATAATTGAGGAAGGTGAGTTAGTGTCGGCCTTCAATGTTAGATTTTCCAAAGCACTGGCTGAGATCCCATAAGGGTATAAACTAAATGATGAAGTGTCTTTAGTGATTTATTTGGATGCCTTTGGAAGTAAGATGAGTTACAGGTTGAGGGATAAAGAGCCAAAGACATTACATCGGGCATTTGTGATAGCCATGGACATAGAGAAAAATTTAAAATATAGCATTCCTAAAAGACTTGTATCTGTCAGTGTCTACTGTCATAGTGTTTGTAATGATGCAACTAAGTGTGAAGTGAGAAGTAATATTCAGAGCTTTGGTGTTCATACTTGTGTTGGCAGCACCGATAATTTAATTCCCTATAAAAATCAAAGTTGTTTGGTATAAACAATGGTTGATCCTCACTTAGATATTGATAATGACAATTGTGTTGAAGATGAAGTAAGAGTATTTTCAGATTTTTATTTCTTCTAATCATGTGGATGCTATTTCTAATATGAAAGTTGTGCACAAATTTAATTCAGAAAATTGTAATGGTACACATAATTGCAATGAAATTATGGCATGCATTGATGAAAAGACTTTTAAAAAATGTCACATTGAATAGCAAGGTGCAACACAATTGTAGAGAATTGCAGAACTTAGAGAAGCTCTTGAAGTCATGGATAAGAAAGTTCAAATGTTGGAGAGCCTTAGAGTTATTAATGAAGACCTTCTGCAATATGGTGAAGAGGATATTTCAGAAAAGGACTGTGAACTAAATGCTTATACAATTGATGAACAATATACTGATCTAACAGATGGTTTTATGAAAATTTTTTTAAGTCCAATCCATTACGGAAAGGGTTCTAAGCTCGCACCTCGCTTTGTAGGACCTTTTGAGATTCTGGAGAGGATAGGCCCAGTTGCCTACTATTTAGCTTTGCCACCTAGCCTGTCACGCATCCACGATGTGTTTCATGTTTCAGTTTTGAGAAAGTATATCTATGATGAGTCTCACCTTCTAGATTGGGATGCCTTGCAGGTGGAGTCGGATAGGCAGCTAGCTTTGGAGCCCATTCGCATTTTGGCATGCCGGACATTGGCCCTTCGAGGTCAAGAGCTGGACCAGGTTAGGGTCCAGTGGGATTGTTATGATGAGGTTACGGCTTCATGGGAGGACGCAGCAGATTTGAGATCAGAGTACCCTCACCTCTTTGATGAACTCCAAGAGGAAGTTCATGCCTAGAGGGGGAGGATGTGAGGCCTCACCTCGACTCAGTCTGACATTCAGTGGATTTTATATTTAGACTATTATGGATACTTTATTTTGATGCATTTTGGGACTTAGAACATATATGATTTCAGGATTTGGATAACATTGCTATGGTTTGATGATTTACTTACATGCTTTATGAGATAGAACACTACATGATTGTTAGATAGGATGATATTGCAATGATAGATGTCGTTATTGAATTTGCAAGACTTTACTCTGAATATAGAACTATGATGTATGTTTAGTTTATGTGAATTGGGATGAAATTGCTTATGTGAAATTGCTTGATAAAAGATGTATTCAATCTGTGCAGATGAAAATTGTATGCAAGTAATGATGTGTATTGTTATATTATTGAATTATATTATATATGGATATTTGGAAGTACTAATGTGTAAATTGAGATGCGCAGGAAATTTACCAGGTGACCATGAAAAATTACGGAGAATCAAACCTAGACTTATGTATGTTCGTAAGCCAGGGTTTGTCTATTTGGAGGGACAACACCCCGTTTGTGTTGTATTTTATTCGTAACAGTATATGCCGCATGAGTGTTAAGTGTTATTTAAATTTATTGTGTAAAAACCACAAGAGACAATTTCATGTTTTATTTTTGTAAAAGTGTTTTATTTGTGTCACTTGACACATGTGTGGATTTAAATTTAAATGTTTATTTTGTCTCTTGGTGGGAAAGTGTTTAATTATAGTTCTTCTTAAATAAAATAATGTGTTGTCATAAATACTTTGGGAATATAATATTTGGGGTGGTCAACTTATGTTTGACCCGAAAATAAACTTCAGAGGGGTTTAAAGTGGGTTAGATGAACACCTAGGGGTAGTTTAATAGGGTTTCCTAAAGCCCATAAGGTATACCTAGGGGTTAGGGGTAATTTTAGGCAAGTTTCTACTTTATAATGATCTTTTTAACGCTTTAAAAATTGGCTTTTTTGAGTTGAGCGAAAATTGAAAATTAGAAGTTAAATCTAACCAAGATTTTTCCTTTTGGAATGAGAGTCTTTTTGCATTTTTTCTTTCTTTCCTTTTTGGTTTTTAGAAACTTGTGAGAACTCAGAGAGTGAGCTTCTTAAGGAAGATTTTTGAGAATTGGAGGGTAATCACCCACTCTCCATTTTTGGAGACAAGAGAAAATTTGAAAAGAAAAAATTGTTCCGTTTTTGCCCTAAATTTTGGGCATGACAACATTGAACAACAAGGTGCAACACAATTGTAGAGAATTGTAGAACTTAGAAAAGCTCTTGAAGTCATGGATAAGAAAGTTCAAATGTTGGAGAGCCTTAGAGTTATTAATGAAGACCTTCTGCAATATGGTGAAGAGGATATTTCAGAAAAGGACTGTGAACTAAATGCTTATACAATTGATGAACAATATACTGATCTAACAGATGGTTTTATGAAAAAAAATTTAAGTGAACATGCTAGATATTCATTAGATGAAGTAAATGGTAGTGATATTCTTTTTTGTTCTTTGACTGATGATGAGTGTTCTATTGGTAAATAAGATCAATTGTGGCAAGATAAGTATGACTATCTTGATTCTCAAAATGATGGTCATAGGATTAAATTTTGTGGTTGTAAAACATGGAACACTAAGGATAGTTCCAGCCTAGTTTCAATTTCTTCTTTGTCTGATGAAGATGATTATGATGATAGGGTGGATGGTATCTTTAGCAAATTTTCTAATGTTTTATTTGATGTTGATATAGATACAGACCAACCACTTCATTGTTATAATGTTCATAAGGGGATTATTCATTTGGTTTCTAACCCTTTGTATGAAGAAATAATTGATCAGCTAGATGTTGTAAATGATGAACCAGTCCATGATGATGATACCATTCCATGTAGCAGTGACGTGTCAGGATGGAGATTTCTATAATGGGTTACTTGCTAGTGTTTTTGAACCCTATCTTGAAGTTTTTCATGTGAAGATGAGTGAATGTTCAAATCTTATTTCAGATTATATGCTTGAGCTAGAGGTATGTTCTTTTTTTCAAGAGTGGGATGTTAAAGATGCTGATTTATTGCACTTAGTAGATGATGAAAATAATGGATACATTTCAGTGGTTGATCATGAAATTAAGGTTCAAAATTATGTTCATGATGAGTATGCATGTAATGCTGATTGGAAAAGAATGCTAAGAGATGTGTGTCATAATAGAAACATTTCTCTGATGATCAGTGTTTGCTTCAAATTGTTTACATTATTAAGTGATGAGAATCAGATTTTTGAATTAGGGAAAGAGTTGGTTTCAACTTTGGTGGCTAGGAGCCATTTTATAAGTATGTTTGTATATATTGTGTAGTTTCTTTGCTTCAATTGTGTGGTTTATAATAAAATGCCCTTCTGTTTGGGTAGAATAAGGAGCCTTTTGTTTTTGAGAAGAGAAGAGATGTATTCCATTTTTGGGTGGTCTGCTCTGCCATAGATTCTAAATTCTTGTGTTGATCTCGCAATCAACCATCCCCAGTTAGAGCCACTATTGGAACTCATTAAATTTGAGTCAAGTTTTGAGGCCCATTTCAAAATTTTGCTTTTGTATTTTCAGAAAGGCACCTAATCTCATTTAGGTGGCCTAGTTAGAGACGGGGTAAAATAAAGCCAGTTAATCATCAAGGGGTAAGGCTTGGGAAATGTGTCCTATACCTTTCATTTGGCCTATGAAGTGTTTTGAAACTTTCAATTTTTAGTTTGGATCAGTTTATCAGGTACCCATTTCAAGGGGTGAGCTGAAAGTGCATTTTAGGCACACATGCAGATTTTATTAAGTAGCCTACTTTGAGCTCCTATATCTTTTTCCCTGTTGATTGTCATATTGAAATTCAAAATGGATTGAATTCTATGCATAAATATGAGCCTCCGTGCAAAATTTCAAGTCTTTGTGAATCCATTTGCTTAGTTTGGAAGTTCAATTCGTTTGCAGTTTGTGTTGTTTGACAAGTCCCTATTTCAGCAGCTAGTTGGAGCCGTGTTTTTGCATAAGTGTAAAAGTTGCCTCGGTGGGTGTTATGTCAGAATATTTATTCCGGGATATTGTTGGTATAAATGGAAAGCTATGTTTCAAATTTAAAGCTCTTGCCAATCCGTTTCATCGGTTTTCAAAATGGTTTCTTGAGCCATCTTTTTCAGTGTTCCGTACTTTCATTGCTATATCAATTAAAGTTGCTATTTTCATGAGCGCACCATTTGTACCCAGTCAGTCTTTTGGTAGAACTGAGTATTCTAAGTTTTGATATGTACTTAAAGGTACCTATGCTTCATATTTGAGGGTCTGTGGAGGTTTTTTGATATTTTTAAGAAAGGCATCATGAGTTGCCGGTGCATTGACTTCATCAGGTCCGTAGTGTCGACAAAGCCAGTTGGTCATTTTCTACCATTAATATCTCTTAACTCGAGATTGATCTAGAGAAACCGTTTGGTAGAGTTCATGCTTGTATATCAGAGTACGTGCCTGTCAGATGGAAAGGTCCAGAAAGGTGTTTTGACCAATTTGAAAATTACGTCTTCGCGATTAAATGCGAGAATGTGGCCAAAGTGCTTGAAAGTTGCAAAACTCAGTTTGATGATCCGAAAATGGTGCCGATTGATTCCAGAGGTATGTTTAAGGTTTGTGAGGCATTTCAAAGGTAAGTCGCATGAAAATGAATTTTTTTTTAGTCGGACCCACTTTGGGGCCCGCCCTGGCTCATGCCCGTGCATTAAGTTTATGGCAAAATGTTCTTATTTCATGGCAATGCATATCAATACTGGCTCGATTGCAATTCTCCAGTTGGACAATGAGAGAGCAGAGAAACTCCAACACCAAATGCAAATTGGTATGTGGAAAATTGAAAGGTTTTCAAACTAAATAAAGCTGACATGTTTTAATGCAAATGCACTTGGTAGTCATGGTGTTGAGAAAACTATTTAAAATTTTAAACCAAATGTATTGGTATGTGAAAAGCCATTAAACCTTTCAACCAGATGTAATTTGGGAGGTTGAAAGCCAGATTCCACAACCTTTCCAGCATTCTCCTTCTACATTGTTTTTGGCTAGAGCATCTGAAAGCCCAAATTCCATAACCTTTGCCCATCTCTCCTTACTGTACTTGGAGTGTAATGGGTAAAAGTTAAAACTTCAAATTGTAATACAAATTCCAGTAGCAGCTGCAAACCATTCTTCCCTTCATGTGCTAGTAGAAAATGGAGGGGCATTCAATGAAGTTTCATCAATTTGCAATATGGCGTTGGAGGCATAGAAATTTCAAATAAAAAATGCTTTGGCAGTTGTAAATTGCCAGTCCTCCCCTTTGTTGTGATCCTCTATGTGATGGCTGGTAAAGGCAATAAAAGGTTTGATTGAAATTTCTATTGGCTGGTGTATGCCCAAAACTCAACAACCTTGTAAATCCTCCTCCTTGCCTTCCACGTGACTGGTGAGGATGACTTTAAAAACTTCAAACGAATGCAATTAGCAGGTTTGCAGCAGAAAACAAAGTGTTTGGGGAGAGGCATCAAGTGTAAACCCCAAACAATTGCAATGGCACGTGAAATCAGCTCCTCCCTATGTGGAATTTAAAGTGGAGTGGAAGGGCATTTAAAAATGTCTCAGAACAAATGCCATTGGCAAGCATAAAACTCCTATGGCATATGTTGAAAAGGCTTTGTGAGCTTTTAGGTAAATGCAAAAGTGCAAGTGACCAGTCTATTCCTCCCTCACGTGCTATGGTTGGGTAGCATAGCATGAACTTTTTAGATTAATACAATTAACAACTATTCTTCTCCCTCAGCATGGTAGCTATTGGGGCATTTGGAAGTTTTTAAACAAATGTCAAAGCTCTCTGCCATGGTGTTGAAAATTGCAGAAACTCTCCAACAAATGCAATGTATAGGTGTAATGCCTTTAACCACCCTCTCCTCCCACGTAGCAAGAAAGAATGGGCATTAAAACTTAAAAGAAAATGCAAAAATGCCATTAAAACTCTTAGGAAAGCTTCAAAAAGCGCAGTCCCTGGCAAAACCATATATCCCACATTGGCAAGTCGATGAGGTTTTTTGGTGTTTAAATCTAAGAACACACCCATTCATAGTGTCAAAGCTTTGGGATTTTGACACATGGTGTCATTTGGGCATCCAGGTAGACCCCATGCATGTGGGCATGTTTCCTAAGGTGACCAAGGAGGCCGAGTGGCAACTAGGTGGACCCCACACAAGCACGGTTCCTGAGGCAAGTTTTGTAGAGAAATGGCGACTTAACCGGTGAGTAGGTTGCAGAAGATTCAATAGTGTGCTCGATTTCATGAAGGGAAGATGTGTGAGAGTTAAGCATTTCAAAATGGTGAAAGATTAATGAGTGAGCAAGTTTGGAGGAGATCAATGGTGCGCGTGATTTCGTGGAGTGAAGATGCACGTCGGATAAGCTTCGCAAAATGGCGAAATGGTAAAGATCGTGCATCTTGGACATGATCTGACGGTCGGTGCTATTTCATGAGATGAAGATGCACACCCATTAGCCATTGCAAAATGGAAAAAGATGACATGGTGTATAGGTGCCAGGTCCAAGTGGAGGTCTAAGCTCGCGGGTCTTGCTGACGTGTCACTGAGGTGGCATACAAGCAAGCAGTCCAGTGGCAGTCTAGTGGTGGTGATGAGGCATCCAAGTGGTGACAGATTATGTGTAATCCTAGGTGGTTCCTAGGTGGACCCCATTAGTGAATCATAATCCACCACGAGGCAGGATGTGAGGCCAAAAATGGACTAAAAAATTAAAGTTAAATGTATAGTTTCAACTAAAAATTTAAATGACAGAGGTGCATAAAAGATTAATTCGCTCAGGGGTTGTTTTTTGCCCAAAATGGCAACTATTATATATCACCGAAAAGCTCTCGGAATGAGGAGTCTAGTCTTGAAGTTTGTTTTAACAAATTTGGGATTTTGTGAGAGAAGTTTCCATGGGAAGGAGGAAGAAAATGAATTTCAGTTGGAAAAAGGGGACTTTTAACAAATTTTGATGAAATATGATCTTTTCCCCTCTCCTTCTTACTCTCATTTCTTCTCAATTGTAATGGTTCCATAATTTTGGAGGAAGTGCTCTAGATTTCATGGCTTCCAATTCCGAGTTCTCTTCAAAATTGTACAGGGCAATGTCCTTTTCCATAGAATGGAGTTCAATTCTTTACTATAGGTGTTCTTAGTTAGAGGTTCTTGTGTATGTAAGGCATGCACAAATTCGCACAAGATTTGTCGCTGAAATGTATTCTCATTTTATTCAAATCTGATTCTTAAGGAGGATCAAGTTGGTCATGAGCAGCTGTGTCTATGAGTGTAATGCTTGTTTGTAGGTAATCTTCAAGGAAGATTTTAAACTCTATGAGCAAACATTGATAAAATAGAGTTCATGTTTCTGGATCTGATATTTTTTGTGGATAAGCTTAGTAATGCATTTATGCAAGGCATTAATGTAGGAATGCTTAAGAATGAAGATGGATCTGTAGCATAAGTTTTCATCTATAGTTTGATGTGTGACTCTGTTGCCCTTGGATAAGGAACTGATCTTGTAATTAAGGGGATTCTCAAACCAATTTAAAGTCCAATTAGAATATCTTTATTTTATGTTATGTTTTTGAAATGTTTCATCTATTTCATGCTCAAGAATAGCTAAGTTGTATGTGTAGATCTAACCCATCTACAGTAACCCACTTGTTGTTGAGCCCTTGTGAGATCTATCTGCTTTGTTGATGTTGTCATAGGTGTGTAATAGGTTTAATTTTAAGCATCAAAGGTATACCTGCCTAGGTTTTGTAGATCCTAAAGAGTAGAAGGATTCATATCCTTGTCATGTTGTCCAAGCCCTAAGGTTCTTCATAGATTGAATTGGCTACTTCATAGATCAATTGCAGGTGTACTTGGGCTAATTAGTTTTGATGAACAACAAATCAATCTCTCCAAAAATCTCTCCCCAAAGTAACAATCTCTCCCCCAAGGGATAATGTGTTTTTTCATATCAATCTCTCCCCCTTTGACATCAAATGCCAAAGCATTACAAGAACTAGATTAAATACAAAATATCAATTCATTCAATATACCAACTACTCCCCATGAGAATTAGCTCTCCTCATCAGAGCCAGAATAAAAGATTTCTCTATTAATTCTACTAGTTGATGACAAACATCAACTATCTAAGTCTCTACCAGTGGGGGTAGTACTCCAAGTTGCTCTCTAAGATATTCAAAAGTTTCCTTAGGCAAAGGCTTTGTAAAAATATTTGCAATCTTCTCTTTAGTATTCACATAAACCAATTTCACTTCTTCTGCTTCAACATTCTCCTTTAGAAAATTGAATTTGATAGAAACATGTTTATTTTTAGAGTGAAATACCGGGTTCTTTGATATATCAATTTCTGTCATATTATCATAGTAAATAGTTATAGGTTCCTTGCATTTTACCTTTATGTCCTTCAACATTTGTTTGATCCATAATACCTGTGTATAGTTAGTTGCTACTGCAACATATTATGATTCTGTTGTTGATAGACTTGTACAACCCTATTTTTTGCTCAACCATGAAATTAGTCTGCTATCAAGAAAAAATGCTCCACCGGTGGTACTTTTTCTATCATCCACATCTCCTGCCCAATTAGCATCCATGTATGCACATAAGTCAAAATTTTCATCTCTAGGATACCATAAACTAAGATTTGTAGTGCTTTGTAGGTACCAAAAAATCCTTTTCACTACTGATTCATGATTTTCTTTAGGATTAGTCTGAAATCTTGAACCAATACATACTGCATTCATAATATTAGGTCTTGTTTGTGTCAAATATAGTAAACCTCCTATCATAGACTTGTATCTAGTCAGATTAACAGGTGTTGATTCATCCTTCAAAGATAATTTATCAGTTGTAGTCATAGGTGTAGTTACCGGTTTATAGTTTTAAATGGCAAATTTCTTTAGTAATTCCTTCAAGTACTTAGACTGACATAGGAATATACCTTTATCAATCTATGAAATCTGCAATCCTAAAAAGAATTTTATCTCTCCAATCATAGACATTTCAATTCTTATTGCATTTTGTTAGAAAAGTCTTTACACAAACCATCTTCTCCTCCAAAGTTTATATCATCAATGAAAACTTCAATAACCAAGATGTCATCATTAGTCACTTTGTAGTATAGATTGTTGTCAACATTACCTTTAGTGTATCCAAGCTTCAAAAGATATTTGTCCGATATAGCATACCAAGCTCTAGAAGCTTGTTTCAATCCATATAAGGCTTTCCTTAACCTGCAAACCATGTCTTTGTTATCTGTCAAAGAAAATCCATCAGGTTGTTCAATATAAACTTCTTCTTCAAGATCTCCATCTAGAAATGCACATTTAACATCCATTTCATATACTTTGTAGTTCTTGTGTGCTGCAAAAGCCAATAAAAGTCCGACTGCCTCAATTATAGCTATCGGTGCAAAGGTTTCATTGTAATCAATTCCTTATTTCTATGAATATCCCTTACACACTAATCTTGCTTTGTTTCTGATTACCTTACCATCTTCATTAAGTTTATTTTTGAAATCCCATTTAGTTCCCATTACATTTTTGTCTTTAGGCCGAGGAACTAATGACCAAGTGTTATTTCTTTCAATTTGTTCCAATTCATCTTCCATAGATTTAATCAAATATTTATCTTCACATGCCTCATTAATTGATTTAGGTTCAATTTGAGAAATAAGACATACCTCTTCATTTTCCAATCTTCCTCTAGTCATAACTCCTTGAAATTTGTTTCCATTTATCTGATCTTTAGAATGATTTAGTCTTACATACCGGGGTGTTTTTGCTTGTTGTTGTTCTTTAGTGACTGTTGAATCTCCAGATGACGCCGATGTAACTAGATCACCATTCTATACTAGTATATTCATAGTAGGTTCATTTGTGATTATCTCTATTGTCGGTTGAGAGTCTGTGTACCTTCAATTTCCTCTAAACTGTTCATCAATCTTCACATTTGAACTCTCAACAATTTTATGCAATCTCTTGTTAAAACATCTATATGCATTTCTCTTAGATGAATAACCAAGAAATATTCCTTCATCACTTCTAGGATCAAATTTTCCAATATACTCATCTCTTCTAATATAGCATTTACTTCCAAATATTCTGAAATATTTAAGAGTAGGAGTATTACCAAACCATAGTTCATGTGGTGTCTTACCGGTTTCACCTCTAATGTGAACTCTGTTGAATGTATAAACAACTATATTGATCGCTTCTCTCCAGTATATATGAGGTAGATTTTCTTTTGATGTCATACTTTTGGCTGCATCCAAGATAGTTTTGTTTTTCCTTTCCACAACTCCATTCTACTAGGGTGCCTGGGGTGCTGATAACTGTCTTCTGATCCCATTCACTTCACAAAATGTATTAAATTCCTTAGATGTGAATTCACCTCTTTGATCTGATCTCAAACATTTGATTTTCTTGCCGGTTTCATTTTCTACCATCACCTTGAATAGTTTGAATTTCCCAAATGCTTCAGATTTCTCCATGAGAAAAGTAACCCAACACATTCTAGAATAGTCATCAATGATTAGAATAAAATACCTATCTCCTTGTATACTTTTAGTTCTTGCTGGACCACATAAATCAGTATGAATTAAATCAAGAACATTGTTAGACTTCTCTAGAATACTCTTGAAAGTTTCTCTAACTTGCTTTCCAAATTGACATTCCTTACATATCAGATTGTGAGATTTAACAATCTTAGGTAAATCTCTTACCACCTTAGTAGTACTGATTTTCACAATGCAATCAAAATTTACATTACAAAATATCTTATGCAATAACCAACTTTCATCAATATGTGCAATCAAACATGCTTCCTCATTGTTGTTCAAATGAAAGATATTACCTCTAGTCTGATTACCTGTTGCAATTTCCAAACCAGTTCTATTTAAGATTTTGCATTTACCATTCTTGAATTGTAACTGAAATCCTTTCTCAACTAATTGACCAACACTCAAAAGATTATGCTTCAAACCTTCAACATAGTAAACATTATCAGTATTGTGCTTACCATCAAAAGATATAGTGCCTTTTCCTTTGATCAAACAAGCTTTACCATCTCCAAATCTTACTAGACCTCCATTGTATTCCTAAAAGGTTAAGAATTTACTCTTACCACCAGTCATATGATGTGAACATCCTGAATTAATAATCCATTCATCCTTATCTTCAACTTTAGCTGCCAGGGCCTGCTCTACCGGTTGAATAGTAGGTACCGGTTGATCTTCTGTTATAGCAACAAAAGCCCATCCATTGTCTGCTAGATCCTCATCAAAATCATCAGTAACTCCTTCATCAACATAATAACAAGATTTGTCTCTATTCTTCTTAAACTTGTATTTCTGATAGTCAGGGTTAGGCTTATATGTTCTTTTAGCTTCTTCTCTTAATCTTGCATGTCTACCAGGACATCTAGAAGCCATATGACCAATCTTATTACAGTTAAAACATTTAAAGGGTTCTTTACCTTCATACTTACTTCCAATTGGACCTTTAGGAATTTTCCTTGCAAATAGTGCTTCAAGTTATTCAAGTTCTTCATTTTCTCTCCTGCTTTCTTCAAGTTCTCTTGCATAGAAGGCTTCAATCAGATTTATCTGATGATGATGATGATGTTGTAGATGGTGATGATGCCTTAAAATCTAGATCTATCTTAGTAGTAGTAACAAGACCAAATTCCTCAATCTCAAAACCTGAAAGTTTTCCAACCAAAGTGTCTCTAGATACTGATGCATTAGGCATTGTTCTCAATTCATTTATAGCAGTAACTTTCATTTTATATGCCGGTGGAAAAGCTCTTAAAACTTTAGAAACAATCTTATCTTCACTTAAGGTTCCTCCACAACATTGTATACCCAAAACAATTTCATTTACTCTTTCCATAAAAGAAGAAATTCTTTCTTCTTCTTCCATTTTCAGACTTTCATACCTGACCCAGAAGCATTCAAGTTTTGCAATTTTGACTATGGAATCTCCTTCATTAAATGCTTCTAGTTTGTCCCAAATAGCTTTAGTAGTAGATATGTCTGACAATCCCATGACTTGCTGATCTGATAATGTGCTCAAAAGTGCTTCTCTTGTTTTGCAATCATTTTCCTCATCTTTTGCCAAGTTAGGTGGAATAGGTTGACCTTGAGTAGGAGCAGTATAGCCATTTTTTGTAACATCCTATATGTCCTTTCCAATGCAATTCAAATGTGTCTCCATTAAGATCTTCCATATGCCATAGTTAGTTCCATCAAGTTTCGAACTGTCCTTCCTGAAATAGTTAGAAGACATTAGATCTCCTCAAGTTGTTAAACTTCTACAAAAAGAGGACTAGGCTTTGATACCAATTGTTAGGTGCCGGAGATCATTGAGAGGGGGGGGAGTGAATCAGTTGTCCAATAAATTCAACCAAAATTATCTTAACCAAAACTTAATGCTTAATACCAGTAAACAACTTTATGCCGGTAGACAGTTTTATCAGTTAATTGCAGTACCGGTAAAGATTAATGCATGAAACAAAAAGACAACAACATCCACAACACATAACACAAATATTTGTATGTGGAAACCTTGTAAGGGTAAAAAATATGGTGGGAAGCCTTACCCACAATCAAATGATACTACTACAGATATTATGTGTGTACAATATGGATTCTACACATGCAGAAAGGCCAACTTCCTAGAGCTCACTGCTCAATCACAAAATGAGAGTCACATTGACTACAATTAGATGGTTAAATCCAATGATAATGTACTACATAAAATAGCATCTTCATATGCTGGATTGAGTACCGGTTTAGTTCTGATTGCCTTCACAAAACCTTCCTTCAACCTTCAAATGATATCTACGTGTATAGCTCTTCTTATTTTTGCATATACCTTATTACAATTCTTTTCTCAATCGCATATCAATCTCACAAATGAGATCTTACATTTATATCATAACCTAAGACCAATTGAATAGGTCGGTACACTAAAAGATATTACAATAAAATCAATTACAAATAAATCAATATCTGATGTATGATGTCGACTCAAATGCATTTACAATAATAATAAATCATCTTCATAACATGCTATGCTGATCTGGAATAGATATGCCTATCGGTGCGTATCCTGGACCTTTTTGTTGGTAACAACAAGTATGCAAACTTGAATAAGAAATTAACCAAGTTGCCAAAACCAAGTGATCTAATAATGTCTTTGACATAACCAAGTAGTCTCCAAGTCATTCCAAGTGCTGGTGAACAATATAATCTATTGGTGAACCAAATACCGATGACTGTGCATAAGTCTCTGACTTGCCAGTGAACATAACCAAAATCTCTAAGTGCTGATAAGTGTTGACAAGTGATGATAGGTGTTGAAATCAATGAAAAAACCATATCAACATATCCAAAATACCAATAGACAGTGAAGCCACGAGGTAAGCATGTTGGAGTAACCGATTTACATATCAATCTTGGGAAGAAGGAACTGGTTTGTGAGTATGCATGTTGATGTTGAACAAGCATGATAGAGAAGTGATCAGTGAGTGATGAGAATCAAAAAGCATGTGATCGATAGATCTAACTGTAGTATGATCTAATGAAGGGTTATTAGTGCAATCAGTATGCTAGTATGAGCTTAACTAGCAAAACTCCCTCTAAGAAATATAAAGTGTTGACAGAGTGTGTGTTGCTCAGTGAGCAAAGATGACATATGTAAAAGCTACCAGGACATATGTCAAGTTCAATAGGTACCCTCTCTTTAGTGAAGTCACATCATTACTGACAGATGATATAGATCTTCATCTACCGATGTTTATCATTTGAAGTGCAATTGTTTATTCCCCCCCCGGTAAATGTTAATACCTTGCTTATCCCACAACATACATGACATACATCATGACTCTCCGGGATAAGTTAGTTAGAGTAAGCAAAGTCAGGTGATTGGATGCATAGACCAAATGATTAAAGAGATAGATGAGGATGCCTCCTAAGGATAAGTTCAGAGATGTGCACTAGATCGGCATGTGAAGATAAGATGTGCTACAAGGGTAGAGAAGGAAGAGTTAAGATGGTGATTTTTCCTCATTGGCAAATTGGTTGAGAAGGGAACCAATCAAATAAAGATAAGGCTTTGCAGCTGCACACATGGAGTTATTGATATGCAGATGGAAAGTTGTGTTGCCATAGATGCATAATAGTTGGAGATGGATGGCATGAAGATATCATTCACATTATCGGTATGAAGGCAGGAACATGTCAATCAGTAAACAAGGAGGATATCGACATACAACCAAGTGAATAGAGAGACAAAAGTGAAGTTCTCTCAGTCTGATAAAGATGCACATGATGCGTCATTCTAGATTGCTGCTAAAGACTGACATGGTTGATGACTGGGCAGAGAAGATCCATTGGCACAAGGAAAGAGAAGGAAAGAAGGTTAATTGGTAAGGGAAGACGTACCAGTAGGGTTAGTTGTCTGGTAGGTGTGCATGTCAGTGAGGTTGTTGGCGTTTGGTCGATATTTAATGTTGACTGCGTAAATCATGGGAGGTGTTGTAGAGGTGTGCAGCTTAAGGAAGATCAAACATTGGTGATTGATGGGATGCATCGATTGATGCAGAGTATCCAGATGCAGAATGAGATTGGTGATGCAATTTGCAGAACCATTTATGGTGATTGATCTTGAGCCTTGCCAATGGACTGTCCATGTTTGCTAAGTTTAGAAAATGTGCATTGGAAGGAACAAGATATGGTAGGTGATGCCTAATTTCTTGAAAGTTTATCATCCTCATGCAGAATGAGATCTGATTGGTTCTAATTGACCTCATGTTCAATGGAAGAAACCCTTGCGCGCCAAGAGTTTAAAGCTGCATTTTGGCCGAAAAGCTCAGTAATAAGAATGAAGGCAAAAGACCGTATTCAATGATGTTGTTTTGTGAAGGAGAGTGATCCTAAGCAGAGAAAAGAGGAGATAAGACTGAGAAGAGTCAAGGAACTTAGCATCTAAAGAAAAGAGCTAGCAGGAAAGGTTAAACTAGTGAGAGGGCTTAGTAGTGGCTTAACCGACATAATTAGAAAAACTAGAAAACTAAAAAGTGAGTTGAAAAGGTAGGAATTGGAAGAGTTCATGCCAACTGGAAGGTAGCAGAGAGTGAAGCAGCTACATGTGTGTATGGGAGAGAAGATCCTATAGGTAGTGAGCAAAGAAAGGATAAAATGGTGAGTAGAAGTAAATTAGTGAGACAAAGGAGGTGAGAAACCGATAAGATAAAGTGTATGCAGTGGTTACAAGATTCACTTGTGATCAAACTATTATTTTTGTAATTGATTATGTACAAGATAGATCACTAAGTTGGAGCTCAGTGTAGGGGTTGGTGCCCTAAATGTTGTAACCAAGGTTTTCATTGGGAGGTTTGATTGGAGCAGTAGACTCTAGCAACACTTCTCACCAAGGTTTTTCCCATCTTGGGTTTTCCTCGTATATACCGGTGTTATGTGATGTTCCCTTTGTGTGGTTGAATTATGTTGTACAGTTTTATCTTAGCAGTATGTTTTCTTGGTCCCTAGGTTGGTAACCGGTAATCTCTCTTGGAGTTAAAAGGGTTAAGTGTTTTGGAAATCATTGATTCAGCCCCCCTCTCAGTGGCATCTCGTGTTCAACAATTGGTATCAGAGCCTAGGTTCCTGGTTGATAAGATTTCTCCAACTTGGGTAGATTATGGTATTTGAACATAATGGTCTGTTTAGTGTCACCCCCTACTCCAGTGTTTGATGGTTCAAACTTTTCTGTTTGGAGTCATAGGTTGGAATTCTACCTATCCTCCCTTGGGTTTGAAGTGTGGATGTCAGTAGTAAATGGCTGCCCTAGTAAAGTCAGTTCTCCCATTAGTATTGAAGAAAAAAGGAGAAATAAATGTAATGATGAAGCTATGTAGGTCATACTCAGTGGGCTATCCGATGATGTCTCCTCATAGGTGGACATATGTAGATTTGCTAAAAGCCTATGGGATAGATTGAAGAAAATTTATGGCAATGAACCTTGCATTGCAGAACTAGTTTGTGGAAACAAGAAAATAAATGAAGCACATGTGTCTACAGATGATGGAGGAAGATCTATTAGCAGCAGTAGAAATGATGAAGAAAAAAATCACCTCTTTATGTATAAAGAATCAAAAGATGAGAGGCACACATTAGAGAGTAATCATGCAGGTCACTCCTACCAGCAAGATGTGTTTGGGAGTGATAATGAAGATAAAGGCAAAGTTGATCTTGAATGTGAACTAGTGAGTGCACTAGAAGATCTACAAAATGTTAGAAATGAATTTAAGAGGTACAAAGATTTAGTTCATGAAAAATGTAGCCGATTGAGAACATGCCTTGAAGAATCAAATAATAATATCTGCATATTGACATCTCAACTAGAAAAGAAAAAAGGATTGATTGGTGAATTGAAATCAGTCTTTGATGCTAAGGAGAGAACATGTGAGGAACTCTAGCTAGAAGTGGAGACAAAGAAAAAAGAATGTCAGAACCTAAAAAGAGAAATAGAGAACATCAGGTTAGACCTTGAGAAGTGTCAAAATGAGCTCAAGGTAAGGATCCGGTATAATGACAGCACTAAGGCCTTGGTCAAAATGTTGAGTAAAAAAAAACACTCCAAGGATACCTGAGGATTAGGATATGCTACCGGTGAATGCTCCACTGATGAATAATGATGAACAACAGATACCCCAACCAGTACTGAGAGGGGGGGGGGGTGAATTAGTATAGGAAAAAAGTTTCTCAACAACTTATCTAGTTAAAGCAATACCAACTGGTTATCTCCATTACTAAACTTAACCACAACAATACCAGCTAAACACAATAAGACATCAGACACCATAAAATGATAAGTTTCAACACTTCAAATACGATCAATACTTGACATCAACTTCACCCATAAACATATGCATGTGGTATACTAGAAATACCATAACCTATTAACTCTGCATGCATAATCTTTCAACCAAATACTTCATAAACATCACATGAAAAATGCATAACACATAACACACAAGTTTTTCACATGGAAACCCAAATGGGAAAAACCATGGTGGGGATGAATACCCACAAGCTTGTTTTGAACTCTTTTGAAGCTCGCCCTATTAGGAGCCTAGTCCAGATAAAGACTTTACAATAAGGTTCTACTAGGAACCGATCCTGTTAGAGATCACCTAGTTAAGGGATGACTATATACCCCGTTAAAGGTTACCTCGCTAGAGGATTTGAAGAACTTAATGATCTTGAGCCACCTAGTTACAAGTTTTACAATAAGCCTGTTAAAGCTACCCGGTAAAGGGATTTCCAACTGTTGAAATTATTAGAAGACAACAGGTAAAACTCTGATCTGATAAAAACACTACATGCCAAGGCATATCCTTTTCATATCCTCTACTCTGCAATCACACTCTATAGTTTCCCTCTTACTGGTATGGCAAGTATCAAGTATCTCATCACTTAGATACACACACACACAACATTTGCCAACAAATTTACAATAACAAACATCATCGACCTTATAGGCAATAGTTAGGTCGGTAACATAAACCCTAAACCCTAAGCATCTTAGGTTTACAACACAGGCGGTCCAATCCTGACCATCCAAACACTTTGCATAGAGCATTACAATTTCAAATAGATCACAAGACATTCTACATTGTTCATTCTTCACCGCACATGGGAATCAATAACCCATCATGCTCTCTTCTCATTCCTCTAAGAAGAATGATAATTCCTGAGGTAAACTTCAAACGTAGTCGATATTCTCATGCAAGATCCTTAAGAAAATCCTTCATGTGCACAAGGCTGACATGGCACCTCAATCTCATTTACATCTCTTAGCTAAGTCATCATAGAGTATCATCGGTTGCATTGCACAAGCTAGTTTGCCAAACCAATAACCCTAGAGCTGAGACTATCAATCGGTAGTCACACTAAGTGAAACCTTGACATTGGTATAGTTGAACTTATTGACATCAATGACAACATACATTATCATCATATCAACATGCCAGTTTATCATATGCTACTGATATCCAACATTCATAAGCGAAGATATCTCTCATAAGGACATTCAATTTGTCTCCTCTAATGGAGATAACAAGGGTCAAAACTTCACAGTCTTGTTGTCTTCAAAATCTGATTCCCTTTAATATCCTTAAAATAATATGGTTTAAAGCTTGGTGCAGAAGAGACATCAAAGATAAGGAAATTCTCAAGACAACATATGATGAGGTTTAATTAGACCTTCTACACTTCGGGCTTACTCAGAGCCTAGGTGGGTATACCTTTGTGAATTAAATTCATGCTTTCAAACATAAACCCAAAGCAAACCAGTCCAGAAAACCAGTGGGTCTATTCACCTTAAAATCAACTGAAAATGAAGAATGGAAATTGTATTTAAGTTCAGCATTTTGATCAACAAAGCATGCAATAAACAACTTCAATTAATACCAGTGCCTTATCCAAGGTCACAGAGTCATCTAAACTCAAATAAGACCCCTCAAACATAACATCTTTATGCTTCCCGTTGGCTTGGTTTCTATCAATCCTTGTATATGCCTAGCACCTACAAGAACTCAAGCATTCTAAATCAAGCTATGGTCATCAAAATTCAAAGTTCCTTCTAGAGAGTTTACTGGTATAAGTGGTCCCCGCCTCTTTAATTTCCCTCCTAGAGAGAAAAGCTAACGAACACTTCTACTAAAATTGCTTTGCAATTCCATTCAAACAGAATAACCCTTGATTATTCAGAATGAAAATAGTAAACAGATTTGTGAACAAACTTGAAGAAAACACAGAGCTTCACTCAAAACCGATGGTCTATATATTGATATATATTTCAAAAAAATATTACAAGAAATTTTGATTCTCCATTAGACTTAGAAAAGCTCAGATAAATTTCTACAGCGTTTTCTTACAATTTTTTGCGATCTCCTTTTCCTCTAGTCCTGGTATCCATTTATAACAACATGGATGCACAAAGCTTCGAACTTCTCGAGGAGAGTTTGTTACAATCATTTCTTTCATAGTAAAGAGGTTACAAATTTTTCACAAAAGCGGTTACAAACTCTTTTCAGCCTCTGCAGTTTCTTCAACAGTTTGTTCGGTTGCAACCTCTTCTATCTTTTTAGGGGTGCCCTCCAACTGCTCTAGATCATGGGTGGCATATTTAGTTGCCCACTCACTATATACCTCTTCTGTCAGCCATGAGAAATTAATCACATTATCTTTAGTTTTAGTCAACCTTTTCCAAGAATTTCTCATTTTGTTGACTTTTGAATTGAGAAAACCATAATGTGATTTAATTTTCTCTATCTCTTGTATTGTCACAATGAAGAAAGAAGCATCATCAAGATCAATAATTCCTTTAACTCTTGCTGACAATTTAGCTTCTATCTCTTTGAGCCATATTTGTTTGTCTTTTAACTGATCCGAGCTAGCAAAAACTCCTGGGAGCAACTCAAAAACTTGGTTAGTGTATTCCTTCTTGCAAAAATTGACCTTTCTATCCACATTATCCACTTCTGCTGCTAATTGAATTAATATTTTAGCAACATCAGAAGTGGATTTAATAATAGGATTGGCCCTTGCTTCATCGCAAGATACACACATAAACTCTAAATCCTGCTCCCTAGGCCTCCATCTGTCAAAAATAGGCATCAAAATGGCCTTGTCTCTCCTGAGCTCATTCCATATTTCCATAATTTTACCTACATTGATGTAGAGCAATGAGGCATTTATTGTATATACAAAACTGGAAATTGTAGCCCTTACTCTCTTCTCATACTTCTTTGCATACAAGGCTTGAGCCTGTTTCAAATTTTCTAACTCTTGGGGAGTGATTTCAATCATTTGAGAGCTGGAGGGTGCTAGAGATGGTGGAAACTCAATGATAGGGCTAGTAGGTGGAGGTCTTGTAGGAGAAGAGGAAATCATCAATGTTGAAGACTCACCTTGATGGTATTGTCCAGTCAACTGGCTCTGCAATTTGGCAATGATGCTATCCTTACCTCTTACCTCCTCCTTGGCATTGTTATAGGCCTTTAAAACTATTTCCAACTTGATTTGGAGGGCCTCTTTCTCTTTGGCTTCTTTCTCTGCTACTGCAACACTGAATTTTGCAGTCTCCAACATAGTACTAGTAGCCTCTACTACCCCTGTACTCTGCACTCTCTTCACCATCATTCCACCAAGGTAACTTGACCCTAGGGTGTCCTTGCTTTTCTTGCTCTCATTTCTCTTAAGAGACCACATGACAAGTGCAACATTATCCTTATTGAAAGTAACCCCCTCCATGGGTTTTGTCTCTTTTCTTATTGCATCTAATACCAGGGCATCTGCAATATCCCATTCAGGTAATATGAGCACTCCAGCTTGTGCTACCATGTCTCTTCCCTACTCAGGGGTAATGGTTTTGAATTCTTCCATCATCTCCTACTTTATTTCCTCTTCCACCAAGGCTAGATCTTTATTAGGCTGCTCAACCTTTCTTGTTTCACATCTAGCATTATATTTATCTATGTGCTATTTCCATATAAACTACATAAATGCTTCTAATGTGACAAAATTGTTGTCAGCTAGAAAGGCACTACTTGCCTATTTTATTTCACGATCCCACTCCTAGCCTTTAAGTTTAGTGGATGTAATATCCATTCCAGCAGCAATGGGTTCTTCCGGCATCCCTTCCTCCACTTCATCATAGGTGTATGTAATTTCTGCTAGACTACCCAATTGTATGAGTTGCTCAGCTGCTACTTGCTCATTTCCTATATGGATAGGGGATTGGGATGGGGAATACAAAGGTGTATCTGATTGTATTTCTTTCCCCACCCTTTGCTTCTTTGGGCTCTCTGGGATGTCGATGACATCTTGCATCTTCCTCTTTCCCTTGGAGGTAGAGGGCTCCCCTATTGTAGGCACCAACACACTATAACCTGATTTCTTATGCAGTGTGTAATCACCAGGAGGGATTGGCTTGCTAGAAGCTGACCTACTAAGGATCATTCTGGCTTTCTCAGGGTTGCTCTTGATTACAGCCTCCCTCTTCTCCTTCAATGTCTGCATCACATCTTCAAAACAAACAATCAAAAACTTTATTTTCTCTTCTAGTGGGAAAAAGCTAGACAATGAATCATAGCTAGCATCAAACTGATGCACAAAATCTAGGGCTTTCTTATAAGCTAGCCACTTTTCTTTTCTTAGCTCCTACTCATGTAGATCAAATTCATTTCTGATGAGGTCTTCAAGAAACTAGAATTGATGAGGCCTACCTCTGCATGCTACCTTCTTCCTAAACATACCGTTGAAGAAGTCCTTTGGATCGGCACACCTGGACACTATAGTGGATAAATGATAAGGTTTGAGGAAATCCTCAAAGCAATTCCAGCCTCCCTTTGTTATTACAAATTGGTGGGCTATGGTAGCTGCAGGGAAAATAGTCCCTTTACCCCTGCCTGTCAACTCTGCCTCTTGCAAGCCACCAATTTATCTGAGGATCTCTGCGATTCCTACTTTGAGAGGGACCGAGTAAGGTAACAAAAATAGGGTGCCCCTGAAACCAAAAACTCTGAAAACTATGGAGACTAGATATAAATAAATATCACCCCAATTATGAACAATTTTTATGTTCTCTGCGAATTCCTTTGGTCTCATGAATTCTAGAAGAACTTTAGGGATTCTTGGGTTTTCAGAGCAGAGGAGAGTCCTTATCTTTGATGCAAAGTATTTATCAAACTTCAGAAAACTGGCATCCTCTCTGTCCCATTACAACATAGTACTCCATAACTGTACTGGCATTTTTTCTCCTTCCTTCTCCTTAACCAGGTCTAATCCACTAGCAAAATAATCACCACCTTTGAAGAGAAAAAGATGCATTAGGAGTGAGTACCATCCGAAAGGCCTATCCACCTTTCCATTCTTAATTCCTATCAACCCTCCATGGATAGCATCAGTAGTAAAGGAGGCATAATCAAATGTGATTGCGAGAGAAGGATTCAAAATCTGAGCAATCATTAGCAGGTAATGATTCAGCATATTTGCTTCAGCATCTTCTCCCAAAACTTGACAAAGTGCCCAATACATTCCTATGGACCTCAGAGTGAACATACTTAATGAGAAGGGCTCTTGTGTGTTGGGTCCTACAACTATTAACCCTCCAATTTTCACAAAAAATTCCTTAAGAGGCCCATTCCTGAGATGACTCCTCTGTGCACCGTAAATTTGGGCTAATGATGTGAAGTTTATAGGTTCTAGAAAGTTTGTAAACTCATTAAGCCCAAATGCTGTCCTAAACTCATCAGCATTAATTTCAACAAGGGTTTTCCCATTTACATCCCGAATGCTTCTTGTAACTGGGTCATAGTTTAACGCCATTTGGGTTAGCAAATCTGTGTCCATGAGTACCCCTGGGACTACTAATTTCCCAACATCTAGTTCCCAGATACTGTTTTGCGGGGCAAGAGAATTTCTCATTCCAAATCCAACTTTAAACAACCCCAACCCAGATAGTCCAACCTGTGGGTCTCTCAACCAATTGCCCTTATCATATAATCCTTCTCCTATCTTTAGACGAGGAGCCTTGGGTACTAATTCTTTTGCCTTTGAAGCCTGATTAGTTGACAATGTCAACTGTTCTAAAAAATCATCACAGACACTCCTCTTTGAATAGTTAACCTTACCAGAAAATTCTCTTTTAGGAGCCATTTTTGAAAATGCAAGAAATGAATGCCACTCTTAAACAATTTTGCGACGAATCAACTATCTTATTTAGAACACTACACAAGAATTGCTACACAAAAATATGAGAGAACCTGTTCTTTTCTTGAAGGAATTTGCTCTACAACTGAACTGACTTGCTCTATATCTGAGGAGAATAACTCTACGTCTGCTCTTTTGCAAAATCCTTTAAAAGATATCTTTACCCGGTTGTTAGGAAATCAAATATTTGTACTCAGGGCCTTAACTATAACATTGATTCCGCATGCTTCGGCCGTCCCCTCAAAATTGAATTCATACAAGAATTCATATTTTTCGCTCCAATGGGTCACAACATTCCTGCAAGTGTTTCATTTTACTCTTTCGCAACTTCACGAAACATAACCATCAGGCAGCTTGGTCCTACGAAATAACGCCAACCGTTCGATCAAAAGAAACTTGATCGAGGGTTAGGTTAATTGACGGCTTTATCTTTTCTTTGGGTCCCATTTTTATATTGGCTACATGATACCATGTGGCATCCAACCATTAGCCTTGAAATTCCCTTCGCATTCCACTTGATACTGGCCATGTGTCTTTCTTTCATACCACCGGTTCCACCTTGGCGGGCCCACACTTTCTTCTTAGACCACGTGTCATCATGACACGTGGACGGCTCGCGTTCACTCTTGCTATTTCATGGGGTATAAAGGACGTGCATCTTACCCTTGCAAAATAATGCGAGCCGTTGGATCATCTCTGAAGTTGATCAGCGTTTAATCCTCTGAAAAGGCTCTCAGGAAGGGTGGGCCCACTGACTCATTGGGAACACCTGCACCCAGTCACTTTCGGAGCTAACTTGTCACTCTGTTATATGCCAAAAGGAACCCGCAGGGCCCCACTCTCTTCGGAACAGCTACATCCTCCAAGTCATCATCATGACATGTGGACGGCTCGCATTCACTCTCGCTATTTCTTGGGGTATAAAGGATGTGCATCTTACCCTTGCAAAATAGCGCGGGTTGTCATATCATCTCTGAAGTTGATCGGCATTTAATCCTCTGAAAAGGCTCTCAGGAAGGGTGGGCCCACTAACTCATCGGGAACACCTGGCACCCAGTCACTTTCGAAGCTGACTTGTCACTCTGTTATATGCCAAAAGGAACCCGCAGGGCCCCACTCTCTTCGCAACAACTACATCCTCCAAGTCATCATCATGGTGTGTGGACAGCTCACATTCACTCTTGCTATTTCATGGGCTATAAAGGACGTGCATCTTACCCTTGCAAAATAGTGCAGGCCATCAGATCATCTCTGAAGTTGATCGGCGTTTAATCCTCTGAAAAAGGCTCTCAGGAAGGGTGGGCCCATTGACTCATCGGGAACACCTGGCACCCAGTCACTTTTGGAGCTAACTTGTCACTCTGTTATATGCCAAAAGGAACCCGCAGGGCCCCACTAAGTTATTAACAACTGTACTTGCCAAGTCATCTTCACCTGCGACCTGACTCACCTCTGGGGCCCGCCTTTTAGCCTTTCATCCTGACCTGCTGACTGTTGTGACTTGTGCCACATGCCGCCAACTTATTCACTTTCAACCACCAGTTGGACCATCCATGTGGCATGCCATGTGTTTTTCGCAACTTCGTTGGTTTTAAACTATGCGCAATGTCGCCTAGAAAAATAACGCGAGCTGTGGATTCATCTGGGAGATGCGCACTAGTTACTGGGCCCGACAACTTTAGAAGAAAAACATATAAGGCATAAATTTTTCAATTAATCAACATAACCACCTAGGCAAACAACAAGGGGGGACACTTCCTACAACCCCATGACCCATTACTTAAGTGAATAAAGTAATGAAAGATTAGAAACCAGAGGTTTTGGAATGAAACAAAAGAGGATCTAAAATCAAAAACCCTTCAACCCTTGAGGTCTAAAACAAAGCTGAAGGATTTGGAACTACACCTTACTCAAAAAAAAATCAACAAAACCATAGCCAATCATGGGAAAAGAAAAACCCATTTTAATCAGTGATAACAAGTCCAAAGTGCATCAAGAAAGAAGGTTGACCTAGCTACAACCGGTGAGGACTTGAGGCTAAAAATGAAGACTAGTGTAGCAAGAAGACATAATGTAGATCCTAAAAGAAAAATAAAGCTGAGAGAAGATAGGTTCACTAGAAACAAGAATGCAAGAAGGCTGCCTAAGAGATTCCCCACCGATGGAAAACAAAGAGATGCAGCACCCCAAAGAAGTAGAAGTGGAGAAGCCAAGCTGGTCAGATCACCTCATGTTTGGTGAAATGAATTTGTAAGTAATATGTCTCCATTATCCGGTTACTATTTTTCTTGTAAAGGATATGGCCATAGGGAAGATGAATGCAAAATGATGTCTAGTCCTAGGAATAACAAGTTAGTTTACAAGAGATGTAATGCATATGGGCATAAGATATCAAAATGTAAAAACATGAATATGCTTACTTTTGGTTATGCCAACAATCCAGTTGCTGCTCCTAGAAATGTAAATTATGTATGTTATGGCTGCAATGGATTTGGCCATAAAAGTCATCAATGTAGGAAGAACTCTCAGTCCTATGGTAACCGGTGGAACAATCCTAATCAACACAAAGGAAGTTGCAAGGCATATGAGCAACAAAGGACTACGTGGAACAAAAGAAGAAATACTCCTGCATGTTTAAGAAATCCATGGAGACTGGTAGCTAGTCGCAATGGCATGAACAAAAGAAGAGACTTAAACCGATTTGACAGAAGGTCCTCAAGACAGCTGCTTGGTATGAATGTAGTTTTTTTTTACAACAATGCTTCTGATCATGCTATAGAATTTGATAGAGAAAGGGCCAATTAGTAGAAGAAGGTAAGACCTTCTCCCAGGACTGAAAGTGGGAAGGAGTGAGACCAAGAAGGTTTGGAGGAAGAAGGAAGAGAGTAGAACTATGAACCAACACTGTACATTCTTTGCACAAGTGATATCTCCTAAAGCTTAAAAGGAGATACAGGATTAAGGGGGGCTAAAAATTGATCAGATCATTCACCCCGTGCTTGATAAGGACAAAGGAGAAGTCAGGTTGTTGTCGGTAAGAAGGAAAAAGGTGCGATAGGTGTATGTGTGGTTGTTTCCTTTACTACACACTCATACTTGTGTCAATGTATAGTTAAAAGTGTAATCAGGATAAGAGACAAGTGACACAAGAATACATAGGCTAATGGACAAGGTGTTCGAGTGAAGATAGTGAACTAGTAGTGTAAACCGGTGTGTGAAGTGTGTTACCTATATGGATATTATCCGATATAGTGGTATATGCAAGTCAATGTGTCTCGGTTGTGTTTCAATGGCTCTGATGGCCTATACAAATGAATTTATGTATCTGATGATATCAAAAGTTGTCCTAAATGACAATATGTTGGACCAGTAGACAATCCCATGTGTATGAGACATCATGATGTCACCTAGTGTGAGAGTTTACATGAAGTCAATGTGAATTGGCATTGTGGTTAGGTGAGACCATGTCATAGAGATGGGATGGATATCATGGAAGTGAAAGACCATCAGCACTCATAGATGCTCACTTCTACTAGTACATGTGCAATTTGGGGTACCAGTTTAGGACCTGACAGAAAAATGAAAAACAGAGGGCTGTGATTCAGGGGGAGTTCACAATCATATTTTATGATTGTTCTCTGATACACTTGACACAGGTGGAGATCAAGTGTCATTGCTACTGCACATTGGACCAATATATAGGGAGTTGTGAATAAAGATACAAATTACCTGCACAGGGGGGGAATATGTCAAATAGTTTGGTGTCATCCCTTTGGTTCAAGTGCTGCTAGTTGAGAGGTTGTAGAGCATAGTGGTAAAAAAGGGAACAACAAACCAATACAAAAGGGGAAGAGAGATCTTGCAGTATATCGACAGTCAAGACCCTTTGCCATTATTTTCAAAGGTGGAGAAATGATATGTAGTACACCAGATACTACATATGTTGAGACCAATGCCAAAGGGGGGGATTGTTGGCATTGTATTGTCATTGATGTCAAGTGATATAACATAAAGGACAATCAATATGGGAGAATAGTTGATATGATTTTAGTGCTATCAACCGGTAGTGTGGACAGTGAAGCCACTAGGTAAGCATGCTGGAGTAACCGGTTTACATATCAGTATTGGGAAGAAGGAACTAGTTTGTGAGTATGCATGTTGATGCTAAACAAGCATTATAGAGAAGTGACCAATGAGTGATAACTAAAAAGTGTGTGACTGGTAGAGCTCACTATGGTATGATCTAATGAAGGATTAGTAGTGCAACCAGTATGCTAGTATGAGGTTAACTAGCAGGATTCCCTCCGAGAAAGAGAAAGTGTTAACAGAGTGTGTGTTTCTTTAGTGAGCAAAGATGGCATATGGAAAAGCTATCGAGACATATGTCAAGTTGAAGAGGTATCCTCTCTTTAGTGAAGTCACATCATTACTGGCAGGTGTCATAGATATTCCTCTACCGATGTTTAGCAGTTGAAGTGTAGTTGTCTATTCCTACCCCCGGTAAATAGTAATACCTTTCTTATCCCACAACATACATGAAATACATCATGAATCTTTGGGATAAGTTAGTTAGAGTAAGAAAAGTTAGGTGATTCGATGCATAGACCAGATGACTAAAGAGAAAGATAAGGATGCCTCTAGAGGATAAGTTCAGAGATGTGCACTAGATCAACATGTGAAGACATGATGTGCTACCAGGACAGAGAAGGAAGAGTTAAGATGGTGAGTTTGCCTCCTTGGCAAACTGGTTGAGAAGAGAACCAGTCAAATCAAGATAAGGCTCTATAGTTGCACACATGGAGTTACTAGTATGTAGATGGAAAGTGGTGTTGCCACAGATGCATAACAGTTGGAGATGGATGGCATGAAGATATCATGCACATTACTGGTATGAAGGCAGGAACATGTCAATCAGTAAACAAGGAGGATACTGACATACAACCAAGTGAATAGAGAGACAAAAGTGAAGTGCTCTCAGTATGATGAAGATGCACATTATGGACCATCCTAGATTGCTGCTGAGGACCTACATGGTTGATGACCAGGCTGGCAAGATCCACCGAAAAAAGGAAGAAGAATGCAAGAAGGTTAATCGGTAAGGGAAGACGTACAAGTAGGGTTAGTTTTCTGGTAGGTGTGCACCGGTTAAGTGTTTGGTTGGTGATCCTATCAGAATTGACACAAAGGTCTAAGATGAGATGGATAACAACACGGATGCCACGTGGAGTTGAAGTGGCAAGATTGCAGGGTTCGGTGAAGTGTTGTGTTAGTGAGGTTATTGGTATTTGGTCGATATTTAATGTTGAGTGCACAAATCATGGGAAGTGTTGTAGAGGTGTGTGGCTTAAGGAAGGTCAAATAGAGGTGATCAATGGGATGCATCAATTGATGTAGAGTGTCCAGGTGCATAATGAGGTTGGTGATACAATCTGCAAAACTATTTATGGTGACTGATCTTGAGCCTTGTCGATAGACTGCCCATGTTTGCTAAGTTTAGGAAACATGCCTTGGAAGGAAGAAGATATGGTAGGTGATTCCTACTTTTTTGCAGGTTGATCATCCTCATGTAGAATGAGATCTTACTAGATCTGATTGACCTTCTATTTAGTGGAAGAAACCCTTGCACACCAAGAGTTTGAAGATGCATTTTGGTGGGAAAGGTCAGTAATAAGAATGAAGGCAAAAGACCATATTCGATGATGTTGTTTTGTGAAGGAGAGTGATCATGAGCAGAGAAAAGAGGAGATAAGAATGAGAAGAGTTAAGGAACTTAGAATCTAAAGAAAAGAGCTTGCAGGGAAGGTTAAACTGGTGAGAGGGTTTAAGAGTGGCTTAACCGACATAATCAGAAAAAAACTAGAAAACTATAAAGTGAGTTGCAGAGGTAGGAACCAATAGTGTTCATGCGAACTGGAAGGTAGCAAAGAGTGAAGAAGTTGCATGTGTGTATGGGAGAGAAGATCATGGAGGTAGTGAAAAGAGAAAGGATAAATCGGTGAGCAGAGTAACTGTCAATAGGTGTATGTTCTAAGTGTTCATCCAACAGGCAGAGATAGAACCATTATTAGCAGCAATGAGTGAAGGTGAGAAAAGAGACTGAGAAGGCGATAGAAGCAAGAGTAGAAGTAAGCAGGTGAGATAGAGGAGGTGAGAAACTAGTAGGATAAAGTGTATGCAGTGGTTACAAGATTCACTTGTAATCAGATTATTATTTTTGTAATTGATTATGTACAAGATAGATCACTGAGTTGGAGCTTAGTGCTCCTTGGGTTGGTTCCCTAAATCAGGAGTGGTACTCCTTGGGTGGGTACTGTAAATGTTGTAACTGAGGTTTCAATTGTGAGGTTGGATTGGAGTAGTAGACTCCAACAACACTTCTCACTAAGGTTTTTCCCATCTTGGGTTTTCCTCATATATAAGGTGTTATGTGATGTGCCCTTTGTGTGGTTGAATTATGCTATCTAGTTTTATCTTACCGGTAGGTTTTCTTGGTCCCTAGGTTGGTAACCGGTAATCTCTCTTGGAGTTAAAAGGGTTAAGAGTTTTGGAAATCACTGATTTACCCCCCCTCTCAATGGCATCTTGTGTTCAACAAGTTTGTCACCTTTGAAAACCGGTTGAGAGGAGAACCGGTCAAATGAAGATGAAGGTGAGGTTTTGCAGTTGCAAACATGGAGTTACTAGAATGTTGTTATCAAAAGAGATCCATGTTGATGATTGATGTCTAGGTTGTCATGCAACTAGTATGCAAGCAAGAAAGTAAGGTATGTTATCAGTATGCAAACAGAAGTGTAGTCAAGCAACAAGGATGTCAACTAGTAAGAGAGACAAGAGTGTAGGAGTGAAAGGCTCTCATCAGATGAAGATGAGAATGTAGTGGACTGACAAGTTTTGTGATTGGGCTAATGTATCCCTCTGGTAGAATAGGAGAATGCATGGGATGAAGGTTGACCTATTAATGTATATCCGGAAGGGAATTTGAATCAGTAGATGAACACCAGTAGTATGTTGGTTAGTGACTGAGCTTAAACTGACATAGAGGCCTAAGGAGAGGTGGATGTCATTGATGATGAAATGTAGGACACAGGTGGCATATGTGCAATGGAGGATAAACAGTGTGTCGATGAGGTAGTTGGTGAGTTGGTCGACATTAATATCGTCTGTGTGAATGATGAGTAGAGTGCAGGAATGTATGGATCAAGGAAGACTTAAAGGTGGAGATCTATGTTGTGATGATTGATGCAGGTTGTGCAGATGCAGATTGGATTTGGTGATGGCAACCAAAGGATCATTTAATGTGATTGATCGATGTAGGTCAATGATTAGTTTGCCATGTTTTCTAAATATAGCAAACGTGTATTAGAAGCAACAAGATTGGTGATGATGTTTGATTTCTTGCAAGTTGTCAATCCCCATGCAAACCAGATATAATTTGATATTATCCATGGTTGGTGGAAGGAACCCTAGCATGCCAAGTTTGATTGATGTTTTGGTGGGAAGACACTAGAATAAATGTGCAAATCGAAGTCAAGATCTGCTGCTGTTGCATGAGAGAGTGCCACTAGCTAAGTGAGTGCAATTAGAGTGTTAGTTAGTCAAAAATCCCATCGAAAAACATAGAAGTGACTAAATGCTTGAGAGAGAACTGGTAAGAGGGTTTAGTAGAGGTTTAACTGGTAAGGTTAAAGTAACTAGTAAGCTGTAAAAGAGTATAACAGTTGACTAGATCGATAAGGGAGAAATGTCAAGACAACAATAGGGAGTCAAGGAGAGAAGGGTGAGTACCAGTGGTGATCAGACAAGGCAAAAAAAGAGCAGAAGTGGACCGGTAGTGTTAGAACCTTAAGAAGGCACTAGTAGTGAGAAAAGATGAACATGACTCAACTGGTAGTGACAAGTTGTAGTGGGTTAGTGTGATTAGAGAACTGGTAGAGATTAGAGAAAAGTGAACCGATAAAGAAGAGGAAGAGAAATAGGAAGAGGACTCAACCGGTAAAGTTGCAGCAGAGATTGAAGGAGAGCAGGATTAGTGTGGGCAGAGAACTGGTAGAGAATAGAGCTGAGAAAGACTGGTTTAGTGACTTAATTGTGAGAGGTTACAAAACTCATTTGCAACTAGGCTATTACTATTGTATTGTTTGTATTTCATTGTAATCACTGAGTTGGAGCTCAGTGTAGGGGTTGGTGCCCTAAACTTTGTAATACAATGTTTACTGTGAGGTTGGATTGGAGCAGTAGACTCCAACAACATTTCTCACCAAAGTTTTTCCCACATTAGGTTTTCCTCATACATCCAGTGTTATGTGATGTGTATTTGTGTGTCCTTGCATCTTGATGTCTTCCCCTATCTCACCGGTATATTTACCTTGTGTTTGAATTGCTAACTGGTACACAGATTTAGGATTAAAAAGGGTTAAGTTTGGAAACTTGGTATCAGAGCCTTAGGTTCCCAGTTAGATAACCATTCTCCAACTTGGGTAGATTCTGGTTTGGGAACACAATGGTCAGTTTTGTGTCAACCCCTACACCAATGTTTAATGAGTAAAACTATTTTATATGGAGTTGTAGAATGGAAGTCTACTTGTCCTTTTTAGGCTTTGATGTTTGGATGTCAGTTGTCAATGGGTTCTCTAATCCTGTCAGTCCTCCTAATGGTCCTAAAGCAGAAAGAAGATATGGGTGTAATGATGAAGCAATGAAAGCTATACTCAATGGGCTTTCCGGTGATGTTTCTTCATAGGTGGATAGATGCAAATTGGCAAAAATCCTATAGGATGAATTGAAGAAAATTTATGGCAATGAACCTAGCACAGAACGGATTTGTGGAAGCAAGAAGAACAATAGGACAAACACATATGCAAATCATGAAGAAGAAACCCATCTCTTCATGACTCAAGAGATATAAAGTGAGATGCACACATCTCAAAGTGATATTGCAAATCAATCCTATCGGAAAGATGTGTTTGGCAATGATGGTGAAGATGAAGAAGATGATGAAGCTCAAGTTGATCTTGAAAGAGAACTAATAAATGCCCTAGAAGAACTAAAAAATGTTAGAAATAAATTTAAGAAATACAAAAAATCATTTCATGAAGAATGTAGCTAGTTGAGAGCATGCCTTGAGGAGTCAAATACAAATATCTGCATATTGACAACTCAATTAGAAGAAGCCAAAGGAATGAATGATGAATTAAAATCAGTCTTTGATGCCAAGAATAGAAAATGTGAGGAGTTGGAGCTAGATATGGAGATAAAAGATAAAGAGTATCAAAAGTTAAAAGGTGAAATGGAGAATCTTTTGAAAGACCTTGAGAAGTGCCAAGATGAGCTCAAGGTGAGGATCTGGTTTGATGGTAGAACTGATGCCTTGGACAAAATGTTGAACAAACAAAAACACTCCAAGGACATAGGAGGATTAGGATTTGGTGTCGGTATGTGCTCCACAAGCAAGGTTGTATCCAACAAAGAAATTCAGTTTGTCTCCTCAAGTGGAGAGAACAAGGGATAGACCTTCACAGTCAAAAATGCTCCTAGGAAGAAGGTTGATCTAACTACAACTGGTGAAGATATGAGGATGAAGACCAGTGCTGCTACAAGAAGGAATAATGTAGATCCAAAAGGAAAAAGAAAGCTGAATGAAGGTATCTTCATAAGAAGACAGCCTGGAAGACCTCCTGTCGATGGAAGACAAAGAGATGCTATTGTTCCCAAGAAGAATCCTTGGAGAAGTAGAAATAGAGAAACCAAGATGATAAGATCACCTCATGCTTGGAAAAATAAATTTGTAATTTGTAAGCCCTCCTTCTCTGGTTACTATTTTTCATGTAAATAATATGGCCATAGAGAAGATGAATGCAAAATGAGGTCTTGGAATAGACAAAATGTTTTTCCTAGGAATGACAATTTAGTTTGTCAAAGATGCAATGGTTTTGGCCATAGAAGTTATGAATGTAGAAAGAAGAACTTGCAGTCATATGGCAGCTTGTGTAATAGTCATGCTCAATATCACTAGTACATTTGGGGCTCAATTCCAATGGCCTATCATCAGAATTTGGACTATTTTTTGTCAGATTGCCAATGAACGAAGTTGTTGAAAACTCATCATCGGACATTCCAATGGTGCCAGCTAAAGTCAGAATTCTGACAACACCCTAAACTCTTCTAACGGTAGCCATAACCACTCATTCGGTGAGAGAATTTCATTGGGCATAGAGCATCCTCATCAGATGGAAGTTGGAATTCTGACACCTACTAGGAACTTGCATCAACGAGGATTATGATGAGTGCCTGACAATAGAGTATCATTGGACATACAACATCCTCGTCAGATGTTTCATCGATTGGCATTAGAATTCTGACACCTACTAGGACCTATACACTGACGAGGATGTTGTTTGTCTGACGGTTTGGTCATTAGTGAAAATTTGGGAGGATGTTGGAATTTTGAAGGTGATTTATTTTTATTTTTTAAATAATACACATGCCAATTATAATGGTGCTTGTTGGTTCCCTTTTATCATGTCCTACTAGATGGACCCAAGTAGTTCAATTTCAAGTATACTAGGATGAATTTCAATGCCATTTGGAATCCCACATGAAGCCACATTGATATTTTATCCATTAATGGTATTCATAATGCCAAGCATAGTAGGTGGAGAGGGGTAATAAACAATGACAGGAATGTGGTTTGAAGGTAGGGGTTGGCAAAAGGGATCGATGATGGTATGTACAACTCTAAAGTTCTAATGAAGAGATGAGTGAAATAAAGTAATGGTTGGGAGGTGTGATAGGGGAAGGTTAAATACCTTGATGGGGATAGAGAGAGAAGTAAAATTGAGAAGGGAGTCATTTTGGGAAGGTTAACTTTGTCACTCTAATTTCTTACACAAACTCATGAGATTTACTATGCTTTCATACTTTGACATACAACATCCTCGTCAGATGTTTCGTTGATTAGAAGTAAATCTTCTTACAAAGGTTATCTTCCTGAAGAATGATTGAATAGCCTTGACTATTCTAGGAATAGGTATTCTATCAATGGCAACAAATCTTTCTGGATCAATCCTGACTCCATATTTTGAGACTATATGTCCCAATAGTTTTCCTTTTGTTACACCAAAATGACACTTTTTGGGGTTTAGAGAAATACCATATTCTAAAGCTTTCATGAATATCTTCTCAAGGTGTCCACAATGATCTTAAGCTTTCTTTGAGTATGCAGTCAAATCATCTTGATATACCATCATAATCACATTGATTTATTCTGCAAATACTACATCCATAGCTCTTTGGAAAGTAGCCCCTGCATTTGTCAAACCAAAAGGTATTCTAGTGTATACATATGTGCCCCACGGGGTGGTAAATGAAGTTTTAAGTTGCTCTGATTCCTTTACCTTTACCTAATTGTAACTAGAAAATCCATCCATCATTAATAAAAGCTCACACCCTATTATCTTTTGCAATAGTGCATCCATGTTCAGTAATGGGTAATTATCTTTCAAGGAGGCTATGTATAAATTTCCAAAATCATCACATAGCCTTATGTCGCCATTCTTTTTGTGTACTGGCACAAGATTTGACACCCATGTTGAGTATCTTACTAGCTTGATTATCCTTTCTTCCTTCATCTTTAATATTTATTCATGCATTTTGGGTAACAAGGTAGGATTGATAGATTTGCTTTTGTCTAAAGGGTTTTGCTCCAGGCTTCAGTGGTATCTCATGCTGAAATAAGTCCTTCCAAATATTCTCTTTTGCCTCTTATCACACCATTGCTATAGTGATGTTACAAAAGAATGATGAGGGTCATGAGCATCTTATTGCGTTCTTCATCAAAGCCCTGCAGGAGGCTGAATTAAAATATGATATCAATGAAAAACAAGCTTATGCATTGGTTAAAGAAGTAAAGACTTTCATATCATATTTAGTAGGGGCATAAGTAGTAGCATATGTCCCTAATGCAGCAGTAAAAGACATATTTAGACAATCAGAGACAACTGGCAGGAGATGTAGATGGGTAAATTAGGTACAAGAGCTCAATATAAGCATACAAATAACTAATTTGGTAAGAGGACAAGGCCTGGCCAAATTGATGGCTAAATCAAATCTAGAAGCTACCCAAGTTAATAATGTTAATCTAGAAGATGCAGTTATGAGAATAGAATAGATCCCTTGGTACTCAAACATTGTCTATTACTTTGAGCACATGCAATGTCCTGAGGGTCGAAATGAAAATCAGAAAAGATCACTTAAATTGTGAGCGATCAAGTATGTTTTGAGGAACGAGGACTTGTATTGGAAAAATATAGATGGTATCATGTTACTTTGTCTAGATCAACATCAATCATAGGTGGTACTAAAAGAGATGCATGATGGAGAGTGCAAAGGGCATTTTTCAGCAAAAGTTACCGCCCATAAGATCCTGAAGGCTAGTTATTATTGGCCTAGTACTTTTAAGGACACATATGTGTATGTAAGGAAGTGTGAAGCCTTCCAAAAGTTCTCAGGGAAATTAAAATACCAAGGAGCCTTACTAGTAAGACTTGTACATGTTGAAGAACCCTTTCAGAAATGAGGGCTTGAATTCATAGGAGAGATTGCTGATAAGTCAAGTGGAGGTCATAGATGGATCTTGGTAGCCATTGATTATTTTACTAAATGGGTAGAGGCCATCCCTACTAAACAAGAAACCAACAAGGTGGTAATCAAGTTCTTGATTGAAAACATACTAACAAGAGTCATTGTCCCTACCAAGATCATAACAGATAATGGCATGTGTTTGTTGGTATTATGGATGTGTTGCATTGGTTTTGTCATTGATGTCAACACTTATCAACACTTATCCTTCTGGAGATCTTTGGTTATGTTGAACCGACACATTATGTTCACCGACAAGTTCAGTGACTTATGCACAGTCACTAGTATATTGTTCACCAACAGGTTATATTGTTCACCAACACTGAAGATCACTTGTTATCATCTAGAGAACACTTGGTTATGTCAAAGACATGGTTTGGACACTTGGATTTGGTATCTTGGTTATTGGTCTAATCGGGTTGACATATTTGCTATTATAGGCAAATTGGTCTAGGTTATGGACTGACATGCATTATCTATTCCAGATCAGCACATCACGTTATGAAGATGATTTGATTAATTGGATATTGTTGTAAATGTATTGAGCCGACATGATGCATCACATCTTGACTTATTTGTAATTGATTTAATTATAATATTCTTAATTAGCTGACCTACATATTTGGTCTTAGGTTTTGGTATATATGTAAGATCTCATTTGTGAGATGATGTAAGTAAGGAAAAGATAGAGAGATGGTATATGGTTATGGTATTGTAACATGGTATGTGTGAATATTGAAGATATATGAGCATACCATAGAGAAGGTTCAAGGAAGGTTTGAAGGTGATTATCAGAGCTTAACCGGTACTAAATCCAACATTGGAGATGCTACTTTGAGTAGTACATTATCATTGGATTTAATCATCCAATTTTAGTCAGTGTGATTCCTATTTTGTGATTGATCAGTGAGCTCTAGGTGGTTGGCCTTTTTGCATGTGTAGATCTCATTTGTATACACATATTATCTGCAGTAGTATCATTTGATTGTGGATAAGGTTTCCCACCATGTTTTTTCCCCTTACAGAGTTTCCACATACAAATCTCTATGTTATGTGTTGTGGATGTTGTTTCTCTTTCTGTTATATGCATTGAGTTTCACTGGTATTAATATTAATTGCTAATCTGTCAACCGACATTAAGTTTGGTTTACCAGTATTAAGTATCAAGTTTGATTAAGTTATATTTGGGTTGAAATTAATTAACAACTGATTCAACCCCCCTCTCAGTTGCCTCTAGGTCCTAACAATTGGTATCAGAGCTTAGTCCTCTTTTTTGTAGAAGTTTAACAACTTGAGGAGATTCTATGGCAATTAACTTTTTTCAGGAAGGACAGTCCAAAACTTGATGGAACTAACTATGGTATATGGAAGATCAGAATGGAGACACATATGAATTACATTGAAAAGATATATGGGATGTTACAAAGAATGGCTATGTTGGTCCTACACTGAATCAACCTAATCCACCAACATTGGGTAAGGATCAAGAGAATGATTGCAAAGAAAGAGAAGCACTCTTGAGCGCCTTGTCAGATCAGCAAATCATGGGATTATTAGACCGATCTACTGCTAAAGCTATTTGAGATAAATTAGAGACATTTAATGAAGGAGATACCACTATCAAAATTGCAAAACTGGAATGCTTCCGGGTCAGGTATGAAAATCTGAAAATGGAAGAAGATGAAAGAATTTTTTCTTTTATGAAAAGGGTTAATGAAATTGTTTTAGGAATACAATGCTATGGAGGTTCCTTGAGTGAAGATAAAATTGTTTCTAAAGTTTTGAGATCATTTCCACTGGCATACAAAATGAAAGTAACTGCTATTAATGAGTTGAGAACAATGCCTAATACATCAGTATCTAGAGATACCTTGGTTGGAAAACTTTCAACATTTGAGCTTGAGGAATTTGGCCCTGTTGCTACAATTAAGACAGATTTAGCCTTCAAAGCATCATCATCTGCAACATCATCATCATCATCTAACAAATCTGATTGGAAAGCACTTTATGTAAGAGAACTTGAAGATATCAGAAAGGAAAATGAAGAACTGGAAGAACTTGAAGCACTATTTGCAAGGAAAATGCCTAAAAGACCTATTGGTAGTAAGTATGAAGGTAAAGCACCATTTAAATGTTTTAACTGCAATAAAGTTGTTCATATGGCATTTAGATGTCCTGATAGACATGCAAGATTAAGAGAATAAGCTAAAAGGACATATAAGCCTAACCTTGAATATTAGAGATACAAATTTAAGAAGATTAATAGAGACAAATCATGTTACTATGTTGATGAAGGAGTTATTGATTATTCTGATGAAGAACCAACAGACAATGGATGAGATTTTGTTGCAATAAAAGAAGATCAACCGGTACCTACTATTCCACCGATAGAGTAGGCCCTGGTAGCTAAAATTGAAGAAAAGCATGAATGGATTATAGATTCTAGATGTTAACATCATATGACTGGTGATAAAAGTAAATTCTTAATTTTTCAAGAATACAATGGAGGTCTATAAGATTTGGGGATGATAAAGCTTGTTTGATCAGAGGAAAAGGCACTATATCTTTTGATGGTAAGCATAATACTGACAATGTTTATTATATTGAAGGTTTGAAGCATAATCTTTTGAGTGTTTGCTAGTTAGTTGAAAAGGGATTTCAGTTACAATTCAAGAATGGTAAATGAAAAATCATGAATAGAACTAGTTTGGAGATTGCAACTGGTAATCAGACTAGAGGTAATATCTTTCATTTGAATAATAATGAAAAGACATGCTTGATTGCACATATTGATAAAAGTTGGTTATGGCATAAAAGACTTTGTCATGTGAATTTTGATTGCATTATAAAGATTAGTTCATCTAAGGCAGTAAGGGATTTACCTAAGATTGTAAGACCTCATAATCCAGTATGTAAGGAATGTCAAATGGGAAAGCAAGTTAGAACAACTTTTAAGAGTATTTCTGAGAAATCCAATAATGTTCTTGATTTAATTCATACTAACTTGTGTGGTCCGGAAAGAACAAGAAGTCTATAGGGAGATAGATACTTTATGCTAATCATTGATGATTATTCTAGAATGTGTTGGGTTACTTTTCTTAGGGAGAAATCAGAAACTTTTGGGAAATTCAAATTATTCAAGGAAATGGTAGAGAATGAAACCGGCAAGAAAATCAAATGTTTAAGATTAGATCAAGGAGGTCGAGTCACATCTAACGAGTTTAATACATTTTGTGAAGTGAATGGAATTAGAAGACAACTATCAACACCCTGGACACCTCAGTAAAATGGAGTTGTGGAAAGGAAGAACAAAACTAGTCTAGATGTAGCTAGAAGCATGATATCAGAAGAAGATCTACCTCATGTGTACTGGAGAGAAGTAGTGAATACAACAGTTTACACTTTTAACAAAGTTCACATCAAAGGTGAAACCGGTAAGACACCTTATGAATTATGGTTTGGTAATACTCCTACTCTTAAATACTTCAAAATATTTGGAAGCAAATGCTTCATTAGGAGAGATGAGTATATTGGGAAATTTGATCCTAGAAGTGATGAAGGAATATTTCTTGGTTATTCATCTAAGAGAAAGGCATATATATGTTTTAATAAAAGATTGGAGAAAATCATTGAGAGTGTAAATGTGAAGATAGATGAACAATTTAGAGGAAACTCAAGGTCTATGGATTATGAACCGACAGTTGAGATGATCATAAATGAGCCTATATAGAGTGCACCAATATAGAATGTGGATCCAGTCACATCGGCATCATCAGAGAATTCCACAATGACTGAAGAACAACAACAAGTGAACACACCCAGGTATAATAAGATTGAATCACTCTAAAAGTCAAATAATTAGGAATAAGTATCAAGGAGTTATGACAAGAGGAAGACTAGCAAATGAAGAGGTATGTTTAATTTCTCAAATTAAACAAACATCTATTATTGAGGCATGTGAAAATAAACATTGGATTAAAGCTATGGAAGATGAATTAGAGAAAATTGAAAAGAACAATAAATGGACATTGGTTCTCCGACCTAAAGATAAAAATGTAATTTGAACTAAATGGGTATTCAGAAATAAACTTAATTAAGATGGTAAGGTAATAAAAAACAAAGCAAGATTAGTGTGTAAAGGATATTCACAGAAAGAGGGAATTGATTACAATGAAACCCTTGCACTGGTAGATAGAATTGAGGTAGTCAGATTATTTCTTGCATTTGTAGTCCACAAGAACTATAAAGTATATCAAATGGATGTAAAATGTGCATTTTTGAATGATGATCTTGAAGAGGAAGTTTACATAGAAAAACCTGATGGATTTTCATTCACAAATGATAAAGACATGGTTTGCAAATTAATGAAAGCTTTATATGGATTGAAGCAAGCTCCTAGAGCTTGCTATGCTAGATTGGAAAAATATCTTTTGAAGCTTGGTTACACTAAAGGTAATTTTGATAGCAACTTATATTTCAAAGTGACTAATACAGACATCTTGGTTATTGAAGTTTTTGTTGATGACATCATTTTTGGAGGAGAAGATGGATTGTGTAAAGACTTTTCTAATAAGATGTAGGAAGAATTTGAAATGTCTATGATTGGGGAGATAAAATTCTTTTTAGATTTGAAGATTTCATAAAATGATAAAGGTATATTCATATGTCAAACAAAGTACTTGAAGGAACTACTGAAGAAGTTTGGTATAGAAAACTCTAAACCGGTAAGTACTCCTATGACTACAACTGATAAATTGACATTGAAAGATGATTCATCTCTTGTTAATCTGACAAGATACAAATCTATGATTGGAGGTTTACTATATTTGACACAAACAAGACCTAATATAACGAATACAGTATGTATTGTTTCAAGATTTTAGAGTAATCCTAGAAAAAATCATGAATCAACAGTGAAAAGGATTTTCTAGTATCTACAACGCATGACAAATCTTGGTTTATGGTAACCTAAAGATGAAATTTTTAATTTTTGTGCATACACCAATGCAAACTGGGCAGGAGATGTAGATGATAGAAAGAGAACCACTGGTGGGGTATTCTTTCTTGGTAGCAGATTGATTTCATGGTTGAGCAAGAAATAGAGTTGTACATCATTATCAACAATAGAATTAGATTATGTTGTAGTAGCAAATAATTGTACTTAGGTACTATGGATTAAGCAAATATTGAAGGACATAAAGGTAAAATGCAAAGAACCTATAATCATTTACTATGATAATTCAACAACAATTGATATATCTAAGAATCTGGTATTTCACTCTAAAACTAAACATGTTTCTATCAAATATAATTTTCTGAAAGAGAATGTTGAAGCAAAAGAAGTGAGATTGGTTTATGTGAATACTAAAGAGCAAATTGTAGATATCTTTACTAAGCCCTTGCTTAAGGAAACTTTTGAATATCTCAAAGAGTAGCTTGGGGTTATACCCTCATCGGTAGAGAATTAGAAAGCTCATGATTACCATCAAACTGGCAAAATTTACAGAGAAACCTTTTTTCCGGCTTTGGAGGAGAGCTACTTCTCAGGGGGAGTAGTTGGATATAACAATTAGTTATTATAATTGGTTGTATGTTCTGGTATTTGTATTTCTTTGGCATTTGATGTCAAAGGGGGAGAGATATCTATGAAAAAACATACATTATACTTTGGGGAGAGATTACTTATTGGGGGAGTGATATATACTCTCTGCATTTGTATTTTGATTTCTGGTATTGATCTATTCTAGAGATTGTTGGTTTTTTGTTTTTGGTATTTTGTTTTGGCACTTAGACGTTTTTCCATCTTGTGTTGCCATCAATGCCAAAGGGGGAGATTGTTGGTATTATGGATGTGTTGCATTGGTTTTGTCATTGATGTCAACACTTATCAACACTTATACTTTTGGATATCTTTGGTTATGTCAAACCGGCACATTATGTTCACCGACAAGTTCAGTGAATTATGCACAGTCACCAGTGTATTGTTCACCGACACTGAAGATGAATTGTTATCATCTGGAGAACACTTGGTTATGTCGAAGACATGGTTTGGACACTTGGATTTGGTATTTTAGTTATTGGTCTAATTGGATTGACATATTTGCTGTTACCAATAAATTGGTCTAGGTTATGGACTGACATGCATTATCTATTCCAGATCAGCACATCACGTTATGAAGATGATTTGATTAATTGGATATTGTTGTAAATGTATTGAGCCGACATGATGCATCACATCTTGACTTATTTGTAATTGATTTAATTATAATATTCTTAATTAGCCGACCTACATATTTGGTCTTAGGTTTTGGTATATATGTAAGATCTCATTTGTGAGATGATGTAAGTAAAGAAAAGATAGAGAGATGGTATATGGTTATGGTATTGTAACATGGTATGTGTGAATATTGAAGATATATGAGCATACCATAGAGAAGGTTCAAGGAAGGTTTGAAGGTGATTATCAGAGCTTAACCGGTACTGAATCCAACATTGGAGATGCTACTTTGAGCAGTACATTATCATTGGATTTAATCATCCAATTGTAGTCAGTGTGACTCCTATTTTGTGATTGAGCAGTGAGCTCTAGGCGGTTGGCCTTTCTGCATGTGCAGACCCCATTTGTATACACATACTATCTATAGTAGTATCATCTGATTATGGGTAAGTTTTCCCATTGTGGTTTTTCCCCTTACAGGGTTTCCACATTCAAATCTCTATGTTATGTGTTGTGGATGTTGTTTCTCTTTCTATTATATGTATTGAGTTTCACCGGTATTAATATTAACTGCTAATTTGTCAACCGACATTAAGTTTGGTTTACCGGTATTAAGTATCAAGTTTAATTAAGTTATATTTGGGTTGAAATTAACTGACAACTGATTCACCCCCCCTCTTAGTTGCCTCCGGGTCCTAACAGTGTTTCAGATCTGCTGAGTTTAATGAGTTCTGCAAGAATTATGATATTGAAGTCTCTTATGCTTCACCATACCACCCCCAAGGAAATGGTCAAGCTGAATCAAGTAACAAGAACATTCTGAAAATCATAATGAGGATGCTTGAGAATAACAAAAGGGCTTGGGATTCCAAATTAAACCTATCCCTTTGGGCAGACAAAGTTACGACCAAAAGCTCCATAGGAAAATCCCCGTTTGAAATAGTATATGGGAAATGTGTTGTACTTCCATTGGAAAACTTGGTACCTATCTACAAATTTATAAATGAAGAAGATCTTTTGGATCTAATGGAAGTGAGGTTTGTACAGTTGGCAGAATTGGATGAGGTAAGGAGAGAAGCACAAGAGCATAACCTTAAAACACAAGCATAGATGAAGTTTTTACATAATAAAAGAGAAAAGGATAAGAAATTCCACGAAAAGGAAAGCGTTGTTATGTGGAATGCTAGGAAGCAAGACAAAGGAAAGCATGGGAAATTTGAAACATTGTCATAGGCAAGGGAGGTGAAAACTCATACTTCTTACAAAACATATCAGGAGAACATCAAGAATTGTCAGTGCATGGACAATTCTTGAAACAATTATTTTCCTAGAAAGGAAGATCTTATCCATGCATATTAGGTTAGGACTCATCCCGTTCCTCATCTGTATATACCCACCCCTATCCTCAAATAAATACATATAGCATATGAATTTGTCTTCTCTCCTAGAGATGCATTTGGATTCTTGTAGTTCTTTTATTGAACACCTCATCCTCAGTCAGAGCCACTGTTGATACTCTAAAAAATCTTTGTAGTAGCTACTAGTTATCCTAATATATTTCTCATTGCCAATCTTTTGACATGAGAAGAGGTTAAAAATAATTCCTCTTATTCAGTATAAAATCTTGCATAATGCAACCACAGTGTCCTAGAATCATCCCTAATGAAACCAGAAAGGGACCAGTAAAACATCCTTCACCAATTACTATTTAATGTACATTGGGATAGCTAATAGGATCTAGTAATGTCAGTATTGAAGGAGGTAATTGTAATATCTATATTGAACACCGATATTGAGAAGCTTGTCAGAATAACTAACAAGGGCAAGATAACAAGATTTCACAATAGCGATGAGGTGAAGTTGCCTTGACAAAGAAAGTATAAGCGTAAGTGTCATTTGAGCTTATCGAGATAACCTGTGAAGTCAAAATTGTTGGCATATGCACACTCTAATGAGACATTGTATGTGATTGAAGGTTTTGTCATTGATGGCAACCTTGCAATCCTATGGCACCTGCAAAGACATTTTACCGACATCTGTAAAACACATTCTACACCGACATCAGGACATCGGCACCAACACAGAAGAAAAGAGGTATACCGGCATAGAGGCCGACAGGATTTGTTATACAATATTTTGTTTATTATTGTAAGCCGACTTGGCAAATTGTAAAATGACTCTTATATATAAAGGAGATCATTGTAGTCATTTATAGGAGTGATGTAGAAGCATAAAAAAAAATATTAGGTAGACCTAATGTGCGAAATATAGGTCAAGGGGTATATGTAAAGAACAGAGCAGGAACCGGTACTGAATCTAGCATTGTGTAAGGCCTTCCCCAAACCAAGCTTTGATTTACTTAGTTGACCATGTTTGACCTATTAATAAATGCTTTATAATTCAATAGAATGGACTGTGTTAGACAGATAGATTGGTGAGAAAGGGAATTGAACCAAGTTATAGAGTTATTGTACCTTGTGGTGTACATTTTGATATGTTATGAATTTGAAATCCTAAAAGATCCAATGACTGGATAATCTTGAGTTAACGTATGTCAGCTATGTCTGGATGTAGAACGTATATGATTTCGTGATTTGATAACATTGATGAATGTTGATGCTTCATTTATATGCTTTATGATAAAGAACTCTATATGATCCTAAAATAGGATAAATTTGAGAGGAGGTATGTCATTACTGGATTTGCAGGACTTTATTATGATGATAGAAATAGGAATGCATGTTTTAATGTATGGATCAAAATTATGTGGAATTATTTGAATGAAAGATGTATTGATTGATAAATGTATATTGTATGCAAAATGTTTGTAGGGAATTATTATTCATGTGTTTTATATTATATGAGATTATTTGGAAGTACTAATGTGTAAATTGAGTTGCATAGGAATTATCCATGTGACCATGGAAATATTACAGAGAACCAAACCTACACTTATGTATGTTTGTAAGTTAGGGGTTGTCTATTTGGAGAGACAACACCCCATTTGTGTTGTATTTTATTCGTAATAGTATATGTTGCATGTGTGCTAAGTGTATTTAATTTACTTGTGTAAAATCCACAATAGACGATTTCATGTTTTAAATTGTAAAAGTGTTTTATTTGTGTCACTTGACACGTGTAGATTTAAGTTTAAATTTTATTTTTGTCTCTTGGTGGGAAAGTGTTCAACTATAGCTTTTTCAATTAATGTAACGTGATGTCATAAATACCTTGGGTAAAGAATCTTTGGGGTGGTCAACATAGGTTTGACCCGAAAATAAACTTCAGAGGGGTTTAAAATGGGATAAATGAACACCTAGGGGGTAGTTTAATAGGGTTTTCTAAAGCCCATAAGGTATACCTAAGGGTTAGGGGTAATTTTAGGCAAGTTTCTACTCCTAAGTGACCTTTTAGACACTCTAAAATTTGACTTTTCTAAGTTGTGCGAAAATTGAAATTAGAAGTTTGAACCTAGTTGTAAACTTTCCTTTTCGAATGAGAGTTCTCTTTCCCATTCTGTCTTACCTTCCTCTTTAGTTTTTAGAAACTTGTGAGAACTAAGAGAATGAGCTTCTTAAGAAAGAATTTGAAAATTTGAGGGTAATCACCCACTCTCCATTTTTGGAGACAAAATAATTTTGTAAAGAAAAAGATGGAATTTTGGTTTGAGAATTTTGGCTAAGGGTAGAAAGAGAAGAACCGTGGAATTGGGCTGCTCATCCTCAACAAAACTAACCTACCTTTGGGAAGATTAAGTTTGGTCGTATTCATCATATAATGGAATTCTTATTGCATGCGTTTGTAAGTAATGTTTGTGAAAAAGATTTGTTTTCATGCATGTTCTCTTGGAAATTTATTTCGTAATTTGTTTTATACTTTGTATGTGTGTTTGGGAGTAATCAAGATCTCCTACTCTTGGGAGAGAGGAGGATCTTGTGGGTGGTAGAAGCGACAGCCCTCAAGTGAGAGACTCTCATTATGAGAGCAATCACAAGGGAATTTCTGTGACCCTTGCTGCATGGCTTGTTTATGCATTGGGGGTCGTAAGGAGGGAAATAAGGCATGAATGCCTTGGGGGGGCATAAGGAATAAGGGGTTGAATATGTTATACTTGATGTATTTGGTTTGCCATGAGGTGGCTATATGTTTTGGTTTGCCATGAGGTGGCTATTTGTTTTACCATACTTGCAGTCTCCTCAGGGTACTTGGTCCACTACCACCCTTGAAAAGACATCACCAATGGGTGGTGTAGTGTAGCCCGGGTTTGGGAGTGTGTTTTGAGTTTGTGTGTATTTAGTCTTCTATGTTGCATGTTTGTTACTTGTCTAGGGCTTGGTTCTCCGAGCTCGGGGGTGGCTACTAGTTAGCCTAGGCTGGGAGGTGAGCACTCCATGGTCATAGCCTATGTTTAATTTGCAGGTTGTTGGAAGAAAGGAAAAAGGACAAGTAGAGATTGCTGGTTTCATCTGTTATAGAAAAGATTTGGGAATGGAATATTTATGTTTTAAGTTGCAACATTGTAATAGGAAATTATGTCGTATCTATTTTTCAAAAAGAAATGTATCAAATGTTTTTAAGAGCCTCATTTAATAGAAAAAAAGAAGAGAACCATTAGTATTGAAGGTTATTTCGTATTTTAATGTACTTTAAAGAGATTAAATATAGTTTTATGCTATACTGCAGAAAAGAAATGAATAAATATAGAATTAGTTCCTAACGTTTTTCTGAACTTTAATAATTGCAGGTTAGATAATATTTTGGAAATACAGTAAATTTATTTTATTCCTTAATGCATGTAAAAAGAAAAAAGAGAGAGAAAATCAAGGAGATAAGGAAATGATGTAAGGTTTGCATGCATACAAATATTTCAGTTAATTTCCTAATTGCATGGTTAAATTTAAGGTTTCTAGATAAATAAAGTTGTTGTTTAAAATTTATTAAATTCTGTCATTTTGCTCATTTGCAGAAAATAAAAATCTAGAGATAAATAGACTATTGATTTAGTATAATTTCATGTACCTATAGTTGTTGTGTAATTTTATTAACACTGTCATTAGTAAATGTATAGAAAATAAAACCTATGGATAAACAGATTATATGAATTAATTAAAATACTGGAGTTGCTGTTTTTTTAAGTGAATTAATTCTGCCTTTTACCTTATTATTTTTGCTGAAAGTAAATCAACATTTAAATGACTCATCTAGATTCTTTTAGTAACGAAGATTTTTAATCAAAGGAAATAAATATAATGTTATCTATTTGAAGAAAACATCTACTCTATTAATTATGTTTCAGAATAAATACACCTATATATTTATTGCATAGAAAATTTATGTCCTAGTTACAACACATAATTATATTTAAAATATATATATATATATATATATATATATATATATATATATATATATATATATATATATATATATATATATATATATATGTTTATATACATGTAATTATACATAAATAAATTTGCATGCTTATATATTAGGAGTAAGGGAAATCATCCTTTAAAAAATAAGCAAAAATAAACTCATTGTTTAATATATATATATTCATTCTTTTGTAATTTTTTTAATTTTAATAAACAAATTATAAAAAAAAGGGGTTTTATGGGTTATCGGCCACTGTGCTAAGCACAGTGGATGGTGAAAGAGCCGAACCACTGTGCTTAGCACAGTGGACGGTGCAGTCGGGAGCCGCCACTATGGGCATCCACAGTGACACCGCCACTGTGGTAGTCCACAGTGAGTGGTGCTCGGGGGTCACCGCCCCCGCATGTTTAACCTTCGCCTCGCCTAGATGTATGGCCGCCGTGCTAGGGTTCGGCCCTCCTCCGCCCTGCTCCACATTAACAATTAAAATAAAACTAAAATACAAAACCCTAGCTCGAGTAGGGCTAGGGGTAGAATAGAAAGGATTATAGAATAAATAAAATAAGGGCTACTATATAGTATTCATTCTAGGTTAGGGTTGCTGGAAGAGATAGAAATATGAGGTAATAATACATGTAATAGAACATATAGCTAGAGATATATATTAATATATATTTGTAGTTATATATATATATGTAATATTTGTAAATGGAGTTGGACATTATAAGAAGATAAAATAGATTTAGAATTAATATTTATTTAAGCGATATAGTTTATATGTCTTATTTTGACATATGGTTTTAATTAAGATAGAAATTGAAAAGTTTAAATTTAAAATTCTTATGAGGTTTAACCTTGTAGAAATTCTATAGTAAAATGATTTATAGTAGGTCCACCTAAATATAGGTGTTAGATGAGATAATCTTTATAGAACAAATTTTTCACTATAATTAAGATTGACCCTTTTATCTATTTAGGTTATTCATAAGTTAATTATTGTTAAAATATAATTATGGACTGCTATATAACTAAGTGTCAGAACTAATTAAATTAGTTCTTGAGATAAGTCAATTTGCTATTGGAGATTAAATTTTACATGCGTTAATTAATTGACTGAATTGGTTTGTTTAATAAAATCGATGAGACGATGTAACTAATCAAATAAAATTCTGCATCTAATTGCTACCTACTTTGATAATCTCGAGTTAGTAGATAATAGTCAACTCCTAACATAGTTAACACAAAAACTTACTAGTGCATTTCGTATTAGCGAATTTAGTATGCTATTTTAAAAAAAATATAAGTATGGGTTATTGGAAATTAATTTCATCTTCATCTACTATTTTAAATGAGATGATTTAATTAATCTATTGTCTATGTTTGATGAGAAAATAAATTAAATCATTTAGTTTTCCGCAAATAAATTTTAATTAATTTCGTTACTTGGTTAGTATCAGAGTTAGCTCGAATATAGATATGGCAAACATGATAGTGCATGTCAAGTTAGCGAACTTTGTTAATTAATTAGTATTTAAAAAAAAAATCATCTCATTTTTGCCCTAAATTTTGGGCATGACACATTGAAGATGCTATTATAAAGCAGTACAAGTTATTGGATTTGTATAATCCTTATTTGTAAGTCAGTGTGACTTCCCATTGAGCAGTGAGCTCTAGGCAGTTGGCCTTCCTGCATGTGCAGGCCCCTATTGTAAGTAATATTCTCTTATTGGCCAGTGAGTGAATATTGTGGGTCACAAATCCCACCGAGGTTTTTCCCACACCAGGTTTCCTCATTAACATCTTGTGTTATGTTGTGTGTTTTATGTGGATGTTGTTGATTCTGTTTATTGCATTATTTCTTGCATACCGGTACACTGTTGTATTATGTTCTACATGTTTTAAGTTAAGAAAATCTTATCACCAGTCAGATACTGATTCACCCCCCCCTCTCAGTATCTGTGGGACCCATAACAATTGGTATCAGAGCCTGGTCCTCTATTTTCAAAAGCCTAATAGCTTGAGGAAGATCTTAACACTGGTAAAGATGGAAAATCTGATGAAGCAACTTGAAGGAGCTCTTATAGACTATGATGCAGAGAAATTGAAAAATATCAAACTAGAAGATGATTTAAGAGCAGCTCAGGATATCATTCAGGCACTTCAAGAAAATTTTACTATTGTAAGAAATAAGAGAAGAGAACTTTGTGAAAAATTGCAAAATGAGAATGATGAAAAGGAATCACTTAATGATATGATAAGCAAATTGAAACAAGAGAACATGACAAGAAAGAATGAGATGCAAGATATGACTATGAGATTTTGCAAAGAGATTGAGGATAGGAAGAAGAATGAAGAAGAATTGACCAAAAGACTAAGTGATGCAGCAAATGAGAACACAAGACTTAACTATGAAAATGATATGTTAAAGATAGATCTGATGCACACTCAGAATGACTCAAATGAACTGATGAGACAAAAAGAAATCTTAGAAAGAGAACTGGAAACTACAAATCAACACAAAGAAAAATTCAAGAAAAGCTCAGAGGAACTTGGCAACTTGCTGAAGAATCAAAAACCTAAAGGTGACACTTCTGGAATTGGCTTTGAAGTTGGTGAAAGCTCCGGTACTGCAAATACTCAGGATAACAACAAATCAATAAGACAACCTAATTCTTATAAATTCAATGGTAAATGCTTTAACTGTAATAAGTATGGTCATAGAGAAAATGAATGTAGATCTAGAAATTATTAGAATATCAACACACCCACCGGTCAATGCTCTAAATGCAACAAAATAGGTCACAACTCTAAAAAATACAGAATGAATGTGAGCTATTATGTTTGTGGAAGATTTGGACATTTATCAAATCAATGTAGAACACAAACCGGCATAGGCTATGGGAAAGCTATTCAGAAGAATAATGTAACTTGTTATGCATGTAACAAGATTGGGCATATTGCTAATTTTGTAGAAGTAAAGGAACACCGGTAGACAACAAAAGTTCTAGCTTGAAAGGTAAAGAAAAAGTTGAAGAGGTTAAGCAAGAATTCTCAAAACAATGGATTAGAAAAGCTGATCTAAATATTGGGAATACTCCTCCACTGGTAGAACAAACCAATGCTTCACCGGTAGGACAGAGTGATGCTTCACCGGAAGGATAGAGTAGTGCTCCACAGACAGGAAGTTCTTCATCAAATTGAAGAAAATTTCCTTGAGGGTTTGGCAATTTATTGATACATGTGCTATTATTCCCTCGGTTAGAGATAAGAAGTTGAAAATTACTTATTACCGGCAAACAATGTTAAGTGAATAGTTAACCGACATGCAATTAATGTGGTAGATGGTGAAAAGACACTATAAAGTTAAGGTTTTGGCTCCATTTCATTTCACTGAGATTTCAAATTTTTAGAGAGCGTGAAGACTCTGAGCTAAGGCATTTCGAGCAAGAAGCAAGCACACTCCAAGCAATCATCCATCCAAGGCAGTAAAAGGTATTTAATCATGGCATCCACCTCTGCAATTGAATACATAGAAAACCCTACTATTGTGGAAGTAATAAAAAGAGCTAGGCCCATATTTCAGTTAGTTCCCGAGATAGCAAAGAAGGATGATACCTTAAGTGCTTTTTCTCAAATCCCTAAGGGAGTTGTTTATGCTGAAGACCCCCGGATGTACATCCACTGCAACATTGAAGAGTTAGAAGATGAGGAAATCAAAACCATGTATAAAACCATGATATGTGATAATACCAGCAATGTAAAGGATGAACACAAAATCATTGAGACCCCAGGATTAACAAAAATCCTTAGCATTCCTGAATTTCCAAAGGATGTGATTAGGATAGTTTTAAGCAGGGTTCATGGAGAATTTTTTTGTTTAGATGCAATCCATAAGATCACCAAGGAAGCTATGAAAGCTATCATAGGGTTACCAACCATCGGTAAGAGACCAAATAAAACCAAGAAGGTTTCCAATGACCTAGTTATAAACCTAACTGGTGCAACATTTGACAAGAGGTCTTTAAGGGTTAATGATGTAAAAGATGTCAATGTGAGATTCATCAGTATGATATTAGGGTATAAAGCTACTCATGCTAATAGACTTAACTTAGTTTCAAGTTTATGCATTAAAAGTGCTTATGACATGGTCACATATAATGTAAAAATTGACATATGTTAGTGGTTAAAGGATGAACTAATTGACAATCTTGGAAAGATCAAGAAGGACAAGAAAGGAACTTTCAGATTTGGAAATCTATTAGTATGCCTAATGATACACATAACAAAATAGGTTCCCGGTATAGGTTACAAAGAACTTGGATCTGACATACTAGTAGGAAAACAATTAACTGAACTATTCAATAACATGGGTGAGAACAAGTAAAACAATATTCATGACTTTTTCCAAGCATTAAAAACCAAAATGAAGAAAAGAGTAAGGTTATCTCAGAAGATTGTAGACAAATACAAAGATGATATATGCTTTGTCATTAAGAAAGATGAAATTTTGATGGAAGCGGTCATCCCAAGGACAGTTTGGGTAACTAAGACGGGATATGAAACAGATGATCACATAGTTGAAACATATGCCAAAGCACTTCTGGAAGCCCCCAATGAACCTAAGGAAGAAGTATTTGGTAGTGCTGAGACTATAGAAAGCCAAATACAATCAAAGAAAAGAGTAAAGAAGGTTGAGGCATTTGTAAGGAAAGGGTCCAGACAAACAAAAGCCATTAAGGAAGATGTATTAAAGAAAATAGGCATAACAGAGGATGAGTTGGCAGCTCCACAACCTGAAACTCACCTATCACTGGTAGGTACTTCTTCAGAAGGTGACATGCCAACAACTTTTAAAAGAGTTGTAAGGAAAAGAGATCCCTCACCGGCAACCACACCTTCACCTAGAAGGACAAGGTAGAAGCAACAAGCTATGAGATCTCCAGTTAGAAAGGCCACACGAAAGAAGAAACTGACACCTAAGAAGAAGAAAAGGACAAACAAAGACTTGGCCCCTCTTGATATACTATTAAATGAAATCACAGAGGAAGGTAAATTGAAGAATATATTAAAAATATATGACACTCTAATAGCTAATGAGAAAGAGAAAGTTGAGAACAATGTTATATTACATATGGACATGTATAAGAAATTTTTGATGGAGGTAATAAATGAAATTCCTGATGAATTATACAAAAGACTTGAGGCAAGAAGATAGGCAGTGATAGAATTGGATAAGAAAATAAAAATTGAGAAGCTACTTGTTGTATATCCAGTAAACTCTCCAAAAGAAATTGATGATTTGATTGCTCAAGCAAACCGGTCAGTATTCTCTACTGCACATCGACATATTTCACTAATGGCAGGAAGAGTTAATGAGGTAACAGAGGAAACAAAAGATGGATGAGATATATTCCTAGTTGAGAAAGAAAAACAAGAAGAGTACAGGAATCCCAAGCCTATCTTAGTCTATCAGAAAGATAGAGATAAAGGTAAAGGTAAAGTTGGTGGACCACCCAGTATCAAAGTTAGAGACAACTTACCCCCACCTTCTTTAAATACTCCACCGGTGAAAACAACAACCACTGAAGATCAACCGACAGCTGAGAGTATGGATGCAGAGGATACTAATCCTAATTTTGAAGTCCTATATACTGTGAACGTTGACACTCAGAAGATCAACATAGTAGTAGGCAAAGATTCAACTGATAAGTCAAAGATGGCTAGTGAGCCTCTGGTAGTAGGGGAAACTGAGAAACCAGCAGAAGATAAAGAGAAAAAGGTAGAGACTGAGTCACAAACTAAGGAAATAAAACCTACAAAGAAACAAATAGAGAAAAAGGCTCCAGAACAACCATCACTGGAATAGGTACACAAGGAAACAGTGCTACCGACAACCAGTGAAGTAGGAAAACCAATGCTTAAAGAAATGCAGACACAAATTGACCTACCAGAGGTCAATACAAGCTTGGTAACTTCCACTGGTACTCAGATTGTTGGATCATCATCAACATACAAATCAACAAATGTGACTGAGGTATTACTTGATTCTATCAAGAAAATAACCGACTGGAGCTCACAGGCTTACAAAGCAATTAATGATACATTACCAATTTTGAAGGTAATAGCTCCCAATTGTAATATAGATAACAAAGATTCTTTAGGACAATTGGATACATTGTGTAAATATATCTCTGAGAACATTGAGAAAATAAAGGAAGATTAAATAAAGGATAAGGTAGAAATTGAAAAGCAGAAATTCTTTGATGAGGAAATAAATAAGTGTAATAGAGATTTTGACACACTTCTACCGGAACTATGTAATTTGTTGAAAGAATACAAAAATTTGTACAAACATACCTGTAAAACAACCTTTTTCACTATAGATATTGACAAGAAAATAAGCAAGGTATAGGATGAGATAAATAAACTTGCAGACAGTTTTGTCAACTCACCTGATACACTATCAGTTTTTCAGGAAAAGATAACAAATTTTGAGGAAGAACTACTCAGATTGGAAAAGAAAAAAGAAAGGATAATAAATAAGGCAAAACATTTGAGATCTAAACTAAGTCCAAGATTGGACTATTTAGCATCTCTGTGGAAGGAAATTTCTAAGGCATTAATATAGGGAAGCAAAACACCGGCAGAGAATTTGTAGCATCTCACCGGTACAGTGAAGAGAACTAAGACAACAATATAGGATAGTAAGAAGTTTATGGATAGTATAAAATTGATTTTGGGAGATCTTCTTCAGATTATAACTAACCAACTACAAGGTTGTGTTTATGGATAGCTGAAACTACAAACTCTACTGAAATCTTGACAACCTTTGTCATTGATGCCAAAGGGGGAGTAGTAGGATGAAAAATTTCAAAACATAGGAATCATATGCTCAGGGGGAGCTCTCACATTTTTGGTAACATTTTTTTGGACTACACATTTTTGGACACCTTTTTGAAATTTCTCATGAGTGTTGCCATCAATGCCAAAGGGGGAGATTGTTGGCATATGCACATTCCAATGAGACATTGTATGTGATTGAAGGTTTTGTCATTGATGGCAACCTTTCAATCCTATGGCACTGGCAAAGACATTTTACCGGCATTTGCAAAACACATTCTACACCGGCATTAGGACACCAACACCGTCACAGAAGAAAAGAGGTATACTGGCACAGAGGCTGACAAGATTTTGTTATACAATATTTTATTTATTATTGTAAGCCGACTTGGCAAATTGTAAAATGACTCTTATATATAAAGGAGATCATTGTAGTCATTTGTAGGAGTGATGTAGAAGCATAAAGAAAAATATTAGGTTGACCTAATGTGTGAAATATAGGTCAAGGGGTATATGTAAAGAATAGAGAAGGAATCGGTACTAAATCTGGCATTGAAGATGCTATTATAAAGCAGTACAAGTTATTGGATTTGTATAATCCTTATTTGTAAGTCAGTGTGACTTCCCATTGAGCAGTGAGCTCTAAGTAGTTAGCCTTCCTACATGTGTAGGCCCCTATTGTAAGTAATATTCTCTTATTGGCCAGTGAGTGAATATTGTGGGTCACAAATCCCACCGAGGTTTTTCCCACACTGGGTTTCCTCGTTAACATCTTGTGTTATGGTGTGTTTTTTATGTGGATGTTCTTGATTCTGTTTATTGTATTATTTCTTGCATACCGGTATGCTGTTGTATAATGTTATGCATGTTTTAAGTTAAGAAAATCTTATCACTGGTCAGATATTGATTCACCCCCCCCTCTCAGTATCTGTGGTACCCCTAACAAAAATAACATATTAGAGACATTTCAACTAGTGAGAAGTATCTCGATGACATGTAAACAAGGTAGTATCGAGGAAACTATCCTGACTATACACTTGCGGTTGGAAGATGGATATCGGTGGAATCTATGGGAATACAGAGAATGATACCCTTATCGGCGAAGCTGATAAAAATCAGAGTAATAGGATCATCAAAAGGTCGATAGAACATCCTATCTTGATAATGAATATATCTAATAACATCAAAATAAGGCACTTTGATAATGCTGTTGAACACAAAGTACCACTAAGAGGGGGGTGAATCTGTGGTTCCTGAGTTTTATTGACTTTCAAATAAACTTTAGAATATCAGTTATTCACTTAAACACTAAACAATCAAACTGGTAGAACAAGAAAGAAATCCAAAGGGATTATTCACACAAATGTAACTCTTCACACCAGATTTATGAGGAAAACCCAATGTGGTAAAATCCTCGGTGAGAAAAATTGTTGGAGACTATTGCTCCAATCCAGCCTCACAAGTAAAACACTAAATTACAAAGATTTAGGGCACCAACCCAAGAAGCACCAACCCCTGCACTTTTAGGGCACTAACCAAAGGAGCACCAGCCCCTACACCAAGCTTCAACTTGGCGATGTATATTGAAATACTATTTGAATACAATTAAGGCTTCTTGTTGCAAATGAGTTCTGCAACTCTTTGATCAAATAACTCACTACCGACTGACAATCTTTTCTCCTTCATTGAATCTCACACTACTGGTTGTGAGATTTCTTTCTTTGATTCTCGGCCTCTGTTATCTTTCTCTCCCTCTCTCACACAGTCTCTCAACACACTGTGTCACACTTGGATGCTGCCTGCTCTGCCACACCTTGTTGGTTAGGCTCAAATGCAAAACTATAGTTATGTCGGTAGAATCCTCTTGCAATACCCTAAAATGGTCATCTAAACCATGGGCCCCTAATCTTGACAACATCACCAAGGTCCAAACCAAAGGCAATTAAATCAACTTTGAGCACACAATTAATTAATTCTTCAATCATTAAATATCACATGGTAACTGAATTACTCAATATTAATTAAATATTTATTTAATTAATTAAATCATTCCAAGAAAATCATTTTGATCAATTATCCTATTTAATTTATTAAATATCCTAGCACACTTAATTAATTAATAAATTTTCCATTTAATCATGCAAAAAAAGGAATTAATTTATCACAAAAGAGGAATTAATCACAAAGAAAGAGTTAAATTGAAAATAAAATAAAAGAATTGAATTGAGAGAGAAATCAAACTTAAGATATTATTTATTTCTTCTAAATTGAGAACTTAAATTCCGAAAAGCAATTAAAAGGAATTTAATCATTCTCTAAAATTGGAACTCAAAGCTTTTGAGAAAAAGAAGTTCAGTTGCATTGAAAAGGCTTTTTTCTTGAATAAATCAAAGAATTACCTATTATTATCTCAAGTGCATGGAATTAATTGAATTATATCTCTAAGGAAAACTTGAACTTATAATCTGAATGCATTCCAGTTATACTATAATTGGAATCTATCTCAAGGTTAACTGAATCTGATTTGTCAATTATTTCAATTAATCCTAAATTGTGCTTTTTCTTGATCTCTTGTGATTCTTTATAAACTCAGCCTTTAGCTCTCATTCAAAATGCCCCGAAGATTTATTATTATACACTTTTCACTCTAGAGTCATTGAATATATTGTGCTTGCTTTTTGAGATTATTTGCATCTTAGTTTAGATTATTTGCATACTTAGTTTACTCATATTGCTTGAACCCATATTGCTTGAATCTTTCATCCATCTATTCATCCATCTAGCATAATATTGCACCCACTAAGCTTAATATCATTCTCATATAGATTAAATCCTTCATCTCGATGTAGTCTAGTCACTAGTATTGCTTATACAAATATGAGAGCAATCTTATACTTGCATATTTTAGAAGGAAATTGGTCGATTTGTTATGGTTTTATTATTCATGCTTACATCTGTCTAACCATCCATGTAATGACTTAATTGAAGTCTTGTGTCTTGCAACTTACAGACTTATTTCACTTTTTCACACACACACACACACCTCTCACCGGTATGCTTGCTCACATACACTGCAACTTTCTTAGAACTATTTCTAAGATTAACAATTCTTTTCTTTTACTAACTCTCTCTTTTCTCTTCCTCTTCTCAGTAGCATCAAAAAAAAAAATGCTTTGTTTGGAGCTCTCCTCTTTTTTTTCATGTGATTTCCCACCAGAAATAAATTAAAACTTTGGAGTGGTTAGGGTTTCCTCTTCTCGACACAATCTTCATGAGATCCAATCCAGCCTATCTTGGATCAATCACCTATCCTTCAAGGATGCATCTGTACATGGTTTCCATTATCCAATACATATTTGCTGAAAATAGCAATCTCAAACAAGATCTCCTACCTTGAAATATGTCAACACATAAAATGCTTTAGTTGTTTCCTTTTCGAGGTCTTCCTGAATCAAATTTCCTTTGCATTGATCTAGGTGCCAACTACTCCTTGATCTTCCTCGAGTTGCAATGATCAGTTACAATCCCATGATTTGTGGTTGTTTCATTTATATTGACAGACAATTTCACCAACTGTGTCGATGATGGTTTTATCAGCCTCTGCCTATTTTCCATCTTGACTCCACATGAAATCACCATGTTCAATCACTCTGCTCACCGACACACAGTTGGTTCAAACTTGAACATTCAACAAACTCATACCAGTACACACCTTTATCGGCAAGGATTTCTTCTTCTACTTAGCGGTAGTGCACACTATACTAGTAACACATCTTCACCTCCAGTGGTTTGTGACAACTTTAACATTCTGCCTCTTTATCATAAACAAAAAACTATCCTCCAGACCAGTTTATGCCTTACTGGTAAGCCTTCATTCTGTCTTCTCGCACTCATGTGAATACCCATCATGTCAATTGACAACAATGAAAACTTAATGCCAAAATGCCAACAAATACATCCTCTTCTACGTACCTATTTGGTATAACTTATAAAGATGGGATAGCATCTTTCTGCTTCGCTGATGGTAAAGGTAATTTCGATAAAACACTACTTAAGAGGTATTTAGGATAACTTACATAAGCAGAAGAGCACATAAAAGTCACTCTAATCAATGAAGTTATCCCGATGCTTTACAAATGAAACAACGTCGGGAGAGTTATCTTGATCTGACATTCACAAAATAAACAAACTGATAGAAGATGAGAGAAGGATAAAACCCTTATTGGGATAACTTGTAGTGTTGGGAAAATGAACTTTGGGTATGTCGATAGTTAAAAAAATGCCAATGGACACCGATCGAGACACTGTAGGTGCGGACAGATAAAAAATAAAACAAATTGAAGATTACTTATTGGGATAGCTCAAGCCAAAATGACACAAGAGGCAAATGGTTACTAATATAACCATATTTATCTATGGCGACTAATTTGTTAGAAAAGTGCCAAATTTGGAGAAGTGATGAAAGGAGTTAAGCCAATGTCCTGCATCATTAGAAATTCAAATTTCAAAAGGATGGCACATTTATTGTTGCATGAAAGATGCTTTCTGAGAAGCTAATTCAGGAGAACACTGCATTCAAAATTATAGAGACTTTGAGATGATATTGAAGTAGGTTGAAGGCACATTGGACAACGATGAGTAAGTGCTTCGATTGATTCCCCTATTATTGTTTCGAATAGTCTATTAAATTGCTCATGAAATGGAAAACCCTAGTGGTGTTGCAAAGAGACAGAGAGGAGAAACAAGCAAGGGTAAGGGAAAGAAATAAAAAACAGGTGAGACAAGTCCTAAAACTAAGGATAAAGATAGAAAAATAAATCAGGACTTGCTAGATCAACTCCCAGGTTCCACCCCAAAGCCTAAGAGATCTGTAGAGTGGAAATTAGAGGATAATTATCCTGATGTGGGAGACATGTAAATAATTATCAGGGGATATGAATTGTTTTTATTTCACTATCACAGACAAGAGAAACTAGAAGCTATCTACAATCCATGGTAGTTAGGTCTAGGAAAACTTGTAGTCCCAAATGTCTTTGTTAATATTGATCTCCTAGAATTGTTAGCACTAAATTTTAATCCATACAAAATAGCAATATGTGATTGAGATGGAAATCCTTATTTCTTCATGTCATGAGAAGCAGTTTCTGAGGTTTTTGATTTGCCTAGAGTTTATGAAAATCCCATCATTCTTGAAAATTTGCTGGAGGAATACAAAAGATTGGATACCACTTATGCTAGGTGGAGATTACCATTTCATTTGCTGAATCCTGAGGTCCCATTGGAAATAGAGGAAAGTTCAACATTTCATGTAAATCTATTCAAGGACTACTTCAAATACACATATTATTCAGTAGGACAAGTATTGGGGCTAAATACTCTAGATTTCATGAGAATTGAATCTGTGGTCATTGCAGCAAACATTCAATCATAGAAAGCTAGAGAATTTGACTATGGAACATTCATACCAGAACAAATTGTCCTTGGACTCACAGCCATCTAGAGGGACTCTACAAAAATTCACTTCTCTCACTATTCCCTACTTATGCATATGGTGCTATTCTATGGGCATGAGATGGGTCTATGGCCCAAAGAGATGAAGATAAGAAAACATGATGATAACAACTATTCTCTACTAGTCCAATTATGTACTTCACTATGGGATTCTAGATTTGTTAGATCTAATTCATTCATTTTAAAGAATATTTTTTTAAAACACTTTACAAGTTTTATAGTTATCCTTACCACTCTGAACTTTCAAAAGATGTAAAGAGATTCTTGAGGCCTGTAGATGTTGGGGGACCAAAAACTATCAAACATAATTGGGGAGATTGGTATTACTTCTGTGATGTAACCATGATAAGGGTTTATGGATTTGAATATGCCCCACTATTGTTGTCTAAAATAGTTCCCAACAAGATAGCTTATCTGGAGATCATAAGGCAATTGGGGGAATCAAATTCTATGCATCTGGCTTCACATGATAAGCAATCATTTCTGCTTGGGACTCTATGCATAGGAGAATTTATTGTAAATGGAAGAGAAGGTCAAGAGCTTGAATGGAACAAATTGTTCCATTATAACATAAAATCAGGAGCACCAAAAAAAGGCTTTAATCCAGAGGGGTATATTCATTTGGTGAGAAAAAGGAAGAAGCTAGGTGCCTATGAACACATCCCATATCTAAGAGATGACTTGATAAGAAATCTGGATGAAAAGGATGTTGAAGTTGCTATAGATGATCACAATAGAGATGTTGAACAAAAGGATAAGGTGAAGAAGACTGTAAACATATCATCTTCAGAGGATAAGGAATCATCAGAGGAGGATGAGCTCTCATTTGAACAATTCTCTAAAATATTGATTGAGGAACACATGCCACCTATAAGAGATCGTAATGAAGGAGCCCTAGTGGAAGATGATCCAAGGCAATTGGCATGTGACACTCTAATATCTGATGATGATTTCATAGAATCTCTTGAGTTCATGTCATTTTTATATAGGATAAAAGGGAAAGCAATCAGAGAAAATGTCGATGAGGTCAATACCTCCAATGAAAGGCAATTATTGGTCAGCTCAGAAAATGAAGTAGTACAATAAATGGCTTTGATGACTCCTAAAAAGGGGAGGAAGCTTCTAAAGGATGTCGATGTTTTGATTTTTTGTATGACTTCTTTTATAGAATTTCTTTGTTGGTCCATTAATAACCAAGGAAGGTCACTTATATTAATCTGGTCTCCATGGCTATTTGATTGAATGACATTTTTCATTGCATGATTGGATTCGTGATTGTCACTACAAATTTTGACAATTTTTTCTTTGTCACGCCTTCCATCCAATATTTTCCATAATGTCTTTGTTATATTCTTTCCAATATGCATAATATCAAACAAATGCATAATTTGTAACTGCTCATAGTAGGGCAACCTACTAACTTTTTGGGGATAACTTTTTAGTCCCTTAGGAAGCTGGTCATTAATGCCTTGATGACCTTCATGATCATCAATCACATCATTAGTAAACAAAACACGATAGAAAATATGTTTTATGACATAAACCATTATATGGAATGACATTACCTTGACGATTAATTCTATTATATTCCAACTTCCATAGGTGAGGTGTCATTCTTTGTGGCTTTGATGTATTCTCTTCTTTCCCATTGAAAAAATGTTTTCAGTATTTCGATACTTATGATTTATGTGGAGAAAGTGCCTATACTCATCAAACACCTTCTTTCCTAAACTTTTTGAATGACGAGATTTCATCTTTGGACCACAAACTGGACATGCAAAATTTCCCTTTGTTTGAAGACCTACAAGATAATGTGTAATTTGATTAAATATGTTAATTTTTTTAATTATAATTATCATGCGAAACTTGAACACTATAACATACCACAAAAATGTGTTAGCCCTAAGGCATTGTGTATTGTCCATACAAGCGTCACATGGAATTGAAATTGTCTTTGTCCTATTGGTCTAGAGATGTCATACATAGTGACACCATTTCATAACTCCATCAACTCATCGATAAGAGGCTCAATATATACATTCATATCTTGAACTTGGTACTTACCTAATCGAATGAACAAAAACATTACATAATTATTATGACCATTTTACTGCAATATTTATAATTAAGTGTAGATGACTATTAAATGATTAAATACTTGGAACAATCATTGCCAACATTATGTGCTCCCTCTTTATTGACATCCATAGAGGAATGTTATTGTTGATAATAAAAATAGGCTACACCGAGTAAACAGATCCCAGCTCTCCAAATGGATTGACACCGTTCGCTACCAATGAAAGCCTAAGATTATGAGGTTCTTCTTTAAAGTGTGGCCACTTTTCCTCTATGTCCATAAATGCTGAACCATCTACAGGCATTCAAATAATATCATCTTGACTTCTATTGTGTGCATGGTAATCCGTAAATTATGCCAAGTTAGTGCACTTGAATAATCGTTGCATACATGGAATAATGGGAATATAACGAAGAACCTTGCGAGGCACCTTTTTTGTTATTTGATCTATTCATTATCTACTGATATGACATTCAGGGAATTCGGTTTGAAATTCATGTTGTTTGTGATATATAATATGATCATTGGGACAAGCATCTATTTCTTGATACTCCATTCCAATATCTTTCATAATGGCAGATTATTCTCGATATGAGCGAGGTAGAATATTTGATGGTGGTAACAAAAACTCACCTATCAATCTACAAAAAAAATATAATTTGTTAATCTAAATAATATTAATGGTACATGATTCACCATTTATTAACTATAGTGACATATATGACACACCTCAACATACGTGAGATTGTTATGTTGGATAAACTATTCATAAACTTCAAGTTCACCAACAACATTATAGTGGAGAGAAGAGTTGTCTGGGAGCCCTCGTAAAGGGCCTAATATGCCTTCTCAAGTAGAGGTAAATCATGAACAACATCAAGGTCATCTTCATCATCATGATCAGCTACGCCAGTACTAAATGTGTCATGGATCAATGTATTTGTACCATCATCTTCAATTGTGTTTTGTGGCTCATGATCATCATCTTCCATGGGATCATTATCTTCAGCTTCAATATTCACACCTCCATGTTCCTCCACTTCAAGAACCATATTCTCTGGTTGCGTTGATCCATATCATGTGCTCTGGGGTCATTGACCTATATAAAAATGATAAACATAAATAAACCATGATCATGATCTCATCATCAAGTGATTTCTTATGTATATAAATTGTTAAAATGATATAATGAAAAACTTACCAATGGATGATAATCATGTCCCTCTTCAATATGACCATGCAACCTATAATGTTTCTTAGCTATTTTGATTAGAAGTATTCTAGTCTTTAACCCCTTACAAATTTTGTAGGGACAATAACATTTTCCATCACCTTTTCTTTTCAATTTAGACCACAATCTAGCAATTGTCTCCTTATTTTGTTGTTCACTGATATTGTCTGACATGGTCTTTCTTTGCAGGCAAAAAAATTAGGCTATAAAACTAGTTATATAGAAGTTGAAATGTTAGTTATGAAATCACGTTTTAGTATAATATACCAAATTAAATTACTTGAACATAGAAATAATGCAAATTGAACCAAAACCATTTAACTCTTCTTTTTCATCTCAAAACATATCTAATGGCTTTGTGGTGATTTAGAGCTTTATGAGAATCCTAGGAACAATATATTCTTTATAGATCAAGTTCTTCTCTAGGTCAACATGTACACCATCTTCATCAACAATTTACTTGAAGTACTAGATCCTCTCCATGCTAAAAGAGAATTTCTCTATATTGGCATAAAACTTAAGCTGATGCAAGTTGGAAAGAACTTGTCACGTGTTATTCTCATATCTTTTTGAACATAATAATGTTGTCCAAGTAGACAACCACAAATAGCCTAAGAAGAATCTAGGTACATAATTCATCCAAATAAATGTTGTTGGTGTAGTGATTATGCCAAAGGGCATCAATAACCACTCAAACAAGCCCTTCTTGGACCCAAAGAAATTCTTCCAAATGTTAATTAGGTCAACAAGGAATTGATGGTTCCCTGATTTCAAATCAATCTTGTTGAAAATTTCATCTCCTTAGAGCTGGTTCAAGAGGTCAACAATTTGAGGGATCAAAATTATTGTTATTGATAGTGTTCTTGATTATACCCAATAGTCGATTTGAATCACCATGTCCCATCTTCTTCTTGGAAAGTACAAAATGGGCTTCCACAAAGAAAAAGTAGTTGGTCAATATGACCATTTTGAATCAACTTATCAAGTTGTTGTTAAGTATTGATTTAGTTTTAAGACATCTCATGACTCCATTACATGTCCACAGTTGGGTTTACAAACACAACTTTGTCAAAACAAAAATAATATCAGTAGTAAAACTATGACCATGACAGTTAATACCCTTAGGACAGTCATAGAAATTTAATCTATTTCCTTTGGTTTTGATCCACAAACCATTCCAAAGGTTTCATAGGGTCCCCTCACCCCTCTCTTTATCATCAACCACTTCAAAATACCAATCGCTTGGTCTTCCAACCAAATTTTTTACTCTTACTACCTTTTACTATCTGATTCATAGAGATATCAGACCATCCTCATGCCCAAACACGTACCAAATCTAATTTGGAGCCTTGCACGCAACATAATATGATAAATAGAATGAACAAAGGTCTTCCCACACATTTGGGTGAATTTATATGTATGGGAGACCAAACTATACATTATTTACTCCTCTCGATAAACCCTAGGTAGGGTTTTGACAGTTTTTAGAAAAACTATGATATCTTATTTAAAACACAATGAAATTCAATGCCACAAAAAAACAAAATGAAGTTAACTCACTACTCTACCATATCCAATTGACTTCCCATCAAATTATGATAATTTTCACAATAAAAAATGAAGAGAATCAGACCGAAACGTCCAAAAATGCATAGGAAACCCCAATTTCATTAAGAAAAACTCTTGGATGGAATGCCAAAGGCCTATTTATGCCAATCCAAGTGGGTTACAACCTCAAACCACCATAAACTAGCTTTCCAACCATATTTTCAAGAAGTTGCTACAAGAAATGGAAAAGTTGTCATGGCAAAATGACAACTTTTTTCCCAATGGACCTCAAATTTTCACAATTAGGTCCCAATACATCAAAATGGCCTCAAATGGCCTTATTTTAAAAAACAAACACAAAATAAACAAGACAATCAATTTTGACCTTATTGGCCAAACCTAGGCCTCTAGGGTGCTCCTGCACCATAGACGAAGTTGAGTATGATATGGAAGGAAGAAGTTTTAGGCATATGCAATAATTAATCAAAACTTACAAGACTTGAAAGCCAACACTAATAATCACAAACAATGTGGTGATTTTCAAAATAAAGATTAAAAATATTAGGTTGGGGAATTGGTATTTACATATGTATAAATGTAATAATTCTAAGAGGGAACCTCTCACATATTAAAAGAACCTCTACATATTTAAAACCAAGTCCAAAAAGGATAGAGCATTCAAGATCAAGGATAGAACATTCAAGATCAAACCAAGTCCAATAGAGAATATTAGAAACAATTCACAAAATGGCACAGTGACTCTCAGTACAGTGAAATTTAAACAATCTATAGTACAATATATAAACATGCATCTACATATGCAAATGTGATAAGGAGGTGTTCTTGGGATCACCCATACATAAAATTGAAAGAGAAAAATCATTTCATTCATCATGAAATCAAGAATAAGGAGTAGTCTTTTCAAAATTTTATTGTCCAAGCAAGGACATTATAGCATCCATGTGCAGGTTTAGAGTTTGTATAGGCATTAAGGTGTAGGTGCAGGGTCAAGAGTGCAAGTCTGAAAAAGAGTAGCTATTGGATAGTGATTTTGTAAGCAAAGAGCAGTCATGCTCGCAAGGCATAAGTCACATTGCATGGTATCAAAAACATGCATGATTAAAGGCAATATAACTACACCTAAGACAATGCATTTGTGACAAAATATTGATTGCTTTGAAGCCAACAATAGTCAAAAGATATAGTGGTAAGTACAATGCAGGCCTTGGAGATTTACAATAGATGACAACCTGAACCATGGGCAAAAGTATACAAACAAATCCAAATATTGTACATGCAATGTTTGGTATCTTAACAATATTTATGTAGGGTTTATGAATAGTGTTACATCCATGTGTAACCTGATTAAAATATCTTCAAAGGTGCTGATAAAAGATCTTCATCATGTGTTGTAATTTTATGGTTTTTATTATGAAGAGTGTTTTTATGTACTAATATGTTATTGTAGAAAAAATAGTTGAAACTCCCTTTATGGGTTTCTTGTTGTTGTTTGAGTAGAGCCAACAACAATTATTGTAGTCAACCCAATGATCTCTTGACTATATTTCTTTGTGATCTTCTATGGTTTGTCTAGGTATAGGAATTTACCATGTAGGTGGCTTAGAAACAGGTGGACTCACTCATGTTCTTGGGTGAAGTCCAAGAAATACTTAAAGACATCAAGCTTCTTCTCTCCAACCCTTGCATATTTTGGTTTATACTCATTATTTCTCTATTGTCTTGATGATGATTGTAATATATTCATCACTTGTTGTCATTGATGAAACACTCTCACACACACATATGATTATATTAACTACCAGTGTAACTTGAATTGTTTACACTGTTAACCGATATGTTAGAGATTAATCCCTAACCAGTACTTTATGTCAACCAGTATGTGCATAAGGGACAACCTGTGGTTACACTAAGTTAGCATCAAGATGAAGATAAAGATGGAGATCAAGAGGAGATTCAAGGACAACGGTTCATGTTGTCTTCAAAATCTGATTCACTTCAACATCCTTGTAATAATATGATAACTCTATGCAGAAGAGATATTAAAGAGAAGGAAACTTCTAGGACAACATATGACAAGGTCTAATTTAACCTTCTACACTTCAGATCTACTCTAGGTCCAGGTACGTATACCTTCGTGAACTAAATCCACACTTTTAAAAGATAAATCCACAACAAACTAGTCTAGAAAACCAGAGGATCTAATCACCTTAAAAATTACTGAAACAAAGGAATGAAAATTGTACTCATATTTTAGTATTTGACCAACAAAATATGTAATAAACAACCTTGATCTATACCAGTGCCTTATCCAAGGTCATAGAGACATCTAAATTCAAACAATACCTCCCCAAACAAAATATCTCTACACATCCCATTGGCTTGACTTCTGTAGATCCCTATATATGCCTGACACACATAAGAATTTATTCATAGTACATCAAACTACGCTCATCAAGATTCAAAGTATCCTACAAAGAATTTACTGGTAGAAATAATTCCTGCATATTTAATTCCCCTCCTGAAGAGAAAAGCTAAGAAAAATATCTACTGAAAGTTGCCTTACAACCTTATTCAAACAAAATAACCCTAGATTATTCAGAATGAAATAGTAAACACTTGCAAACACATTTGAAGATGACACAAAGTTCAAACTCAAAACCGATGGTCTGTATATTGATATTATCTTCAAGAAAGTATTACAAAAACTTTCAAATATTCTCCATTAAAACTTGGAAAAAGCTCAGATAAATTTCTGTAGCGTTTTCTTACAATTCTTTTCGATCATTTTTCTACTAGTCCTGGTATCCATTTATAACAATATGGATGCACATAGCTTCAGAATTTCCTAGGAGAATTTGTTACAATTATTGCTTCTTAAGAAGAAGTTACAAAACCTTTTACAAAAATGGTTACAAGTCTTTTTCAACCTCTGCAACTTCTTCTACTTGTTGTCCAGTTGCAACCTCTTCTAACTATTCAGGAGTGCCTTCTAGCTGCTCTACATCCTGGATGGCATATTTTCTTGTCCACTCGTTGTATACATCATCAGTTGGCCACACGAAGTTAATCACTTTTTCTTTTTCCTTGGTTAACCTTTTCCATGAATTCCTCATCTTGTTAACCTCTAAATTGAGAAAACCGTAATGAGATTTGATTCTCTCTATCTCCTGAATTGTTACAACAAAAAAGAAAGCATCATCTAAGTCAACAATTCCTTTTATTCTGACTGACAATTTGGCTTCTAATTCCTTAAGCCACACTTGTTTGTCCTTCAATTGATTTGGGCTAGCAAAAACTCCTGGAATCAATTGAAAAACTTGATCAGTGTATTCCTTTTTGTACAAGTTGATCTTCCTGTCAGCATTATCTATTCCTTCTGCTAATTTTAGTAGATCCTTTGTGGTATCACAAGTGGATTTGATGATAGGATTAGCCCCTGCTTCATCATAAGATACACAAATAAGCTCGAAATCCTGCTCTCTAGGCTTCCATTTGTCAAAAATAGGCATCAAAATGGCCTTATCTCCATTAAGCTCTTTCCACATATCTAGAATCTTGCTCATGTTGTTGTACAATAATGAGCCCCCCATGGTGTCTACAAAACTTGAAATTGTAGCCCTTACTCTTTCTTCATACTTCTTTGAATACAAGGCCTGAGCCTGTTTTAAATTCTCCAATTATTGGGGACTGATCTCAACCATTTGAGAACTAGAAGGTGTTGGAGATGGTGGGAACTCAATAATGGGGCTGGTAGGTGGAGGTCTTGCAGGAGAAGAGGAGATCATCAGTGTTGAAGACTCACCTTGATGGTACTGTCCTGTCAACTGGCTTTGCAGCTTAGCAATGATGCTATCTTTACTCCTTACCTCTTCCTTAGCACTGTTGTAAGCTTTCAAAATTGTCTCCAACTTAACTTGGAGGTCTTCCTTTTCCTTAGCCTCCCTTTTTTCTACTGTAACACTAAACTTTGTAGTCTCTAGCACAGTGCTAGCAGCTTCCACTATCATTCCACCAAGGTAACTTGACCCTGGGGTGTCCATATTTCTCTTATTTTCATCTCTTTTAAGAGACCACATGACCAATGCAGCATTGTCTTTGCTGAAAGTGACTCCCTCCATGGGTTTAGTCTCTTTTCTCATTGCCTCCAATACTAAGGCATTTGCTCTATCCTACTCAGGGAGAATGAGTACTCCAGCTTGTGCCACCATATCTCTTCCTTGCTCAGAAGTGATGGTCTTAAACTCATCTATCATTTCTTGCTTTATTTCCTCCTCAACCATAGCTAGATCTTTATGAGGCTTCTCACCTTTTTTCTTTTCACACCTTGCATTGTATTTGTCAATATTCTGCTTCCACACAAATTGCATGAATGCTCTTGATGTAACAAAGTTGTTGTCAGCCAAGAAGCCCTCACTGGCCTGCTTTGTCTCAAGATCCCACTCCTAACCCTTAAACTCATTGGTAGTGATGTTCATCTCAGTAGCAAGGGGCTCTTCTGGCATTCCCTCTTCTACTTCATCATATGTGTAAGCTATTTCTCCCAGAATGCCTAACTGTATCAGTTGTTCAATTACTGCCTGTTCATCTCCTATATGAATAGGGGATTTAGATGGAGAGTACAAGGGTTCATCAGACTGTATTTCTGTTCCTACTCTCTGCTTCTTTGGGCTATCTTGGATGTCAATGACATCTTGCATCTTTCTCTTTCCTTTAGAGGTAGAGGGCTCCCCTATTGTAGGCATCAACACACTATAACTAGACTTCTTGTGTAACATATAGTCACTAGGAGGGATTTCTCTAGTGAAGGTAGACCTACTTAGAACCATTCTTGCCTTTTCAGGGTTGTTTTTAATTACAACCTCCCTCTTTTCTTTCAAAGTCTGTATTACATCCTCAAAACAAAGAATTAGGAACTTTATTTTCTCCTCAAAAGGGTGAAAGCTAGACAATGGGTCATAACTGGTATCAAACTAATGTACAAAGTCTAAGGCCTTTTTATAAGCCACCCACTTTTCCTTCCTCAGCTCCTGCTCATCTAGATCAAACTCATTTCTAATGAGGTCTTCAAGAAACTGGAATTGATGGGGTCTACCTCTGCATATTGCCCTCTTTCTAAACATGCCATTTAAGAAATCTTCAAGATCAACACACCTAGACACTGCAATTGACAAATGATAAGGTTTAAGAAAACCCTCAAAATAGTTCCAACCTCCCTTGGTTATTACAAATTGGTGGGCTATAGTAACCATAGGGAAAATAGTCCCTTTACCCCTGCTTGTTAGCTCTGCTTCTTGCAGACTACCAATTTGTTTGAGGATTTATGAAGTTCCCACTTTGAGAGGGACCTAATAGGGCAATAAAAATGGAGTGCCTCTGAAACCAAATACTATAAAAACTATGGAGACAGGGTATAAGTAAATATCACCCCAATTATGGACAATTTTTATATTTTCTGCAAATTCTTTTGGTCTAATAAATTCCAAAAGAACCTTGGGGACTCTTGGATTTTTTGAACAGAGGAGATTCCTAATCTTTGATGCAAAACATTTATCAAACTTTAAGAAACTAGCATCATTTTTGTCCCATGACAACACTGTACTCCATAATTGCACTGGCATCTTTTCTCCATCTTTCTCTTTTACAAGATCCATTCCATTTGCAAAATAATCACCACCCTTGAATAAAAATAGATGCATGAGGAGGGAATACCATCCAAAAGGCATATCCACTTTCCCATTCTTTATTCCTATCAATCCTTCATGGATAGAATTAGTAATAAATGAAGCATAATCAAAGGTTATTGCAAGAGAAGGATTCAAAATCTGAGCAATCATTAGCATGTAATGAGTGGGCATATTTGCCTCAAGATCCTCTCCTAAAATCTAGCAAAGTGACCAATACAATCCCTGAGCCCTGAGGGTGAACAGATTTAATGAGAAGGGCTCTTTAGTCTCGGGTCCTACAACTATCAACCCACCTATCTTCACAAAGAATTCTTTAAGAGGCACATTTCTGAGGTGGTTCCTCTGTGCATTCTATACTTGAGCTAGTGATTTGAAATTAATAGGCTCTAGAAAATTGGTGAATTCACTAAGCCCAAAAACACTTTTGAATTCCTCATTATTTATTTCAATGAGGGCTTTCCCATTTATATCCCTAATTCTCCTTGTGATTGGATCATAATTATGTGCAATCTGAGTTAGGAGATCCATGTCCATGAATACTCCTGGAACTACCAATTTTCCCACATCTAACTCCCAGATGCTATTCTGCAGGGTTGGGGAATTTCTCATGCCAAATCCAACTTTGAACAACCCCAACCTAGACAACCCAACCCGTGGGTCTCTCAACCAGTTACCCTTATCATATAACCCCTCTCCTATTTTCAAGCGAGGAGCTCTTGGCACTAGCTCTTTCACTTTTGATGCCAAATTAGTTGACAATGTCACCTATTCAAGAAAATCATCACAAATGGCCCTTTCCTAGTAATTAACTTTTCCTGAGAACTCTCTCTTAGGTGCCATCTTAAAATATGCAAGCAATTTAAGTATTACCCCCAAATGGTTATGTGACAAATCAAGACCTCAATTAAAACACACTGCTGAGAAATTGCTAAACAAGAGTACAAGAAAACCTATTTTTAGCTTGAAGGAATCCGCTTTGCAATTGAATGAATTTGCTTTGTATTTGAAGAAAATAGCTCTGTAACCGCTTTCTCTGCAACAATTCTTTAGAATGATATTTTCATTTGATTGATATGAGATCATATATGATACTCAGGCTCTTAACTACAATATTGATACCGCATGCTTCAGCCATCCCTTCAGAATTGAATTCATGAGAGAATTCAAAATTTTCGCTCCAATGGGTCACAACATGCCTGCACATTTTTTCCTTCTGCTCTTTCACCATTTTGCAGATGTAACCTTGAAGCAATTTTGCTAAACGAAATTATGCCAACCGTCCGATCAAATGAAACTTGATCGGTCTTTACACTGACTTTATAGCTTTGCCTTAGCATCGGGGCTTTATCCTCTGAATACTTTTCTTTCACGAAGCTGCACTAGGCATTAGATGGAACTTTAACTGCTTGGCATTTAACTCTTACCAGGACCGTCAGCTTCTTCATTAACCGCACCTTTATCTTGACGGCTAACGGTCTTTTGCTATTTCGTATAGCTTAAACCGCTTTCAACTTTGGGCCACGAAACAATGCGAAGCGTTGGATCAAATTAGAGATGACCATCCTTTAAGGGAGACCTTTATGCTTGCTTCACTTACACCACTCTTTCACTGGTTACCAAATACCATGTGGCACTCAACCATTAGCTTTGGAAAACTCTTTGAGTTTAGTTCAAAGTTAGCCACATGTCTTTCCTTTATAACCACTAGTTACACCTTAGCGGGCCCTCAATTTCTTCTGAAACCACATGTCAATCGACACATCACCATCTAGCATTACACTTTGACAAACCTTCTCTTCCTTTCACTATTTTGTGAAGCATATCCCTCAGTTGGTTCTCAGCCACGAAACAACGTGAGCCCTTAGATTGAATCGGAGTTGATCCCTTTTTAACTTCATGCTTTATCTGTCTTCTGGGCCCAAAAACCTTTCGTCGTTTCACTGATTTTAAAACATGAGCATTTTACCTTCCCGAATACATGCAAAGAGTTGGATTATACTTAACTTGCTCGATGCTTAACAACTTAACTAAATCTGGCAGACGTGAGCCCTCTGACTTAGCTCCATCCACCTGGCATCTAGTCATTCCTGAACTGACATGTTCACCTTTCATTCACTGAGAGGACACATCTAATTCCACCTCATTCTTACCACCTGTATCTACTAGGTTACTTCTTATCCCGTGACATGACTCGCCTCTAGGACCCACCTTTTAATCCTTAGATCTGACTTACTGACTATTTTGACCTTCTTCCATGTGCCATTATCTTACTTGCCATCTCGACCAACTGGACTGCCTGCTTGGAGCACCACGTCATTTCACTACTTCGCGAAAGCTAACTATCAAGCATCTTTCTCCTGCGAAGCTGCGCTAACCATCAGATCAAATGAAACTTGATCAACTGTTATTCTCTTATCAAAACTCCCTTTTCGTGGGCTGAAAAACCTTTTCGCTACTTCGCAGGGCATAACATGTGAGAATCTATCAGCCATGAAACAACGTGAACCGTCGATCTCTCTTGAACTTGATCATCTTTTAGCCACTTGAAAAGTCTTCGCTACAGGGTCCCACCAAACCTTTTCACCATTTCGTGAAAGGTATTTCTCTTGCGAGTTTCAGCTGTGAATCAACACCAACTGTTAGATCTTGAACGAGATGGAGCCTTTTTAAACCAGACCAAATGTGCACCATTGAGCACACTTTTCCCTTTCGCCATTTCATGAGTCTTAAAACACGTGTAACTTCACCTAACGAAATAGCGAGAACCATGGATCCATCTGAGAGCTGCGTGCAACTTACTGGGCCCAACAACATTAGGGAGAAAAAACATAAGGCATAAATTTTTATGATTAATTCAACAACCGCCTAGGCAAATGACAAAGGGGGACACCTCATACGACCCCAAGACACATTACTTAAGTGGATAGAGTAATGCAGGAATAGAAACTAGAGGGTTTTTGATCAAACATTGAGCGATTTAAAATTAAAACCCTAAACCCTTAAGACCTAACATAGACTTGAAGCAGTTGATAGTGTGCCTAACTCAAAATTTCAAAAACTTAGCCAATTATGGGAAAAGAAAACCCATTTCTTAAATAGTGATAACAACAGCTTTGACTGGGGATGGTTGATCACAAGGTCAACACAAGAAAACTCATAAACTCTGGAGAAACAAACCAAAACACAGACCCAAACAAAGCAACAAGAAAGAAACAAAATATATACAAACAAAGGACCTACTGTGCATGGACATCAAGAGAAATAATGTTTTAGGAATTGTCCATGCACTGGAAATTCCTATACTTCATCATTTAGATTTTTTGCAAAATATGAATCCTTTCCATTTAAGTCACAGACCACAAAAGGGCCAATCTACAATGATTCAAATTTTTTATGTTTTCCTTTGTCATATCCTTTTGCATTCCATTGAAGAACAATATCATTAATTTGAAACTTCCTTAATGATGTCCTTTTATCAAAAAGGTATTTGGATTGCAATTGGATCTTCTGATTTATCTTATGAGATAAAGTTCTGAGCTCTTCCACCTCCATAATTTGGATCATTCTATTTTCCATTAGTTAAGATACCTCCATGTCCTCATCTTGCAAGAATTTATTCACTGGCAATCTGACTTGTGTACCATAAACCAGTTCAAAAGGTGACATTCCAATGGCCTTCTTGACTATTATTCTATCTGCCCATAAAGATAACTTCAATTTATGATCCCAAGATCTCTTGTTTTCTTCTAGGATTTTCTTGATGATGTTCAAAAGACTTTTATTGCTGGATTCTGCTTGTCCATTCCCCTTAGGGTGATAGGGTGAAGAGTAAGACATGATTATTCCATGACTGGTACAAAACCCAACAAACTCTTCTAACTTGAAACCCATGGCATTATCCATTACTAGTTTTGCAGATATTCCAAATCTAGTTATAACATTATCCATCAGGAAATTAATGACCACCTTACTTGTAGCTCTCCTTGTGGGAATAGCCTCAACCTATTTAGTAAAATAGTCAGTGGCTACTATGATCCTTCTATGACCTCTTCCTGATCTCTCAACAATCTCTCCAATAAAATCAATGCCCCACTGGACAAAAGGGGATTCCACTATGACTGGATTTAGGGGTAAGGCTCCTTCATACTTCAGCTTGGATGAAATTTTTTGACATGGGTCACATTTCCGGACATGAGCATGAGCATCTTTGAATAAGGTAGGCCAATGATATCCAGCTTGGATTATCTTACTAGCAGTTGTCTTAGCAGAGTAATGACCCCCACATACTCCATCATGCATTTTAGTCAATACCTGTTTAGCCTGGAATTCATCCAAACACATTAGCAATTCTCCATCTCTTTTTCTCCAAAATAGATCACCTTGAATGAGCAAATATTTTTGTGACTTGAGTTTTAGAGTTCTTCTCTGATTATGTGTCATTCCTTCTAAGAATTTAGCATCTCTTAAAAATCGGACTATCTCTGAATACCAAGGTTGCCTTTCAATATTAGTGATTGAAGTATCTTTGCCTTCAACATTATGTATTTCAACATTCAGAAGATTAGACTCAGTCATGAGCTTAGCCAGACCTAAACCTCTCACCAATTTGGTGATCTTTATTTCTAAGTCAAATTCTTGGATTCTATTAATCCATCTGCATCTTTTCCTTGTAACTTCAGACTAGGACATAATATCCTTAATAGAAGCCAGTAGAGTCACCACTTTTGTTGTCTTCAAAATTTGATTCACTTCAACATCCTTGTAATAATATGATAACTATGTGTAGAAGAGATATTAAAGAGAAGGAAACTTCCAGGACAACATATGACAAGGTCTGATTTAACCTTCTACACTTCATACCTACTCTAACTCCAAGTGGGTATACCTTTGTGAACTAAATTCACACTTTTAAAAGATAAATCCACAACAAACCAGTCCAGAAAACTAGTGGATCTAATCACCTTAAAACTTACTGAAACAAAGGAATGAAAATTGTACTCATATTTAGTATTTGACCTACAAAATATGTAATAAACAACCTTGATCTATACCAGTGCCTTATCCAAGGTCACAGAGTCATCTAAATTCAAACAATACCTCCCCAAACAAAATATCTCTACACATCCCATTGGCTCGGCTTCTATAGATCCCTATATATGCCTGACACACATAAGAATTTATTCATAGTACATCAAACTATGCTCATCAAGATTCAAAGTATCCTACAAAGAATTTACTGGTAGAAATAATTCCTGCATATTTAATTCCCCTCCTGAAGAGAAAAGCTAAGAAAAATATTTACTAAAAGTTACCTTACAACCTTATTCAAACAAAATAACCCTAGATTATTCAGAATGAAATAGTAAACACTTGCAAACACATTTGAAGATGACACAAAGTTCAAACTCAAAATCAATGGTTTGTATATTGATATTATCTTCAAGAAAGTATTACAAAAACTTTCAAATATTCTCCATTAAAACTTGGAAAAATCTTAGATAAATTTCTGCAGCGTTTTCTTACAATTATTTTTGATCATTTTTCTATTAGTCCTAGTATCCATTTATAACAATATGGATGCACATAGCTTTAGAATTTCCTAGGAGAATTTGTTACAATTATTGCTTCTCAAGAAGAAGTTACAAAACCTTTTACAAAAATGGTTACAAGTCTTTTTCAACCTCCGCAGCTTCTTCTACTTGTTGTCCAGTTGCAACCTCTTCTAACTGTTCAAGAGTGCTTTCTAACTGCTAATCAAGCTTTGGGATCTCTAACAAGATTCTCTCCTAGCAGTGCACTTTGTAGACCTTAACTGGTCAGTTATCTATTACTATAGATAGTTAACTTGTGAGTTCCATCTCAGTGTGGTTTTTACCTATTTGGGTTTTCCACGTATAAACACTTGTGTTATGGTGGATGCTTTACTTTTTGTGGATGTTGTTATATCATTTTGGATTACATGCATTGTGTTTAAAATCTTTGTTGAGTTCTCATCTACCGGTTAGTGTTTAAAGTAGTTTGGTTTTTGGTGTCACTGATTCACCCCCTCCTCTAAATGCTTTTAAAGTCCATCAATTGGTATGAGAGCCTAACTTATTTAAATCCTAACTGCTTGTAAGCGAGCCTTGAAACCACCATGGGGGATAGGAGCTACTTTGAGATTTCTAGAGAGCTAGAAGCTAGCAGAAATGAGCTTGAAAACCTAAGGGTCAAACTGAAAGCTTCTCAAGTTAAAAGGAGAGAGCTAACTAAACAACTATTATAGATATCTAATGATAGTTCTTTAGATGAAGCCAATATTTTAAATGGTGAGAAACTAAATCTAAGGAGTGACCTAGAAGGTCTCACTATTTGCATGAGTCAGGAATTGGAATCCAAAAGAGCTATTGAAGATCTTATTAAGGAAAGAGATCAAGAGATTACAAAGATCAAATGGGAAAATGCCACTATACATGAGCATTTGATTGCTGAAAGAGAAGAAAAGGAGAACCTACAGCTAGATCTTGAACTTTCATCATCTCTGAAAGAGAACCTGTCAAAGCATAATGAAGATCTCACAAAACAACTTACTGAAGCCAATGAGAAATTGGAGAAGTTCATCAAGAGTTCTACCATGTTGGAAGAACAAATTCAATCACAAAGAATGAAGGGTGATGTCTCTGGACTTAGTTTTCATAGAACTGAAAAATGTGAATCCTCTGGTACAAAGAGCAACAATCCTAAGAACAAATCTACTTCTAAGATAAATAAGCCTACCGGTAAGAAGGTCTTTAAACCTGTCTACTTTGTTTTCCATAAACATGGTCACACTGCAAATGTTTGTAGAAACAAACCTAACAAAAATGCAAGTTACAATAATAATGCTAGGTATGTGTCCAAGAAGTTTGAAGGTCATTGTTTCACATGTGGAATGTATGGACATAGATCTGTTGAGTGCAGATATGGAGGAAACAATCCTATACCACACATGCATCCAAGACCAAATGGTGACAGGATAGGAAACTTTGATAGCCGGGCAAACCTAAATTTGTGAAGATCCTACCGACAACCCATTTAGCCTATTTGAGATGGAAAAGGAAACAAATCTTATTTGCACCATCTGTAATAACTTTAGTCATGTGGCTATGAACTAGAGAAGAAGAACATGAAGAGGAAATGTAGGACCTTGGAGATCAACTGGTATGTCCTGTTATCACTATAACAAATCGGGGCACTTAGCAAAATTTTATAGATCTAGAAACAACAAACCGGTCAACTCTTCTAAAGATCAGAAGGGAAAGAAGAAAGTTAATGTTGAAGAAATCAGAGAGGAAATGAATCAAATTTGGAAGAAGAAAAGTGATGAGTCACTTGAAGAAGAAACTGTTCCATCACCTAGTGAAGAGAACCCTGTACTGGTGACTTAAGCCTTCTTAATATGGCTAAGGGGAGCTTAACGGTAAAACATCTCCAGACCCCTTGTGAAAAATGAGCAGCAAAAGAATTTTGAAACATGAAATTTTGGTAACTTTTTATCAACATGTTATCAACCGGTTTTCCACTTGAGTGGTGAAATTAGGGTTTGTAACCCTAACAGGTGAGCATTTATTGCAGTAGGTAAAAAGGATAAAATCAAGTTTTACTTTGTCCTTTTTTCCTTAACACATTTAAGAAATAAATTTGGAGTGCTTGCTGAGCTGAGTAAGATTGTCTTGTTGTAAATTGCGGAATTGTTTCGTGATTTATGAAATTAAGTTGAATTGAAGGTTGTAGAAGGTTGAGCTAGTGTGCACTTGGGCATTTCAACCAGTAAATGGGGCAATGTGCATGAAACAAGGTATTTATTTAAACATACCACTTTGAATCTTGTTCATCTAGAATGACATCTACTTCAAAGTCTATAGAGAGGTTGATGATCACTTCTAAGCCTATGGAAGCTCAAAAGGAAGATAAGATTGTGTCATATAATGCATTATCGCAAGTTTCAAGTGGATTTTTGGTCAAAGGTGATTTGTCCAGTTATATTGATTGCAAGTTAGAAGACTTAGGGTCTCTATACATCTACACCTAGTTGAAATCACCTTGCAATAAGAATGGCATGATTAAGACACAGTATGCTAGGATTTTTGAAAAGGGTTTTCATAATGCCTCTTATTTTCTTGATGATTTCAAAGAAGCACATATCAAAATATTTTTGAGTAGAGTTCATGGAGAAAACATGTACTTAGAAAGGACTCACACAATTACAAAGGAAGCCATTTAGGTTATGACTAGCTATTTCTCAATCGGTGAAGTACCTAAGCTAAGGAAAATTCTAAAGGACACTGTCTTCAAATTAATCGGTTCTACATCTGATGGACGTGATTTTTTTGTCAACAATATTAAGGACCCTATAGTAAAACTAGCAGCAATGGTGATAGGCTACCAAGTATTTTATTTCAGTAGACTTAATAGTATTCCATCTGCAGTAGTTCATCCAGCTCACAGAATGATTGTTGATAATGCAGATTATGATCTCTATGAAGCTTTTAGGGGAGAATTGTTTCTGAAATTGCAAACTATCAAGAAGGATAGCAGTCTGAAATTCAAGTATGGTCAACTATTAATTGGTTTATTCTTTTACTTTTAGAAATTTCGACCAGGGATTGGAGACATTGAGTGGTCAAAGGACTCACCGGTTTCGGCTCAAATCAAGAACAACATCAAGGCTGTAAAGAATACTTTCCATGCTGCCCTGAATAGGTATTTCAATGAGTTCCAAAAGAAGATGAGTATGAGAATGAGGCTACTAAAAGATGTGGTAAAACACTTTGAGAAGTCTTATCACTGATTAAAAATAGGCTTGTCTTTTCCCATGATTGTCTATGGTTTGTTGAATTTTGAGTAGGGTGCAGTTTCAAACGCTTCACCTTTGTTCTAGAGCTCAAGGGTTTAAGGGTTTTTGATTCTAGATCCACTTGTGGTTGTTTTAAACCCTCTGATTTCTAATCTTTCGTTACTTTATTCACTTAAGTAATGGGTCGTGGGGTTGTAGGAAGTGTCCCCCCTTGTTGTTTGCCTAGGCGGTTATGTTAATTAATCAAAAAATTTATGCATTATATGTTTTTCTCCTAAAGTTGTCAGGCCTAGTAACTAGTGCGCATCTCGCGGATGGATCCATGACTCGCGTTATTTCACTAGGTGAAGTTGCAAAAATGACATGGCATGCCACATAGATGGTCCAGCTGGTTGTTGATAGCGAGTAAAATGGCGGCACGTGGCATAAGTTACAACAGTTAGCGGGTCAGGATTAAAGGCTAAAAGGCGGGCCCCAGAGGTGAGTCAGGTCGCAGTCAGAAGATGACCTAGCGGGTATAGCTGTTAAGAGTATATTGTGGCCTTGTGTTTTTCTCTCGGCAAATGAAAAAGTGACAAGTCAACTCCGAAGGTGACTAGATGCCAGGTGTTCATAGTGAGTCAGCGAGCCCACCCCTCACGAGAGCCTTTTCAGATGATTAAAAGCCGATCAACTTAAGAGATGATTCGATGACCCATGCTATTTTGCAAGGGTAAGATGCTCATTCTTTATACCCCGTGAAATAGCAAGAGTGCATGAGAGCCGTCCATGTGTCTGGTGACACATGGTCTAAGAAGAAAGTTGTGGGCCCACCGAGGTAGAACCGGCAGTATAAAAGAAAGACACGCGGCCAGTATCAAGTGGAATGCGAAGGAAATTTCAGGGCCAATGATATCCTGTAGCCAATAGAGAAGCGGGACCTGGTGTGGAGCCAAAGTTGTTAGTTAATCTAACGCTTGATCAAGTTTTTTTTGATCGAACGGTTGGCGCTATTTCGCAGGACTAGGCTGCCCGATAGTTATGCTTCGTGAAGTTGTGAAAGAGAAAAATGAAACACTTGCAGGAATGTTGTGACCCATTGGAGTGAAAAATATGAATTCTGATATGAATTCAATCTTGAAGGGACGGTCGAAGCATGCGGAATCAATGTTGTAGTTAAGGCCCTAAGTACAATATTTGATTTCCTATCAACCGGGTGAAGATATCTTTTAAAGGATTTTTTAGAAGAGCAGATGCAGAGTTATTTTCTTAAGGTACAGAGCAAGTCAGTTCAGTTGCAGAGCAAATTCCTTCAAGCGAAGAACAGGTTCTCTCGTATTCTTATGTAGCAATTCCTGTGTAGTGTTTTAGATAAGATAATTGATTCATCACAGAATTGTTTAGGAGTGGTATTCATTTCTTACGTTTTCAAAATGGCTCCTAAAAGAGAGTTTTCTGGCAAAGTTAACTATTCAGAAAGGAGTGTCTATGATGATTTTTTAGAACAGTTGACATTGTCAACTAATCAGGCTTCAAAGGCAAAAGAGTTAGTGCCCAAGGCTCCCCGTTTAAAGATAGGAGAAGGGTTATATGACAAGGGTAACTGGTTGAGAGACCCACAGGTTGGATTGTCTAGGTTGGGGTTTTTTAAAGTTGGATTCGGAATGAGAAATTCTCCTGCCCCACAAAACAATATCTAGGAATTAGATGTTGGGAAATTAGTAGTCCCAGGGGTATTTATGGACACAGATTTGCTGACCCAAATTGCGCTCAACTATGATCTAGTCACAAGAAGCATTTGGGATGTAAATGGGAAAACCCTTGTTGAGATTAATGCTGAAGAGTTCAGGACATCTTTTGGGCTTAATGAGTTCACCAATTTTCTAGAACCTATAAATTTCACATCATTAGTCCAAATTTACGGCGCACAGAGGAGTCATCTCAGGAATGGGCCTCTCAAGGAATTTTTTGTGAAAATAGGAGGGTTAACAGTTATAGGACCCAACACACAAGAGCCCTTTTCATTAAGTATGTTCACCCTGAGGGCTAAAGGAATGTATTGGGCACTTTGCCAAGTTTTGGGAGAAGATGCTGAAGCAAATATGTCGAATCATTACTTGTTAATGATTGCTCAGATTTTGAATCCTTCTCTTGCAATTACATTTGATTATGCCTCTTTTATTGCTGATGCTATTCATGGAGGGTTAATAGGAATCAAGAATGGAAAGGTGGATAGGCCTTTTCAGATGGTACTCACTCCTAATGCATCTTTTTCTCTTCAAAGGTGGTGATTACTTTGCCAGTGGACTGGACCTTGTTAAGGAGAAGGAAGGAGAAAAAATGCTGGTACAATTATGGAGTACTATGTTGTCATGGGATAGAGAGGATGCTAGTTTTTTGAAGTTTGATAAATATTTTTCATCCAAGATAAGGACTCTGCTTTGCTCTGAGAACCCAAGAATCCCCAAAGTTCTTCTGGAATTCATAAGACCAAAAGAATTCGTAGAGAACATAAAAATTGTTCATAACTGGGGTGACATTTATTTGTATCCAGTCTCCACAGTTTTCAGAGTGTTTGGTTTCAGAGGCACCCCATTTTTTCTACCTAAGCAGGTCCCTCTCAAGGTAGGAATCACAAAGATCCTTAGACAAATTGGTGGCTTACAAGAGACAGAGTTAACAGCTAGGGGTAAAGGGACAATTTTCCCTGCAGCTACCATAGCTCACCAATTTGTAATAACAAAAGGAGGCTAGAATTGCTTTGAGGATTTCCTCAAGCCTTATCATTTGTCCACTGCAGTGTCCAGGTGTGCTGATCCAGAAGACTTCTTCAACGATATGTTTAGGAAGAAGGTAGCATGTAAAGGTAGGCCTCATCAATTCTAGTTTCCTGAAGACCTCATCAAAAATGAGTTTGATCTAGATGAGCAGGAGCTAAGGAAAGAGAAGTAGGTGGCTTATATGAAAGCCTTGGATTTTGTGCATTAGTTTGATGCCAGCTATGACCCATTGTCTAGCTTTTTCCCACTGGAAGAGAAAATAAAGTTTTCGATTGTTTGCTTTGAAGATGTGATGTAGACACTGAAGGAGAAGAGGGAAGTTGTAATCAAGAGCAACCCCGAGAAGGCAAGAATGATCCTAAGTAGGTTAGCTTCCAGCAAGGCAATCCCTCCTGGTGATTATACACTGCATAAGAAATCCAGTTATAGTGTGTTGATGCCTACAACAGGGGAGCCCTCTACCTCCAAAGGAAAGAGGAAGATACAAGATGTCATTGACATCCAAGAAAACCCAAAGAAGAAAAGGGTGGGGAAAGAAGTGCAATTAGATACACCTTTGTATTCCCCATCCCAATCCCCTATCCATATAGGAAATGAGCAAGTAGTAGCTGAGCAACTCCTACCGTTAGGTAGTCTAGGGGAAATTGGATACACTTATGATGAAGTGGAGGAAGGAATGCCATAAGAGCCCATTGCTACTGAAATGGATATCACTACCACTGAAATCAAAGGCTAGGAGTGGGATCCTGAGATAAAACAGGCAAGTAGTGCCTTTTTAGCTGATAACAATTTTGTCACATCAGAAGCATTTATGCAGTTTATATGGAAACAGTACATAGATAAATATAATGCTAGATGTGAAATGAGAAAGGCTGAGTAGCCCAATAAAGATCCAGCCCTGGTGGAAGAGGAAATAAAGCAAGAGATGATGGAAGAATTCAAAACCATCACCCCTGAGCAGGGAAGAGATATGGTAGGACAAGCTGGAGTGCTTATCTTACCCAAATGGGATATAGCAGATGCCTTGGTACTAGATGTAGTGTGAAAAGAGACTAAACCCATGGAGGGGATTACTTTCAATAAGGACAATGTTCCACTCATTATGTGGTCTCTCAAGAGAAATGAGAGTAAGAAAATCAAAGACACTCCAGGGTCAAGTTACCTTGGTGGAATGACGGTCAAGAGAGTGCAGAGTAAAGGGGTAGTGGAGGCTACTAGCACTATGTTAGAGAATGCAAAATTTAGTGTTGCAATAGCAGAGAAGGAAGCCAAAGAGAAAGAGGCCCTCCAAGTTAAGTTGGAAACAGTTTTGAAGGCCTATAACAATGCCAAGGAGGAGGTAAGAGGTAAGGATAGCATCATTGCCAACCTGCAGAGCCAGTTGACTGTACAATACCATCAAGGTGAGTCTTCAACACTGATGATTTCCTCTTCTCCTACAAGACCTCCACCTACTAGCCCTATCATTGAGTTTCCACCATCTCCAGCACCCTCCAACTCTCAAATGGTTGAAATTACTCCTCAAGAATTGGAAAACTTGAAACAGGCTCAGGCCTTATATGCAAAGAAGTATGAGGAGAGAGTAAGAGCTACAATTTCCAGTTTTGCAGATACAATAAATGGCTCATTGCTCTACAACAATGTAGGTAAAATTATGGGTATATGGAATGAGCTCAGGAGAGACAAGGCCATTTTGACACCTGTTTTTGATAAATGGAGGCCTACGGAGAAAAATTTAGAGTTTATGTGTGTATCCTACGATGAGGCAAGGGCCAATCCCATCATCAAATCCACTTCTGATGTCGCTAAAGTCTTAGTACAATTAGTAGCAGAGGTGGATAATGTGGATAGGAAGGTTAATTTGTGCAAGAAGGAGTACACTGATCAAGTTTTTGAGTTGCTCCCAGGAGTTTTTGCTAGCGCAGATCAATTAAAGGACAAACAAATGTGGCTTAAGGAGATAGAAGCTAAATTGTCAGCAAGAGTTAAAGGAATTATTGATCTTGATGATGCTTCTTTCTTTGTTGTAACAATACAAGAGATAGAGAAAATTAAGTCACATTATGGTCTTCTCAATTCAGAAGTCAACAAAATGAGAAATTCTTGGAAAAGGTTGACTAAGACTAAAGATAAAGTGATTAATTTCTTATGACCGATAGAAGAAGTGTATGGTGAGTGGACAACTAAATATGCCACCCATGATCTAGAATAGTCAGAGAGCACCCCTGAAAAAGTAGAAGAGGTTGCAACTGAACAACTTGTTGAAGAAACTACAGAGGCCGAAAAGAGCTTCTAACTATTTTTCTGAAAAGCTTGCAACCTCTTTATTTTGAAAGAAATGATTGTAACAAACTCGCCTCGAGAAGTCCTAAGCTTTGTGCATCCATATTGTTATAAATGGATACCAGGACTAGAGGAAGAGAGATCACAAAAAATTGTAAGAAAACGCTACAAAAATTTATGTGAGCTTTTCTAAGTCTAATGGAGAATACTCAAAATTTCTTGTAATAATTCTTGAACTAAATATCAATATACAGACCATCGGTTTTGAGTGAAGCTTTGTACTGTCTTCAAGTGTGTTTACAAATTTGTATACTATTTTCATTCTGAATAATCCAAGGTTGTTCTGTTTGAAGGGAATTGCAAAGCAATTTTAGTAGAAGTGTTCGTTAGCTTTTCTCTTTAGGAGGGAAATTAAAGATGCGGGGATCAGTCATACACGTAAACTCTTTGGAAGAGACTTTGAATTTTGATGACCATAGCTTAGTTTGGAATGCTTGAATTCTTGTAGGTGTTAGGCATGTACAAGGATTAATAGAAACCAAGCCAATGGGAAGCATAAAGATGTTTTGTTTGAGGAGTCTTACTTGAGTTTAGATGACTCTGTGACCTTGGATAAGGCACTGGTATTAATTGAAGTTGTTTATTGCATGTTTTATTGATCGAAATGCTGAATTTAAGTATAATTTCAATTTTTTGTTTTCAGTTGATTTCAAGGTGAATAGATCCACTGGTTTTCTGGACTGGTTTGCTGTGGGTTTATGTATGAAAGTGTGAATTCAATTCACAAAGGTATACCCACCTGGGCTCTGAGTAAGTCCAAAGTGTAGAAGGTTCAAACAAACCTTGTCATATGTTGTCTTGAGAATTTCCTTATCTTTAATGTCTCTTCTGCACTGAATTTAACCATATTATTCTAAGGATGTTAAAGGGAATCAGATTTTGAAGACAACAAAAGTGGTGACTCTACTGGGGAAAGTTACAATAAAGATATAAACATAGATCTATGTTGAGGTTTGTAAAGAAAATTGTGGTGTGTTTGTGGATAAGACTGCTTGTTTTCATTATTCCCATAGTTTTGTGGGTGGCGACTTTGTTACTTTTGAACCAGTCCTTGTGAGATACAAATTTTTCTGAAAGGAAGACACGCGAGATGCAAGGAGAAAAAAACACAAGATCATTCATGAAGAAACATCCTCGTGAAACTTTGCAAGAAGGTTTGCCAGAACAGTCACGGAGAGGCCAGAAGAGATCTATGTTGCATGAGCCATCAAATGCTGCTTGGGTGCAGAAAAACAATAATACTGGTAAGATGCCTGATCGACCTATTTATGCAAAGTATAATTCATCTTCTAGAGATTCAGAGCATGATATCTTAGGTTTCCATTCGGGATTTTTTGGAAATATTGATGATGCACCTATTTTAAATCAAGATCTATCTCATGTTAGTGTTTCTGCAAAAGATAGAACCAGTTCAAATGCAATTAGGCACTCTGTTCCTAGGACAATTGATGGGAACATTAGTTTGATCAACATAGATCAAGTTAATGCATCAGACTCTGAAGAAAACTTCCCTGATGAGGATAAAGTGTCTCAAGAGATCGAAGATTTAAATAGAAGAGTCCATCATTTAATATCCTTAAGAGCCCAAAAGGAGGCAAATAAGGAGAAGGAAGTTAAAGCCAAACTAATGGAAAGGGATAGGCTTCTTAGACAGATAGTTGATCTTGAAGTACTTGCTAAAGAGAAAGAGAAAAGTGACAAGGAAGGCCCTGTGATTAGAGAAATTCTAATCCCCAAAACTAAACAAGCTTGTAAGTCAGTAGCCCAGCCAACTAGGGAAGTATTTAATGACTCCCAGTTTCCTAAAGCCAATTTAGACAAAGGAAAATAGAAATGGGTAGATGATGGAATAGGATCTAAAACTACAGAAGAGATTTCTCATAGGATTCTAGCACATGAGAGAGAGATGGAAAGGATGAGGAAGGAAAAGGAAGATCTCCAAATGGAACTGGAAAAGGCTGAGTTAGAAGCAGTGAATCAAGAAGTTAAAAGAAAGATTAATTACTTAAAGGCTCTCCCTATTACATTCCCGTTAGAAGATCTTAGTAAGCCTAATCCCCAACACATTTCCTTTCCTCAGGTTAATACTCAACCTGCAGTACAAGTTAATATTGCTTCAGTAAGCCAAATATCTATGAATAAACAGTACACCCAAGCACCTCAATCTCCAATCCCAAAAGCTAAAATGACCCTAGGAAATAATAGTGCTATTACCCCTTTTCAAAGAAGACCAATCAATTTAGAACAATATAGACAATTGTTCTTTGATGGGATCCCGGGATATCCAAATCATGTTCCCACTGAGTTAAGAGACAGAGTCCATAAATTTGCTGGGAACAATGCAATTAGTGCTGAGGAACATCTGAAATCTTTTGGGGATCTAATAAATGATTATGAGATAGTAGATAAAGATGTTATTATGAAACTATTTGTTCAATCCCTGGTTGATGATGCAAGAGATTGGTATAGAGGTCTTCCAGTAAATAGCATAGGTTCATGGGAAGATTTTAAAAATTGCTTTCAAGAGCAGTATGGTGACAAGACTAATGTGAGTTTCATGCTAAATGAGTTCAACAATATTAGAAAATCTGAAAATGAAATGGTCACTAATTTCAATGCCAGATTCTAGAAGGCCATGCATAGATTGTATCAAGTGATGAGGCTAGATGATAACATGTGTCTTAATACATATTACAATGCATTTGATTCCAAAATGGCCTATATCTTGAGAGATAAAAATCCCCATAACTTGAGAGATGCTTTTAGAATTGCCATAAATGTAGAAAGTAACAGAAAAGCATCTAGAAAATTAGGAAGAAGAATGGATGGTAGATTATGGCAAGAAACCAAACAACAACCTAATAAAGTTGCTAAAGAGGATGATAAAATATAGAAATTGGTTACTACTATGAAAGATTTGACTGCCAAGGTTAACAAAAATGATAAACCTCATTATAACTGGCAAGATAGACCTCCTAGATTACATGATATGCCCTATAATACCAATTGGAAGGATGGTAAACCCAAATTGAGAAGCCCAAAATTACCCAAAGTCAAGACACACTGGATCCCTTGAAAGGGAAAACTGTTCACAACATAGAAAATACTCCTTGGTGTATTACTTGTGATGGACCACATTCTCCTCATCAGTGTGCAGTGGCTCAAGCTCTTGAAGAATCTATGAGACTAGAAGTAGAGCCTGACATTAATATGTTTGAAACCATCATAGAAAGTGATGAGGAATTCATGCAAAGTGAATATAGTGATGTGTTGGATAATGAAAAGCTAGTGCAAGGACAATTAGCCTTAGATTGGCATCCTACATTGAATGTGGTAACAATTGAAGATGAAGAGGTTCATCTTAGGAGGCCCAGTGAGGAAGAAGTTAGAAATCTCACTAAGGCTGCAATTGCCAAAGCAAAACATAACTATAATCTGAGAAGCACTAAGAGAGACACTGATCAGGGTGAGTCAGGTTCTATGTTTGTAAAGGAAGTTACAAAAAGGGGGGCATCAAGTAGTGCTACTACTGTTCCTAAGGTCAATCAAGAAAAGGAGGAATGAGTTAAGGATGTACATAAAGGCAAAGATGATAAAAATGTTGGTGATGTACAAGGAGAAGAGACAGTGAAAAGGGCAAGTCAATCCAAAACAGAAAAAGTTAGGGTTAATACTGAAAAATGCAATAATTCTACATTTGATATGGCCCAAGCTTTAACTCAAATGAAAGTCACTGTTCCATTAGTAGAATTGCTAAAGATTAAAGAACAAAAGGATGTAGCTTTGTGTTTGTTCTCTAGTATATCTGATAGTGACACAGTATTACCCACCGGTTTAGCTAAAGTTGGAAAGGATCAAGAGTTCCAAACCCCAGAGGTTTATGTTGGAACCACTATCACTCAGGAGCCTTCTCAGGTAGATCCCTTCTATGTTACCTTGTTAGTCAATAACCGGTTGATTAAAAATGGCATGATAGATTCAGGAGCTGCTGCTAATGTAATGCCCTATGGTGTTATGAAAGAATTAGGGTTATCAGTAACCACTATGTATGGGAAATGCTATGCCATGGATAACAGAGAAGTACCTGTGATAGGTACAATGAAAGATGTAGAAGTAAAAATAGCAGCATTTCCTGAAGCCACTTACAAAATGGATGTTATTGTTACTGACACTAAACCCCACTATGGTATGTTACTCTCTAGGTAGTGGGCAACAGCAGTAGGGGGAAATGTCCAACTGGACCTATTTTATGCTACCATTCCTATTAGTGGTAATCAGGTCAAATTATACAGAGAGCCACGAGCTCCTAGGGTAATTGAAAATGTAGACCCTAGTATGCTTAATTGTATGATTGATGTAGATTTAGATAACTTTAGACTTCAACCAATTTCACCTCAATTGAAGAATACAAACCCTATTGTGGTTGAGCTACAAGCACAGCAGTATGGGTTGTGGCAGATGTATTTTGATGGAGCTTGCTCCAAAGAAGGATCTGGAGCAAGGGTTCTTTTTGTGTCCCCGTCAGGTATAACTTTTAAATACTCATTTTTATTCGCATTCTAGTGCACAAATAATACTGCAGAGTATGAAGCCCTGTTACTAGGACTTGAGGTTGCAAAAAGGAATGGAATCCAACTGTTGAAAGTAATGGGGGATTCAAAATTGGTTGTTTCTCAGGTGAGATCTAAATATACATCCAAGAATGATAGATTAAAGCAGTATAAGCATGCTGTTTGGGATATTATTGAGCATTTTGATGCATTTTCTATTAATTGGATAGAGTGAGAAAAAAATATTATGGCAGAATTCCTAGCTAATGTTGCTTTGAAAAATGATGATGCAATGCTAACTGGTATTTCCACTATGGAAATAAAATCTAGGCCTATTATTCCTGATAATGTGTACAATTGGCAAGTTTTTGCTGATGATGAAGACATTCTTAGGTTTATCCAATGTGTTGATGATTATGATGGACAAAAGATTGATTGTAATGCATTGGTGGAAGTGGTAGACAACAGAGAGACATTGTTTGGAAATGATGTGGTCCAGTTGGAAACCAATGAAATACCTAAAGGGTTGGTGGAGCTGGAGAACATGTTTAGTTATAATGATAGTCATTTACATCAGCAGTCTACCACCAAGTTGGAAGAGTTAGAGGAGGTAAACCTGGGAACAGAATCATCCCCTAAGTTGGTATATATTGGAAAGAAAATACCCCCTCATGTCATGACTAACCTTATTAATTTATTGAAAAGGTATAAGCATGTCTTTGCTTGGTCTTATGAAGACTTAAAGGCATATAGACAAGATCTTTTTCAGCATGAAGTTCCTTTACTTCTAGATGCTAAGCCTTTCAGACATAAATAGAGGCCTATTAATCCCTTGCTAGAAACTAAAATGCAACAAGAGTTGACCAAATTGAGAGAAGGGGGGATTATCAAACCAATAAGGCATTCTTCATGGGTCTCCAATTTGGTCCCAGTGAGGAAGAAGAATGGAGACATCAGATTGTGTGTAGATGTTAGGAATCTAAATGTTGCTTCCTTGAAAGATAATTACTCATCCCCAAATATGGAAGCCATGCTACAGAGAGTGACAGGATGTGATCTTTTATCCATGATGGATGGTTTCTCAGGATATAATCAAGTGTTGATGAAGGAGTCTGAACAGTTTAAGATGGCTTTCACTACTCCATGGGAAACTTATGTATATGTGAGAATGCCATTTGGATTAAAAAATGCAGGAGCTACATTTTAGAGAGATATGGATGTAGCCTTCAAAGAATTCATAAACATCATCATGGTGGTTTATCAAGATGATCTAACTTGTTTCTCTAAAAAGGCTGATGATCATTGTGGACATCTAGAGAAGGTGTTCAATAAAGCCTTGGAATTTGGTGTATCACTGAATCCCAAGAAATGTCATTTTGGGGTCACTGAAGGAAAGTTACTGGGACACATAGTCTCTAAGGAGGGGGTAAGAATAGACCCTGAGAGAATTAAAGCAATCAATAGGGTGTTTGAACCTAAAAATGTGAAAAGTATCCAATCCTTTTTTGTAAAGTAAATTTTGTCAAGAGATTCATTGCAAACTTCATAAAGATAGTGAAGCCTATCGTCAAATTGCTTAAGAAGGATACAAAATTTCATTGGGATCAAGAAGCTTCAAAAGATTTTTCTGAGATTAAGAAGGCAATCCAGGAGGCACTAGTGTTGAAATCTCCTGATTATAGTAAGCCTTTTTCTCTGTTTTCTTTTGCTTCATATCATACGGTGGCTGCAGTATTACTACAAAAGGACAATGAAGGATATGAACATCCCATAGCCTTCTACAGTAAGTCTTTGCAGGTGGTAGAACTAAAATATGAAACCATGGAGAAACAAGCTTATACCCTAGTTAAAGTTGTTAAGGCTTTTAGGCCATATTTAGTGAATGCAAATATCATTGCCTATGTCCCACATGCTGCAGTTAAAGATATTTTGTCTTAGTCTGAGGTTACTGGGAAGAGATGCAGATGGATTAATAGAATTTAGGAATTCAACTTGGAGATAAAGATCACCAAATTGGTGAGAGGTTTAGGCTTGGCTAAGCTCATGACTGAGTTGAATCTCATGAATGTAGAAATACACAATGTTGAGGTTAGAGATGCTTTAGTCACTAGTATTGAGAAGCAACCCTAGTATACAGAGATAATCCAAGTTTTGAGAGGTGATACCCTCCCAGAAGAAATGACATACAATCAGAAAAGAACTTTGAAACTTAAGTCCCAAAAATATGTGCTCATTCAGGGTGATCTTTTCTGGAGAAAAAGAGATTGAGAGTTGCTAATGTGTTTGGATGAATTTTAAGCTAAACAGGTGTTGACTGAAACACATGACGGAGTATGTGGAGGTCACTATTTTGCTAAGACTACTGCTGGTAAGGTAATACGGGTTGGGTATTATTGGCCCCACCTTATTTAAAGATACCCATGCATATGTTCGGAGATGTGACCCATGTTAGAGATTCTCATCCAAGCTCAAGTATGAAGGAGCCTTACCCCTAAATCCAGTCTCTGTAGAAGCTCCTTTTGTGCAGTGGGGCATTGATTTTATTGGAGAAATTGTTGAGTAGTCAGGGAGAGGTTATGGATGGATCATAGTGGCCACTGATTATTTCACCAAATGGATAGAAGCCATCCCTACAAGAAGAGCTACTAGTAAAGTTGTCATTGATTTACTGATGGATAATATTGTAACTAGATTTGGAACACCTGCAAAATTGGTGATGGATAATGCCATGTGTTTCAGATCAGAAGAATTTGTAGGCTTCTATACTAGTCATGGTACACTCATGTCATACTCTTCACCTTATCACCCTCAGGGGAATGGACAAGCAGAATCCAACAATAAAAGCTTGTTGAATATCATCAAGAAAATCCTAGAAGAGAATAAAAGATCTTGGGATCAAAAGCCGAAGTTAGCTCTGTGGGCAGATAGAATAACAGTTAAGAAATCCATTGGAATGTCACCTTTTGAATTAGTTTATGGTGCCCAAGCTAGATTTTCGGTAAATAACCTTCTCCCAGTGTATAAGTTTTTGCAAAATGAGGACACAGAGGTATCTGAACCAATGGAAAACAGAATGATCCAAATTGTAGAAATGGAGGAGCTTAGGACATTTGCCCATAAGAAAAATCAGAAGATCTAGTTGTAGCAAAATTTAGTGTTGCAGTAGCAGAGAAGGAAGCCAAAGAGAAAGAGGCCTTCCAAGTTAAGTTGAAAATAGTTTTGAAGGCCTATAACAATGCCAAGGAGGAGGTAAGAGGTAAGGATAACATCATTGCCAAGCTGTAGAGCCAGTTGACTGGACAATACCATCAAGGTGAGTCTTCAACACTGATGATTTCCTCTTCTCCTACAAGACCTCCACCTGCTAGCCCTATCATTGAGTTTCCACCATCTCCAGCACCCTCCAGCTCTCAAATGGTTGAAATTACTCCTAAAGAATTGGAAAACTTTAAACAGGCTCAGGCCTTATAGGCAAAGAAGTATGAGGAGAGAGTAAGAGCTACAATTTCTAGTTTTGCAGTACAATAAATGGCTCATTTCTCTACAACAATGTAGGTAAAATTATGGGTATATGGAATGAGCTCAGGAGAGACAAGGCCATTTTGACACCTATTTTTGATAAATGGAGGCCTACGGAGCAAGATTTAGAGTTTATGTGTGTATCCTTCGATGAGGCAAGGGCCAATCCCATCATCAAATCCACTTCTGATGTGGCTAAAGTCTTAGTACAATTAGTAGCAGAGGTGGATAATGTGGATAGGAAGGTTAATTTGTGCAAGAAGGAGTACACTGATCAAGTTTTTGAGTTGCTCATAGGAGTTTTTGCTAGCCCGGATCAATTAAAGGACAAACAAATGTGGCTTAAGGAGATAGAAGCTAAATTGTCAGCAAGAGTTAAAGGAATTATTGATCTTGATGATGCTTCTTTCTTTGTTGTAACAATACAAGAGATAGAGAAAATTAAGTCACATTATGGTCTTCTCAATTCAGAAGTCAACAAAATGAGAAATTCTTGGAAAAGGTTGACTAAGACTAAAGATAAAGTGATTAATTTCTTATGGCCAATAGAAGAAGTGTATGGTGAGTGGACAACTAAATATGCCACCCATGATCTGGAACAGTCGGAGAGCACCCCTGAAAAAGTAGAAGAGGTTGCAACTGAACAGCTTGTTGAAGAAACTGCAGAGGCCGAAAAGAGCTTGTAACTGTTGTTCCGAAAAGCTTGTAACCTCTTTATTTTGAAAGAAATGATTGTAACAAAATCTCCTCGAGAAGTCCGAAGCTTTGTGCATCCATGTTGTTATAAATGGATACCAGGACTAGAGGAAGAGAGATCGCAAAGAATTGTAAGAAAATGTTGCAGAAATTTATCTGAGCTTTTCTAAGTCTAATGGAGAATACTCAAAATTTCTTGTAATATTTCTTGAACTAAATATCAATATACAGACGATCGGTTTTGAGTGAAGCTTTGTGTTTTCTTTAAGTGTGTTTACAAATTTGTATACTAGTTTCATTCTGAATAATCCAAGGTTGTTCTGTTTGAATGGAATTGCAAAGCAATTTTAGTAGAAGTGTTCATTAGCTTTTCTCTTTAGGAGGGAAATTAAAGATGCGAGGATCACTCATACCAGTAAACTCTTTGGAAGAGACTTTGAATTTTGATGACCATAGCTTAGTTTGGAATGCTTGAATTCTTGTAGGTGTTAGGCATGTACAAGGATTAATAGAAACCAAGCCAATGGGAAGCATAAAGATGTTTTGTTTGAGGAGTCTTACTTGAGTTTAGATGACTCTGTGACCTTGGATAAGGCACTGGTATTAATTGAAGTTGTTTATTGCATGTTTTATTGATCGAAATGCTGAATTTAAGTATAATTTCAATTTTTTGTTTTCAGTTGATTTCAAGGTGAATAGATCCACTGGTTTTCTGGACTGGTTTGCTGTGGGTTTATGTATGAAAGTGTGAATTCAATTCACAAAGGTATACCCACCTGGGCTCTGAGTAAGTCCAAAGTGTAGAAGGTTCAAAAAAACCTTGTCATATGTTGTCTTGAGAATTTCCTTATCTTTAATGTCTCTTCTGCAGCGAGTTTAACCATATTATTCTAAGGATGTTAAAGGGAATCAAATTTTGAAGACAACAAGAATGACATAATCTTCATTGTTACCATTGACTTTTGCTTAATGCAAGCAATTGAGCCAAGAGAAGAAGAAATGGAAGTCATGAGTTATGAGGTTAACCATGATCTACTGGTTGGCTATGCTAATACCCTAATAGAATCTCCTATAGACAAGAGGCAGGCAAAATTGGACATTGTGGTAGTCCAAGAGGCACCTGAACAAACCAATACTGCACCTGTCAAAATTACAAAAGGAAATAATAAAAAGTCTGATGAAGCATCTCCAAAAAAAAAGAGTACTAGGGTTACCAGGAGTGTCCTAGCCAAAAAGGAACCGAAACCCAAAGTATATACTAAAAGGGAGACAAAGAAGAGAGGCAGGAAATTGATTTTGCAACCAGAGTCTGAGGGAACAGATTCTGATGAAGAACCAAAGAAAAAAAAAGCAACTGGCAGAATATCCAAGAAGAAAAAGGTAGTGCCAAAGGCAACTACACCTATTGATATAGCTTCTTACAAACTAGATACCCATTTTGAAAGAAGAATGAAGACACTAGGGAGGAATAGGTTTGACAATGTCAAAGAATATTTTGATTCCTTTTCTGAAGATTCGAAAGAGCAAGTGATTCAATAGGTAATTACTAATTTGTGTCATTACAGAAGATTTCCACATGAATTGGAAAAGGTCATTTCAATCTCTTTGTATAATACTCTTTTAGATAAGTGGGAGGATGTTATAAAATTGGAAAAAGAAATTATTGATGAAATATTTGTACAATATTTTGCCAATTTATCTACGAATGGAATTAGTGCTTTAGTTGATCAATACAAAGCACATTTTGATTTTAAAGCAAGAAGATTAAATCTTCTTAATGGTAAAAGGGCAATTGCTGAGACTAAGACACATAAAATAGCCTATGAAATCATAAGAACGAAGGATCTCATCCATTCTTATAAGAATAAGGATAAAGAAGAGATAGCTGATGATGTTAATAGATCAAAAATGGATGAAGAGGAGATTATTCAACCTGATGAGGTCTATCCTCTCAAAAAGAAGGATGATTTCATTATTCTTGTTGATGAAGATGTTCATAACATAGTGGACCTATCTGGAGACAACACTGCACCAGATATGGATCCCCCAGCAATCACTAATGTATAGGTTACACTAGTTGAGCAGCCGCCTACTCAACTAAAAGTGGACAATGCATTGAAAACGGAACTATTGGAGAGACCCCAATCTCCATCGGTCATTCAAGAAATTAAGAAGGAGCCTACTGAAACTGTTGTCACACAACAAGAAATAGAGAAGAATACAGAGAAAGATATCATTGGTGTTGTATCCTCTGAACCAGCAAAATAGAAACAACCTGAAGATGATGATGATGATGATTCTATAAGAATCTCAGGACCAATCGATATGAACAATCTAAGTGCATCAAAAATGATGAAGATTGCTAATTTTATGCAATCTAGGGTGCATAAGAAGAGACTAAAAGAGAAAAGGGTTGAAGTAGAGAGAATTAAGACTGCAATAGAAATTTTGTCTGTTCTACTACCAGAAACATATATAGCACATCTTTCTACACCAATTAGAAAACTTGGTCAGTTAGTTGCAGATGCATCTGATCAAATCAAATCACTAGAAGATGTTGCTCACTTGTATGCTGAAAAGAGCCACAAAAGAAAATATGGAGATAAACCGGCAAAGGATATTGATAGTAGCAAAATAGCCCCATCTCACAATAAAAGTCTATTGAGTAAAGCTATTGAAACTAGAGGAAAGAATCTTGCTTCTACCTCTAATGTTACTTTCTTTTATTCTGACATTTCAAAAAGTCAAGTTGAAACAAAGCAAGAAATGGAAAGGATATGCAAAGAATATGTCCCACTCTAGGATTCCATACATGCCTTTAGCAAGTTTGTAGATGATTTGCATACCAGACTAGACAACTATGATAATGAGAAGGCAAAGAGACTCTGATCTCTTAAAGACCTCAAAAGTTTGCTCACATCACAAGTAGACATTCTTCAGAGGACCTACTCCAATGCATAAGCTATTCTTGCAACTCTTGAAACCTGCACATTGGACTCAATGGAAGAATTCCATTCCTAGCTGACATCTACATTCAAGTATACTACAAACATATTGCAATCATGGGAAAATGCTTTATCACAGATGAAGAAGAGATTCAATGATATTTTTATGAGACTAGCTAATGCATGAACTTTTTTTAAAGTTATTGTTCTATATGCTGAACACTTTGATACAAATTTTCTATATATATATGTATATATTTTATCTTTTTAATTTGGCATTTTTGTCAAAGGGGGAGTAGAAATATGTATGTATGTTTTTTTTTTGAAAATTTTGTATTTATGCATGCATTAAGGGGGAGTATGAGTATTAGTGTAAATTTGTTGTGTATGCACACTTAGCGGTATTATTGTAAAATTTTCTAAGTGTTGCCATGAATGCCAAAGGGGGAGATTGTTGGCTTGGTGATGATTGTAATATATTTATCACTTGTTGTCATTGATGAAACACACTCACACACACATATGATCATATTAACTACTAGTGTAACTTCAATTGTTTACATAGTTAACCGGTATGTTAGAGGTTAATCCCTAACTAGTACTTTGTGTCAACCGGTATGTGTATAAGGAACAACCTATGGCTATACTAAGTCGACATCAAGATGAAGATAAAGATGGAGATCAAGCAGAGATTCAAGGACAATGGTTCATATGTTTTATTCAAACCAGTATTGATTGTTCCAACTGGTATTTGGTTATTTTTGTGATGAGTTACTAGCACCAACTACTTGGTGGTCATTTTTATGATGAGTTATGATCACTTGTCTAGATACACTACACCTAGGAAATTGTGTTTTGATTTCCTTGGACCGACATAAGATTTCAATGTCTATTTAAAGACATCTTAGTGAATCATTTGATATAGATGTCATGTTATGATGTATGTATGAAGAGCGAAAGTTTTTGTTAAGATGAAGAGTGTGTTGAAGAGCAATGTTGAATGTACTTAGAAGGATCTAATCAATCAAGTATTGTGCTACTCAAAATAGATCAAACCATTCTTGTTGTTTTCTAACTGTTACAACAGAATCAAATCCCTTAACCAGGTAAGCTCTAACGAGATTCAATGTACAAATCCTCTAACAAGGTGATCCATTAGTTTGGATTCTAAAATCCTCCACTGAGGTTACTCCTAATAGGGTATAAGCTTCTAATCAAGCTTTGGGATCTCTAACATGATTCGCTCCTAGCAGAACACTTTGTAGACCCTAACCAGTCAGTTATCTATTACTACAGATAGTTAACTTGTGAGTTCCATCTCATTGTGGTTTTTACCTATTTGAGTTTTCCACATATAAACACTTGTGTTATGGTGGATGCTTTACTTTTTGTGGATATTGTTATATCATTTTGGATTACATGCATTGTGTTTAAAATCTTTGTGAAGTTCATCTACCAGTTAGTATTTAAAGTAGTTTGGTTTTTGGTGTCACTGATTCACCCCCCCTCTTAGTGGTTTTCAAGTCCATCATTCTCTTCAAGAGCTATCCTTAGAGTGACTCAAAGCTATTATGGTTGATTTCCTCCAATGGTGCATGTATATATATCTCTCTCAATATTTTTGTGTAGATCAAATCAAGTCTATCTACAATCCCACATTTGGAGCCATTTAATAGCCTATGAAGAAGAATATGCGAATGACTCAAATTTTGGGAAAAAAGTACAAAAAATTCCAAGGACAAGGGGTTGCAAAAGAAGGTGAAGATTCTACCTAGAATGGTGAGTGTCATTTGATCTGAAACATGTGAAAGTATCTCTATGGTGAGTGTCATTTGATCTTGCAAGGGGTCGCTAGAGGTCAATGAAGCCTGTGCAGGATTGATTGCGCAAATGACTTGCCCTCTTTTTTTTTTAAGTAGTGCCCATTGTCGTTAGAATTTTGATGAATGTAGGCATGTTTTTTTGAAAAAAACAATTTTCATTATTAAATCTTTCTTTGTCAAAACTAAATGTGAAATTATCCTCAGAATTCTGATGAATTCAGGCATTTAAAAAAAAAAAATCAAAGTTGGTCACAACATACCTTTTCCATCAGAAACCTGTCAGAATTCTAGACCAAATGTATTAGTGTATGGAAGTGATTATAGAGCATATGAGAGTCAAAGACTGATATGGAACCGAAGGAGAAATGTTCCCACAAGAACAAGAAAGCTATTGGTTCTAGTAGTTGGTTACAACAACATGATCAGGAGAAGATCAAACCGGTGTGGTGGAAGGTCCTCCAATAATTTGTCTGACAGGAACACAATATGCTACTACAACAATGTACTTGGTCATACTATAAAATCTTGTAGTGGAAGGGCTAGTCAACAGAATAAGGTAAGACCTTCTCCAAAGACTGCAAATGAGAAAAGGAGCGAGTTCAAGCAGGTATGGAGGAAGAAGGAAGAAAATAGAACCATGGATTGACGCTATGCATCCAATGCACAGGTGATATCTCCTATGGATTAAAGGAGATGCATGACTCAGTGGGAGTTACATATTGATCATATCATTCACCTCCATATTTGAAAAGGACAAATGTAAGGACTGGTTGCTACCAGTACAATCAAGATGATGAGAGGATAGTGTGTGTAGTTGCTACCTTGGCTATACATCTACGTATGAGAGATGGATCACTACTGCATGTGTCAATGGATGGTTCAAGTTGCAATTGGTATTAGAGGCACTTGACACAGAAGAAAGAGGTTAGAGGAAGGTATTTTGGTAGAAATATTGGTTTGGTATGGTAAACCGGTATGTATAGTATGTTACTGGTATGGGTATTGACCGATATTGCAGATTATGTGAGTCAATATGTTCCAAGATCTATGCAATGACTCCTGTGGCTTGTGTTGGTGCCCAAAACCACAAATTAGAAAACCCAAAGACTTGCCAAATCCTCAAGCAGTCCAATCAGCTTTGGCCAACAAATCGGGATAGTCGAAGACCAAATCCCTCTGCACTTAAAGCTCCACTAAACCTAGGTGGGTGCACCTCACACTCTCAAGCACAAAAGAAATTATTTAAAGTGGATTTAATACTTTTAGCAAATTACAAACTGACAAATTATTTTCTGCAATTGTAGCGTCCTAAAATTGTGACACTTGCAATTTCGACTGCATTTGGGTCTTCACGATGGCGATGCAACACGGAACCTGAATGGAGACCCTGAAACTTGTTCATGACATCAAAAACTGCATTTTTCAGCACCCTGGCCTGATCCTCCTTGCACCCTGCTGTCCCGGGAGGTGGGACCATGGCGCCCAGTGCCCTGGTCCTTCTAGACTAGGGCGCCCAGTGCCCTGGTCCCCCAGGACCATGGCACCCAGTGCCCTAGTCCCTGGCCCTATTTTGGGCCTGGTCTCTTATGGGGCTTCGGGTCTTTAAGTTTGCAAATTGGAAAATAATGTTTCCTGGTCAGGCTAAGGTCGGGAAAATCAGTCTATCAACCCTAAATTGACAAGTATATAAACTACATTTCCTCTCCCATTTGAGGAGGTCAGAAAAAAAGGAAAACATATACGGAAGCGATATTCAAGCATTCAAGCATTCAAGCATTCTTTCAAGCAATTGAGCATTCTAAGTCTCCATTCTAGGCTAAGTGTTGCATTCAAGACAAGGATTCAACCATTGAAGAGGAGATCACATACAACATACAACATACTACATACATTACACCTTCGCATGTAAGAATACAAACATTCTTACAACAAGGTATCAGTACTTGTTTACATTACAAACATTTACATTTACAGCATTCTCATTTCTTGGTTAATTCCAAAACTGGGGTTTGACCTAAAGGCAAACCCCTCATCCCTAGCCCCCCAATCATCCTCTCTTTTCTGTGTGTAGGTTGCAAGTACGCTGCTGTAATTGAAGATCTGGAATCCTTGTGCAGAGACGAACAGATCCCCCTTTGTTTCGCGGATTTTTTGGAGGACTGTGTGCATGCCGGGCGCCATCATCCCGTCAACTTTCGCTCAAATTTGCAGAACAGCACCATCTCGACATTTTACTGCTAATTCCAGGTCCATAGCTTCATCCCATATCCCCATCTCTGTTTATAAGCGAATCTTTCCTACTTTACATGCATTCCTAGTTCAATCTTTCTATCTACATTCTTTACAAAAGAAGGTATCCTTGATGTCTTAACCCTTGAAACTCATATAGAATCCAATCTTGCATTGCGTGGGATTGGATCTTGTGGGTTTCAACCCCTCTTTTGAATGTAAAGTCTCCCCTAAGTGAAAACCATCAACCCTAGTGACTCTCCCTTCTCTCTCCTTGGGGTTGGGGAGGGGAGAATGACTAGGGTTCAATTTTTCCGCTTTACATTTTGGTGAACCCGACGTGAACATCCTCATTCTGATTATTCATGGTTAGATCTGAAAATTTTGCTTTCCTAATTATATTTCCATGTTTGATCTTTTGCAAATTTTAGAGGTTGATTGCATAAAAACCCTAAAACTTTCTTTTAAGTAATTAAACTTGTGAAATGTCTAATTGTTAATGCTTGTTTCAGATCTACCCTTCTATTGCAAATTGTCAATTCATATTTGTGCTTTAATTCTGAAAATTAAGTGGTTAAGTGTCAAAACCCTAATTTTTAAGACCTTGATTCAACCTTTGACTGATAATTTCACTAATCAAAACACCTCCAAATCGGCTGTAACTTTGGATTCTGCAATAAAATCACAATATCTCTCATCCCTAAAAATTTGGAAAAAAGTTGCGAGGACCGTGTGCACCCCGAGCGCCATCGTCCCTGACATTTTTTCCAAAATTTCGGGAGCTAGATCTTATTGTATTTTTCTGCTAAAATCCATAATTTTGGCTAATTTTATCAATTTTAACACTTTCAAAATTAAAGTCAAAGTTGGTCTAACGATTGCTTGGATTGAGGCTTCTAATCATTCAAAAATTGTTGAAATTAAAATTCCTATCAAAATTGTGTTTCTTACAGTCCTAAATCTGAAAAGTGTGTTAGCATTCATTCAAAATTTCAGTGCTTTATTCAAATTTTTGCAGTTTGTGACTTTTGAAATTAAGTGTTTAATTGCAACAACCTTGATTTCCACTTTCAAATTTGAATTTTGCATGAAATTGAGTCAACTTTTAAATTTCAAAACTTGCATTGCTTTCAGTATTCCCTCTAAAATCATAAAATTCAAAATTTTAGTTTCCCTCTCGTTTTCAAAATTCAATTTTTGCATTTTTCAACAATCTTGGTAGGGTTCAATTTTGAGATTGCAACTTTAATTTGGCCTATCTACAGATCATAAAATCACTCAATTTTTTCAGATTAGCTTTAAAATCATCATAACTTTCATCCCTGAAAATTTCGAAAAAAAGTTGCGAGGACCGTGTGCATTCCGTTCGCCACGGTCCCAAACATTTTTTCTGAAATTTCGGGAGATTGTCCTGATTGCATTTAACAGCTTAAATCTAGGAGATTGGCTGATTTTATTGAAATTTTCTACCTCTAAAATTCAAAATCTTCTCTCTCTCTTTAGTGCAAGAGTTTTACAACAATAAGTCCTACTTACACTATTCCCGTTAGACGAAGCCTTAGAATTAAGTCTTTCCAAGGTGTAATTACCGAGGAGATGGAACCTAATTTGAATGGCCTTTTTAATGAGGACATGGGTAATTCCCCTAATCCTCTTAATGATGAAGAAGCTCTCCATGAGGTTTCTGTAGAACAACTTTCGAAATTGGATAACCAATTTGATGATTTTCGACAATGGATGTCTCAAGAATACCCTGATAGTGAAGCTCTTTCATTAATTGAGGGTCTAAAACGTATGGTTCAAAGTGATAAGAATGGAATTGATATTTTGTGTGGTATTGCACACATTGTGGATTCAAATGTGATTCCTATGAAGAGTTGTGCCGAAACCTTAGGTTATACACAACCTCCTACTCAAGTTAATCATTCTATTCCTTTGACAACTCCTATTGCTAGTATACCTACTTTTACATCAAACATAATGACTACTTCAATACAAGACATTCTGCCTATGATCACCAGTCATGGGGGCAATCTCTCTTCTTCAATCAACCCTCTTCCTTCATTCAATCTGACTTCTTCATTCATACCTTCAATGAGTGTTCCTATTATATCTCCACAAATGAACATGACGCAAGGGGGCAATTCATTTAACCATTCCATTCCTTTCCAATCATCTCCTATGACTAACTATCATAGTGTCCCACCACCTTACTCTCTACCTTCTTTCAATAACATAACACCTCCATCACAATCTAACACATCTAATATGAACTCTTCGACTGAAGCGACCATTAAAAATCTTGCACAAACTGTCTCTTCTTTACAGCAACAAATTGCCTCTATGAATCAATCTAAGTTTAGTGTGCCCACATTTGATGTTGCGAGCCCACTTTCTCTTGACATTGTTTGAGCTATCCCCCCTAAACATGTTGAAATCCCACATTTGGAGCTTTATAATGGTAAGGGTGATCCTCTAACACATGTTAAGACCTTTCAAACAATATGTACTGATTTTGCTTATGACCAAAGGTTGCTTGCAAAACTATTTAATAGAACATTAAGAGATAAAGCCCTACAATGGTACTGCTCATTGCCTTCTTATTTTATTACTTCTTTCGAACAACTTGCAAATGCTTTCATTCAACAATTTCAAAACAATATAAGTCCTAAAGTTACTTTGATTGATTTAATGCATTGTAAACAAGGTGTTAAAGAAAAAGTGACTGATTTCATTGGTAGATATAAGCATTTGTATGCTCAAATTTCTTTTCCAGTGCCTGACAATGACATTCAAAGAATCCTTATTTCTAATTTACAAAAAGATATTAGAGAAAAACTTCTATTTTCTGAGTTTACTTCTTTCCAACAGTTGTGCGCAACTCTTCACAATTATCAACTGACTGTGAGTCAAATGGAACAAGCAAGTCCTATGGCTCCGAGTGATAAGGGTGATAGTAGTCAACAACCATTTGGGAAGTTTAAACCGAACAAAGAGTCCATTAAATTCAATGAAAACATCATCAACAACAATGTGAATGCGGCATCAGGTGTGCCTCCTATTTCTAAGTTTTTCAAGAAAGAAAGAAAGTTTACTCCTTTGAATGAATCATTGCATAGTATTATGAATAAGTTATTGGAACAAAATGTGCTTACTCTTCCTCCTGTAAGGCAAATAGATCCTGCAAAGATTAACTCACCCTATTTTGATAACAAATCTTTTTGTCAATTTCATCGTCATCCTGGGCATGATACTGAAAAATGTTTTGCTTTAAAAGGTAAAATTCAAGATTTGATTGATAATAATACTATTTCTGTTTCTGGAGTGAATGATAAAGGCAACACATCTGTAGCTCCTCCTAACCAAAATCTTCAGATTTTTACTGATCCATTGCCTTCTCATACCTCTAATGCGATTGATACTAATGATTCCTCTGTCTCACCTGATGATCTTGTGTCCATGACTCCAAATGTGATTAACTTTGTAGAGCAGCAGAAAATCCCTAAAGAACTTTCCATCACCTTTGATTCTAGTGAAACTATCAAGGCACCTGATGGTCCTTTATATATAGTTGCAAAAGTCAAGAATACACCTTGCTGTGGAGTGCTTATTGATCCTTATTGTATGGTTAATGTCATTACTGAAGAATTTCTTTTTACTTTGCAATTGAATCAAGTGATCTATGATGAAACAAATGTGGTTGTGAAACTATTTGATGCATTTTCTTCTCCTGCAATTGGTTCTATTACATTACCTATTGAGGTCCATAACAAATCGCTTGATGTGGACTTTGCTATTATTCCATCATCCGAACAATTTCATGTGAAGCTAGGCTATCCTTTGCTATCTTCCATGAAAGCTATTGCTTCTCCTATTCACAAGTGTTTGAAATTTCCCCATAATGGTGAAGTTGTTACTGTCAATCATAGTCTCTTTACACTAGCTGAAAGAACTTCTAGCATTCCTATTGATTACTTTTGGCCTAAACAATTTCAATCTCTTCCTCCGCGAAGTGATCATCTTTTCAAATCTTATCAAAAGTGGAAGAAAGATATGATCCTATCTCTAAGTGAACCTAGAACACCCAAACTTGACATTCCTATCGTTCTTGAGAAGGAAGTTCTTCCCTTGAAAGATAAAACTAATGTCTTTCCTCAAGAAGATTCCCAACCCATCCCTATGAATGTGACTATGCCTATATCTAATAAACTTCCTAAAAGTAGACCTATCCCTCCTCGTCATGATGGACTTGGTCTCCTTCCTAAACCAAATATTCCTCCCTTATATGGAGTAGTTCCTCCTCCTTCCTCTTATGGAGAGAAGAGACCTTCCTCTTCTCCTATTGTTCAACCTAAGAGACCACAACCTAAACACCCAAGTGATAAGGATGAGAACATTCCTCCTCCTCAATCTTCGCAACTTCCTACTAAGACTAGACGGAATCATTCTGCATGTGAATGCCGACGAAAGCGTCGTTTTAGAGCTCAGGCAACTACTTCTCAAACTTTGCAATCCCCAAAAACACCTTCAACTAATATTATTCCATTTTCTCCTCAGTCGACGATTGAGCTGAAATCTCCTAAACATAAGATGCATGATGGTCTTGATCCTGTGTGAGTTAAAGATCCTATTTTTATAAATCTTGATGATGATATAGATGAAAATGTTACTCCTATTCATTCTGATAGTGAATATGAACATGTTGACGTTGATAATCATCTATCTAATGAATTTTCTAAAGCACTTATCCTAGCTCCTAGACAAGAACACCGTGGCTTGGGATATGAACATAGCCCTTGTTTGGATCTTGTGATAGCTCCATCTGCTGTGTTGGATGTTCCTCCTCTAGTGTGTTTCCTACCTTCCCGAAATATTGATCAGCAAGATCGGGGGGTAGATGATGTGCTAGACCAGTTTCATTAGCATAGCAGACTCTCTCCTCCTCTCTTGATCTCTTTTGTTACTTCTTCTATGTGTTATGCTCATACTTCTATTTGTTGTCCTTAGTGTTGTCTACTTGAGGATGATGCAAGACACGTGTTCCCTTCTTCTAGGTGACCTTCCTTGATTGGGGAATGAAGAACAATTATGCATACATACATATGATATACATGAATTATCATACAACATATTGACCTCGAGGAAAGCGAAGTCACCTTGTGCTTTGTGTTTTGTGTCTATTATCCTTGGGCTTATCTCACACTTGGGGGCTAAATCCTTGTGATAACGTGCTCCTTTCTCATTTCTTATATGTATCACTACCTTAAAGCAATCACCCCCGGTGAGGCATGTGCGATTGCTTTAACGTAGGGGGGCATACATCCCATTCATATCTTTTCAAGATACTTGAAGATTTCTTGACAAATTTAGCTTTGCCTTGAAAATTTTTGATATCTTTCTTGCATGACTCATAGTGAGGGAACCTTACTACTGACAGTCATGGTTCTCCCTCGTGATCTTCCCTTTTACTTTGTCAATTGAAGTCGTAAGATCCTTAGTCCACTGGGGACTTGGTGTGTCTTGCCTCCTTGACGTGGTGAAAGTCTTTCAATGTTGTTTCCTTGTACTTTACCGGAAGTATGAGTGTATGCTTATACTCCCGCTAAAGTGGGGGCTAAATGTAGCATCCTAAAATTGCGACACTTGCAATTTCGACTGCATTTGGGTCTTCACGATGGTGATGCAACACGGAACTTGAATGGAGACCCCGAAACTTGTTCATGACATCAAAAACTGCATTTTTCAGCACCTTGGCCTGATCCTCTTTGCACCCTGCTGTCCCGAGAGGTGGGACCATGGTGCCCAGTGCCCTGGTCCTTCTAGACTAGGGCGCCCAGCGCCCTAATCCTTGGCCCTATTTTGGGCCCGATCTCTTATGGGGCTTTGGGTTTTTAAGTTTGCAAATTGGAAAATAATGTTTCCTGGTCGGCCTAAGGTCGCAAAAATCAGTCTATCAACCCTAAATTGACAAGTATATAAACTACATTTCCTCTCCCATTTGAGGAGGTCAGAAAAAAAGGAAAACATATACGGAAGTGATATTCAAGCATTCAAACATTCAAGCATTCTTTCAAGCAATTGAGCATTCTAAGTCTCCATTCAAGGCTAAGTGTTGCATTCAAGACAAGGATTCAACCATTGAAGAGGAGATCACATACAACATACAACATACTACATACATTACACCTTCGCATGTAAGAATACAAACATTCTTACAACAAGGTATCAGTACTTGTTTACATTACAAACATTTACATTTACAGCATTCTCATTTCTTGGTTAATTCCAAAACCGGGGTTTGACCTAGAGGCAAACCCCTCATCCCTAACCCCCCAATCGTCCTCTCTTTTCTGTGTGTAGGTTGCAGGTACGCGGCTATAATTGAAGATCTGGAATCCTTGTGTAGAGATGAACAGATCCCCCTTCGTTTCGCGGATTTTTCAGAGGACCGTGTGCACGCCGGGCGCCATCGTCCTGTCAACTTTCGCTCAAATTTGCAGAACAACACCGTCTCAACATTTTACTGCTAATTCCAGGTCCGCAGCTTCATCCCATATCCCCATCTCTATTTATAAGTGAATCTTTCCTACTTTACATGCATTCCTAGTTCAATCTTTCTATCTACATTCTTTACAAAAGAGGGTATCCTTGATGTCTTAACCCTTGAAACTCATATAGAATCCAATCTTGCATTGCGTGGGATTGGATCTTGTGGGTTTCAACCCCTCTTTTGAATGTAAAGTCTCTCCTAAGTGAAAACCATCAACCCTAGTGACTCTCCCTTCTCTCTCCCTGGAGTTGGGGAGGGGAGAACGACTAGGGTTTGATTTTTCCGCTTTACAACAATTATGCTTTATTATGTGTAGTGTCCACCCTTGGCTTGACTTGTTTTGACTAGAGTTGACTTTTAATTCATGCATGATAGGAATTATTGGGCATAGACTATTTCAGATGATTTATATGATGTTGATACTATCATTAATGATCATGTGATTTATTAGACACTATATACTTATTATGTGATTGACTATCGAAAGATTATATTGATCATGTGATTTGATGAACATAATTGTTGATGGATTTTACATGCCTTACTATAATCGTGAATTATACTAATCATGCACTTCTTGATGTTTTTATGTACTAACCATATTTAATGATTATCTATGATGAGTTGATCTTATGGTGTGTTTGATTGTTGTATGACTATCTTCGGGATAGAGACAATTCCACATCACTCATTGCGAGCGGAATGTGTCATTGTGATTCTCTAACCCTTGTCTCTCATTATATATATACATATGTTGTAGCGTTTCTTTGTGGATGCAAGATTTGTAGGTACTAGACATTGACTCCACCTAGCTCCACAGGTCTGAGCGTGTCTTTAAATCCCAATGGTATGTGGTCTAGAGTTGGCACAATTTCCCCTCACATACTCTAGGTCTAAGTTGTTCACTGTGAGTCCTCAGTGTCTTGGCGCAAGTTGTCGTGATAGTTAGTAAGTTGCGTTTCTTCTGTGTTGTCAGTATGTTAGTCCTGACTAATTATTCCTTTTATGTTGAGATTGACTATTTGATTATTGATGTGAGATTAAATAATTAATGATGTTTATTTTAATTATTTTGATTAATAGCGATTTGATTATTTGGTTGTCTAATGTTTAAATTAATTTATTGGATTCTTGCCTTTTTGGTTATTTGATTATTTGATATTTAAATGTTTATTTATTTTAATGATGATTTAATATTTATTTAATTTTTATTGTTTAGCTTATGATGTGTTTTATATTTATTTGTAAGTTGACCTTTATTGGTATTTATTTATTTATTTAATCGCCTATGGTTTATGTAGACACCTAAAAATGGTCAACGCTTGTGAGGTCATACTTTAACATTTGCGCATTGCCTCATTTTAGGTTTTTGCGTCGCATTAACATTTATCCTATGTCACGCACTTGGTTTTTATCATTTGCGAGCATCGAGTCATTCTTCTATCATCTCGCCTTCGAATTTGGTCTTGTCGACAACAATCTTCAATCATGATTTTGGTCGATCTTTGTCCTTGTCAATCTTGTCATATTGCAATCGATTCGTCATCGATCCTTGTCCTTTTCAATCATGTCAATTTGGTCAATTTGTCATTGATTTTTGTCAACCAATCTCAATCAAATCATTTATCAACACTGGTCATTTATCAATTCAAAATCATGATCAAATCGATATCAACTATCCTTTGTCAAGACCTAATTGTCATTCTCGCATTTCTAATTCATCTTCTAGGGTTTCGTGATTTAATCATCTAACCTTGTTTGTCATTTCCTCCTTTAGGATTAAATAATTTATTTATTTATCCTATGTCTTCTTATCACAATTAAATATTCATTTAATTGGCTAATTATTCCTCTTTTGTGAATTAATTAATAAATGAAAAATTATTAATTAATTCACTAATTCCTAATTTCCTAATTTCTTAATTCCTCTTTTTCTAATTTTTCTAATTTCTTAATTCTTAATTTCAATTTCCTCCTATTTCTCTCCTAAATTTATGGAAATGACATAGAAATTTGTCATAAATTGTCATAAATTCTTGACATAGAAATTTGTCATAGAATTTGTCATAAATTGTCATAAATTCTTGACATAGAAATTTGTCATGAATTGTCATAAGCCTTGCATAGCAATTTGTCATAGATATATCATAATTTTGCTATTCTTGATTTGAATTTCCATTCGAATCACTATCATGCTAATTTGTTCATTTCTCCAATTTCTCTATAAATTGGATGATTTTCTTCAATCAATCCCTAGCCGCGAATCCCTAATCAGACTATCGAATTTACACTTCTAGTACTCTTGAGCTTTTCATCAATGTCAATCTTGCTTTCAATTGTATGTGCACTTGTAGGTGAGATCCACAAATTCATTTGAAGAGGAAAGAAGAACAATGGAGCCACATGGAAGAAGCATCCAAATTGTTATCTGGTTTGCATGATATTTGCTTTTGAATGCTTTGTTTTTATGTCTCTATTGAGTGTGCTTAGGATTAGATCATTGCAATGTGTGATTGAGTTAATAATGAATAATATGTCTTTATACTTTCTTTGATGATTCCTAATTTCTACACTACATTAATTGGTGAACCTGACGTGAATACTAACCTTTTAACCCTTTTACTATGGTTTGGAGTGCTTCTAAGTTGATTTGCAGGTCAAAAACCCAAAAACAGGGCCGTGCAGTGCATTCTGGACACTTCTGCGCTTGTGTGAAGCATTCTGCGCCTGTGTTGAGCATCTTGCACCTGTGTATGCAGCATTTTGCGCTTGTGTCAGACATCTTGCGCCTGTGTCATGAGTTTTGCGCTTGTGTAAAGTCCAGAACAGAGGTGAAAAATGTAGTGTTTACTTGAAATTTTTGGTGTTTTTGCATTCTGTTTTCTGTGCTTTGGATTTTGGTACTAATTATTTGTGCAGAATCTTGGCATACGCATGGCAAAGACTATAAATCAAATTACTAACATGTGCTATGCAAAATCAATGGTCAAAGACAACAAACCAAACCTCTAACTTGGGTTTTGCAGGTTGCCTTGGAGAAACAACCAAACTGTGTGTTTGAGATTTTTAATTAGGCACTTAGTGATTTATAAATAGGTGGGAATGAACATTTGTTTGCTTTGATTGTTAAGTGTGACATTGGAGTAGGAGAGTATGCTCTCATCCTTCTTAGGGTGATCAGAAATCCAGATCTTCGATACCATGCTTGTGTTGTTGATTGTGTGTCACATTTAGAGGGCCTGCCTTCCCGACCACTTTGCTTTTGCAAGCAAGTGATAATCGTGAGAAGGGAACAACCCAAAGTGAGTACGGCTAGAATTCCTTGGCATTCTAACTCACTATAAAAAAATACCCGATGAGCGAAAGCTTTGAAGGAAGTGTTACGTGAGAATTGTAGTTACTTGGGAAGTGATGACCCTTGGACTCTTTCTCATATCAACATCTAAGTAGGGCCTCTTGGTCTAAATCATGCTTGCGCGACTACATTTGTTTGGTATCTTGATGGGCTTAATGTCTCAATCACGCTTGCGTGACATCAAGGAGTAACGCTTAACAGAAATCCTTACTAAACACCTTGTTTTTAGAGGCCAAAAACCCTTCTAGTTGCTTGAGAAGGACAAATTTAGATACTTGGAAGAGATACTAAGTTCGCCATGGGGAGATTCCATGGGGACTGATGCTTGGCTGCCCTGAGAAGTGAGTGTCATGGAGGGGAGCCCGTGGGGTCAAGCATCTATGTATTCTCCTTGAATCCCATAATGAGTCTACCTCTCAAGTACCTAATGTCTTTGCCTACCATAAGAAATGTGGAAATGAGCATGATTGTCTTGAGTCTAAGTTGAAATATCTTGTATTCTTTGCTTGTCAAAAGTTGAATTGCATCTCATTTCAAAAGCAAAACAAATTGATCCAACATAAGATTAAACACAAGAGACATTCATCCAACAAAGGTTCAACAAAGTTTAAAACTCATCTTCAAACATGGTTGTCAAATATTGTTCAAGATCTTGTCTCAAGAAGCATGTCACTTACATTTAAGTTCATCATAGGTTGCATTTTGCAAAAGTCATTGTCAAGTACCAAGGTTAGTTTTCACCTAAGTCATATTCCTTTGCATATCAATAAGAGTCATTCATTTGCATATGTTCTCTTGCATTAAAGTCATATCATTGCCTTACATTGCATACCCTAAGTCTCTTCATTAAGCTTAAGTCATTATCATATCTTAGCAATTGTCCTTTTGCATATAAAACTAGGTTTTGTCATACTTGAATAATCCAAATCTTTGATAAACCCTAAGTCATTGTTAAGAATTCTAGACCTTATCAAACCTTTGTCTTTTTGTCATCCATATCATTTGATCAAACCTAGCTTAGTATCCAAGCATATAGGGGAGACTTTGTTATTTTGTCCTTTTGTCACTTGGTCCTTTTGTCCTTTGAGGTCTAGACATCATTTCAATTTCCTAAGGGTCTCTTTCTTAGATTTGCATTCCAAAAAGTTTGTCAAAATCTTGAAAAACAACCAAAAACATAGGTTGCACTCTTGCCATAGATTGCATTTTCATTTATTTAGTTTGCATTTAGTTGCATATCATACATTATCCTTGAAAAATTCCAAAAATATTGCATTTGCATAGTGACATGTCTATTGAAACAAGGTTCCAAGCACCAATGATGCAACAAAGTTTGACATATCAACTGACAATGCAATCACAATTATATCCAACCCAACAACAAGGCAATATCAATCAAACTTATCATGATGATGTAAATGTCCAAATACAAAAACTAGAGGAGAAACTAGCTCAAGAAGAGGAGATATTGGAACAAAGAGTGAAAAACATTGAGAAGAATAGATCACAAATGTCCAAAATGTTTCAAAAATTTGCAGGTCGAAATCCAAAGATTGAGCCAATTGATGTAAGATCTCTTCTTGAACGATCAGACATACCAGCTCTCCTCTCCCAAATAGAGATGATGAAACAATTTCAAGAAAGGAGACAACATCAATTTCAACATTATGTGCCTCCACAACAAGAACAAGAAGGTGTTTACTATCAATCGGATTTTCAACCAATACAACCAATGGTTCAACCAATTGTTCAACATATACAACCAATACAACCAATGGTCCAATTTCAACAATATGTCCAACCAACTATACAATGTCAACAAATGGTTCAACCAATGGTGGGATATCGACAAGTTCAATCAACATATCAATGTCAACAACCACAATCAAACATTCAAAAACAAAACTTGCAACATGCACCAACCCAAGTTTCAAACATGTCAGAACAATTGAACCAAGTTCAATATCAAAACATGACATCAAACCAAAAACAAGTTCAAATTCCAAATCCAATCATGTCAAAACCTCAAAAGAAAGGTGGCTTTATTGCAATGCTCTTAAGGAAACGACCAAGTGAGTTCTTTGAGGAAGATCAAGATAATACACTTATGTCTAGCAATGCCTCATCTCCCCACAAGCAAATTGACTCTCTGGTGGCATCTATCCCTACACCTTTAGAAGTTTCATAAGAACCTTCCATATTGTCCTCATCAAACAATACACCTAAGGATGAAATTTTCCAAGAGCTATCCATAATTGATTGCCAAAATAATCCAATTCATGATGCACATCCTTGTCATGTTTCAGAAATACAAGACCCAATGCCACCATGCACTTTATTGCCATTACCTATTTTAGAGGACCCCATTCGAAGTCCCTCTTCCTCATGTTCAAGCATTGATTCCTTGTCAGAATCCATCACAAAGGTTCAAAGTGCATTTCCTTCATGCCAAAACATTGATTCATTGTCAGAATCCCCCATGCATATCCAAAGTCCAACCTCATGTCAAGAGGATAATTTAGAGCGCAAAGAAATGAGTCCTAAAGAAGATCAAGATCAAGATCTTGAAACCTTATCATCCCATCCAATTGTTGACCAAGACCCCATGTTCCTAGACACTCGCAATGATTCCCCTATTCTTGTCCATCCTATCCAAAGTCCTATTGACATTCCACTTCCTAAGAAAGATCAAGATATCCCTTCCATCTTTTCTGATGATTCCATTGAAAGTCAAGAGAAAAGCACCTTTAAAGAGGATTCCAATGATCTTCCTCCTTGTCAAGATCAAATTATTCCTTCAAATCCTCCACAAGATCCTTTTGTTCCTCCATCTCCATGTCCTAATCCAGCATATCCACTCCAAGATCGCATTTCTTTTGATGATCCCATTATTTCTCCCATTCCATCTCTTGAATAGCCTATCATTGAACCATGTCCACTACACAATCCTAGTCCCCCTCATGATCCTAATCTCCCTCATGATTCTAACGTGTCAGTGCAAGATGTTCATGAATCCTCGACATGCATAATGGGTTCTTCCACTTTGGTGCAATCCGATCCACTTCAAAATCTCATTATTTCTCTCATATCATATCCACCTCATAATGGACTCGCATCTTCTTCCCAAAGAAAAGAGTCTCCTACAAGTCAAGATATTCATAAAGGCAAAGGGGTAGACCTCCATAAGCAAGAATCCCTTCATGTGAAAGAATATACTAATGGTCATGGCTACAGAGCTCACACTCAAGGCGTTGGTATCCCTTCAAAGTCAAAATCCAAATGTCCACCTTCCCCATCATACCTTCCATCCATCTTAGGTCCTTATATCCCTGTGTCCTCTATGCAAGGTCAGCAAAGGCACACATCCTTGAGTCAATTTCATCAATCCAAAAGAACTCCATTTCATTCATATCCATCCATGCATTCCTTTCCCCCTCCAAGTAATTTGGATGCCAAGCATAAACGTCATAAGTCTAGCAATCCACATGTATTCAAGGATCAACATGTCCAATCTAATAAACATGTCAAAACAAAGAACAATATGATCTATAAAGAAAAAGAAATATCCAAAAGTCCACAAAGGCCCACTGAGAAAAATAAATCAAAGTCAAAATATATATGGGTTCCTAAATCCCTTATGCAAGCAATGCACTCCAAGGAACCACAAAAGCATAAAAAATCAAAAACCATGTGGATCCCTAAGCAGCTCCTTGAAGCAAAAAAGCCTAAAGAAACATCAAAATTGGCATCCAAAGTTGCTATTCCTCCATCCAAACCTTCCAAGTCTATTCCTCCATCACCTTCTTCATCCATTTTGGGCCCTTATGTCCCAAAATCCCAAGCTATTCCTCCATCCAAATCTCAATATCCAAAATACGTCTTTCCTCCATCAGTCCATCACCCGTCAAGGTGTGTGCCAATGTCGATCTTGCCAACATTTCCATCCAGTGAAGCCCAATTCTTCCAATACCCTATCCATTATCCAATGCATATTTTCCATCCTTCCATCCCTCTGGTCCAATCCTATGCATAAATCTTTGCCTTAGTTTCATCTTATTTTCCATGTCCTTATCCTACCAACGTCTTTGAGCATACTTGTAAAGGTCATGGTCCATTTTTTTCAAGGCTACTATCCAAAAAAAAAGACGCTTGAGTCCTTCTTCCATCCCCTATCATGTGTCCATCTTCTATTGAAAAAGCTCAAAAAAAGTTTTAAAAAAAAAGTGAAAAAAGAAAAAGAAAGGAAAAAGTAAAGCAAAAATAATTCGTTCACTGGTGAAAACCTGGCAAACAGGCGCCTTGGGCAAGTACCATGATGAAAACCTGGCAAACAGGCGTCATGCGTAATTTATGAACTTCTTGCACACCATACTTGGGGGCAGGTTTCCTCCATATCCTTTTGCCCTTCACTATCCTATCATACCATGTCATACTCCTCCATTATCCTATTGTCCCTCATGCACATATCCCCTTTTCCACATTTGATCTTGACAAGGCTGAGGATCTTCATGAGCATCATGTATCTTGTTTGCAGCTTTCAGTCTATCATAGCTTTTGGTCATTTTCCCATTTGCTTATTACAACCTTTCATCCATATTCCCTGTCTTATTGCAACTTTCTACCATTATCCCATAGCCTATCCCGACCTTCAGTCCATGTCCCTTATTCATTCTTGGTCTTGCTTATCCTATCCATATCTTATCACTATCCATACACTCTTTTTCATTCCTTGATCTTGATCTGACATAAGGACGCAAAATTTAAACATGGTTTCAAAAAAACTCTTGACATGTCCCTCATGCCATGTCACTGCTTTACATTGTCATATCCAGTCTCTTGTCCCATCACGCAATAGCCCTTGGAAATTGCATCCGCGTTGTCTCCATAATAAAAGGCCTTTGTCTTCCCTCTATCCACCATCATTTTAGAAAGCCTATTTATTCACCTGTCATATTCCTTGCCTTGCTAGACACTGGGGGCAAAATCTTGAAAAAAATCTCGAAAAAATTGAAAAATGTCTTGAAAAAATCTCAAAAAAATTGCAAAATGTCCTGAAAAAAATCTTTAAATTTTTTTTAAAATGTCCTGAAAAAAATCATAAAAAAACTCAAATAAAGTCCTGAAAAAAAAAAAATTTCAAAAAAATCGAATAACGTCCTGAAAAAATATCTAAAAATCAACAAATTGAAAATCCCTAAAAATCATAAAAAGTCCTGAAAAAATGAACACAAAAACATTTCAAACATTAAAATCCAGAAAAACAAGCATCTTGTCAATAAAGGATCTCTTTTTGTGCATAGATAGATCACTGAGCATCCATCCAATGACTCGCAATCAATCAAACACTACGCTTTAATGAAATCACGCTTAAACAGATGAACTCTTTCAATCAAACCAAACATTCAAACTGATCAAAAAGTGTCATATCAATCAACCTCAAAATCATTTGTCCTTGTCTCTTCTATCATGGGTCTTATACAGGGTGTGGTATACTCAAAACCAGACTGTGTCCTGTCTTAGACGGGGAACCGCATATCCTGAAACCAGACAGCATGATCGTCCTATCAACACTTTCAACTTTTGACAATAAAGATCAGGATGTTTGTTTGACTTGTTGGAATTTGTGCATCTTATCTTTTTATTGATTTATCTTTGGCTTCGGTCATGTTCCTATGTTGCTCGATGATGTCACTGAGTGATTTAGAGTGACTGGGATGGATCCTGATCCTTTTCTTTTTTGATTGTGATTGTTGCTTGTCTATGATGTGTCTGTCTTTCGCAAATCGGGTTGCATTTCAGCTCTGGCCTTCAATGCCATGATGCTACGCATCCATTTTGCTACATTAAATAAAGGTTCTCACCTACAAAGTGCATTACTGAAAGCAAGTTTTTCTTCATCTCTAACTTTCCCCTGTCTCATTTCTTCTTACTAATATTTCTTTCGTCAGTCTTGGCAGTCCGTTTGATCCTATCATTCTCTATCATTCTTATCGATCAATTGGCCTCTTCTCTGCATGTTTCCGGCCAATTCCTCGAGGGGGCATGCATATGTCATTATCATTGTCTAGGGCATTTTCATAGGTCATTGTCAGTTTTTTGGGGCATTTTCATTACTGTTCTTTGAAACAACGCTTAAAATCGCATTGTCTCAAAGAGGGGCAAAATGTAGACACCTAAAAATGGTCAACGCTTGCGAGGTCATACTTTAACATTTGCGTATTGCCTCATTTTAGGTTTTTGCGTCGCATTGACATTTATCCTATGTCACGCACGTGGTTTTTATCATTTGCGAGCATCGAGTCATTCTTCTATCATCTCACCTTCGAATTTGGTCTTGTCGACAACAATCTTCAATCATGATTTTGGTCGATCTTTGTCCTTGTCAATCTTGTCATATTGCGATCGATTCGTCATTGATCCTTGTCCTTTTCAATCATGTCAATTTGGTCAATTTGTCATTGATTTTTGTCAACCAATCTCAATCAAATCATTTATCAACACTGGTCATTTATCAATTCAAAATCATGATCGAATTGATATCAACTATCCTTTGTCAAGACCTAATTGTCATTCTCGCATTTCTAATTCATCTTCTAGGGTTTCGTGATTTAATCATCTAACCTTGTTTGTCATTTCCTCCTTTAGGATTAAATAATTTATTTATTTATCCTAAGTCTTCTTGTCACAATTAAATATTCATTTAATTGGCTAATTATTCCTCTTTTGTGAATTAATTAATAAATGAAAAATTATTAATTAATTCACTAATTCCTAATTTCCTAATTTCTTAATTCCTCTTTTTCTAATTTTTCTAATTTCTTAATTCTTAATTTCATTTTTCTCCTATTTCTCTCCTAAATTTATGGAAATGACATAGAAATTTGTCATAGAATTTGTCATAAATTGTCATAAATTCTTGACATAGAAATTTGTCATAGAATTTGTCATAAATTGTCATAAATTCTTGACATAGAAATTTGTCATGAATTGTCATAAGCCTTGCATAGCAATTTGTCATAGATATGTCATAATTTTGCTATTCTTGATTTGAATTTCCATTCGAATCACTATCATGCTAATTTGTTCATTTCTCCAATTTCTCTATAAATTGGATGATTTTCTTCAATCAATCCCTAGCCACGAATCCCTAATCAGACTATCGAATTTACACTTCTAGTACTCTTGAGCTTTTCATCAATGTCAATCTTGCTTTCAATTGTATGTGCACTTGTAGGTGAGATCCACAAATTCATTTGAAGAGGAAAGAAGAACAATGGAGCCACATGGAAGAAGCATCCAAATTGTTATCTGGTTTGCATGATATTTGCTTTTGAATGCTTTGTTTTTATGTCTCTATTGAGTGTGCTTAGGATTAGATCATTGCAATGTGTGATTGAGTTAATAATGAATAATATGTCTTTATACTTGCTTTGATGATTCCTAATTTCTACGCTACAGTTTAATATTTATTTGGCTTTTAATGTTTATCTGGTTCATTAATTCATTTATGAGCCTTTGGTTTATTTAATTTAATTTCCCCATTTAATTTATTTAATTGTGGCTCATGTTTTAGTTTGACTTTTATATTAAGTGGGTTGTATAAATAATAAAATGATAAAACATTGCCACCAAATTGTAAAAACATGATTTATATTTACCTTACCTACCCTCTTCTCTTATTGGTTGAATTTAAAAAAGGAGGTAAAATTATATTATATGGTGGGGTTGGTAAAATATATTATAGATTGGAATATTTTGATTGGCTGAGATTGAGGCTAGGGTTTTTGGTTAATGTTTGTCTTTTTATTTTCTTTTCCTAAATTTTTCGAGGGTTGATTCTTCTTGGAAAATTATCTCGAACAAGTTTTCTTCTTGGTTTTGCTTTTCTTCTCTCTTGGATTTTGGCTCGAGCTTGGATTTGATTTGGTTTGGCTTGTGGGATCTCTTCTTCAGCTTCTTCCATAACACAGGTTGCAGGTTGGAGATGTATTCTACTTTTTTATATTTTATTTTACAGTTTTCTTGTATGCTCCATGTCTGTAGATTGAATGTGTGAGCTTGGGGAAATAAATCTAAAATTTTTATAGTGAGGAAGGAAATATATGAAGGCATAAATTTGTTGTAAGCTTTTATTCTATAGTTTGTGGGAAATATTTGTATTTTTGGGTTTGTCTTTCTGAGTCTGTGTCATGCATGGAGTTTTGATTTAATATTGGCCTTCAAGTGTTTATTATTTATTTAATGTTGAAGTGAATTTTATTTATTGGGTAATATTATTTTACCCATTAAGTAATTTAAAAGGGGGTAATTTGTATTCTTTTATTTAAAAGTCATTTTCACCCCAGGTCAATGGTTTAAATTATTTTACCTACCCTTGGATTTGATTGGCTAGAAGTTTATGGTAGGTAGAAAATATATTTTATTTTCTTGAAATTTGGGAAGGTAGGTATGGAATATAACATTTTTGAAATATTTTGATTGGAGCATGGTTTTGCTTGGTTTTGTTTTGTTTTTTTGTTTTTGATAAATAGGCCTTCATTTGCTAGTTGCTTGATTTTGTGGTACTTTCTAGATTAATTCTTGTACCAGAGGCATTGTTGAGGGTGTTGATGATTTATAGTTTTATATCTGATTTTATTTGATGTATTTTGTTGGTTTCAAGCATATTTACCTTCCTATGTTATTGGGGAAAGAATTGTGCTTTCATCCATATTGATGTGCTATGGTTGGTGAGTTGGAAGTGTTTTTGTTTTGGGGCAACAAGTGAGTTGGTCTTGTTGTGGTTTTACTTTCATTAATGAGAGAAAATTTAATGGCTTGATATGCCTTTGTTGATTGCTAGCCAAGAGGCTCATTTTGTTATATTGATGTTGTTGTAGCCTTTTATATGTTGTGAGAGTATGTGTGGAAGTTATTGGCTGCATTGAGTATTATTTTCATGTATTTATGTTGGTAGAGCCTCTTGTGATGTGTTGTTGGGCCGTGTTAGGAGGAGTGGGCTTCCTTGTGATGATCAAGGTCATGAGAGATAGACTGGCATGAGGTTCCTTGTAAGGATGCATGAAGTCTAGACCACCAGGGCACATTGGAGTTTTCCATGATTTGTAAGCAAGTGATAAAATTGGTAATGAATTAATTGGGATGGAAAAATTATAACTCATTTAAACAAGATAATGAATAGTTTTGAGCCTCATGGCTTAGTCCTAGAGAGGATGTTTTAGGATAAGCATTAGAAGGCTGTGAAGACGGTAAGCTAATCTCCCTTGGTCTCTCATAGGTTGAGATGGCTCCACATGTCCATCAGGCTAGTGCCTTGTGTTACTATGTTATGAGGATGGCATGTGATGACACTCCACTCCTACATGTGTTCCCCCTTTGTGATTTATGAATATGCTTATTGGATGTATTTATTTCCTTATGAGTTTTACGCCTTTGGGAGTTTATTCTTGTGCCTTTGTGTGAGTTCTTTCTTGAGAGTCCTTGTTGGTTAGTCTCTTTGGGTTTGAGTGTCATCCTAGATGTAGAGTGTGTGTTGGGACCTTGTGTCAGCTCCTAGCATGGGAGGTGGTTCCTTTGGTTCCACATGGTCGGGTGGTTGGTGCTTTTAAACCATTGGGATGTTCTTGTCTTTGGATTCTTCTTGCATGGATGAGGATGCTTCTTTAGATTGTTCATGGATAATAATTGTAGCAAGAATGTAAACGATGATGTGATTTATGTAATGAAATTCTTATGTAACAGTTGTAAAAGAAGCCATGCTTATGAGAAATGATTATGTTGTTCTTGTTATAGTAATAGCTTTTGGTTATGGTATGTGATTATAATGATGAACCTTGAGTTGTATTGTAACATATTTATATTAAATGAAATGGATGCATGAGATGTGGATAAGTATTGTTGTTTAAAATGAAATGATGTATTTTGTATTCTTGATGAGCCATGTTAAAAGTAAATCGGGTAAATATTATGATAATGGTATTAGATTTGAAATGATGTCTTTAACTAATTATTTAAGTAGAAGAAATGTTATGTCTTGATAGGATGTATGAGTTTGAGTAATGTTGGAAGATATCTTAGCACATGTTTATGAGTTGTGATTAAAGAATTTGAAATTATAGTATCATACTTCGTAGTTAGTGATCTAATGGTAGGATTGAAAATCTTATAATGCTTGGGATGTAATTTAAGGTTCCTTATGAAATATTGTATGGATGTTCTTAGTGAATGAATTGCTAATATTTATTAATGGAAATTACTAGTAAGTGTATGGGAAGACAATTAAATGAGTTCTTGTCTTTTAGGAAAGGATTAGAATGTATCATGTGTTATAGTTTAAGAATTATATCTGCATTTGGTGGATGCTATTAGTGGTTATGGAATTAGGATATTGTATCATAGTTTATGTTGAGATGAATTCATGTAGTTACCTAATTTGTAATGAGATGATTGTTGGTTAGTTGATATATTGTAAGAGATTTTATGAGTACTAAACGAGCTATGGGTTAAATGTTTAAGGAGACTTTGTGAGTATTGCATTATGTTCTTTTGGAATAATGATGAAGTAATAAGTATGCTATGAGCATAGAATTATAAATGACTAAGTAGAAGTTAATTGTAAATGGAAATCATGTTAATGCAATGTAAGGGATTAATCTTGGTATGTGTATGGTGATGTTTATAGTTATTAATGGTAATAGGAACATTGAAATTGGTGTATAAAATGAATCTAAGTGAAAAAGGAAATAGTGGTGCATTGAAAGATAGAATCTTATATTAAAAGAAAGATTAAGAAGGTTGCATATCATGAGTGTTAGGTATTTCTATGTTGCACCTATGTGTGTATAATGATTAAGATTATGAGGTATTGAACTAGAATAAAGTAAATGCTTATTCCTTATGTAGGTAGATTAAGTAATGTTGTTGAGATACCCTAGGGAGTAGTAGAAATGATTTATTGTTTTCCACTTGCCTAATTGTTTGAACAGTTTGAGTGAATTATTCTATGTTCATAACACTTACTTGGTGTTGTGTGCTCACTACATTGCTTAAGTGATGTTATGTGCTGTATTGTTTAAAAAAAATAAAATAAAATTAGCATGTTTTTAGCTATATTTCTCTGGGGTATTTTGGCAGGCATTACATTTGGTATCAGAGCCCATGTTGCAACACTGGGTTCTTTGGTTAAGGATATTGCTATTAGTCTTGTGAATGTGCCTTGATGTTCCTTGAATTAAGTTACTATTTGAGATTTGTGTTAGAAGAAGTGTTATTGAAATTTTTGGAATCTTAGATATCTATGCCTTGTGTTTCTCTCTAATTCCTTTTAGGAATCATAACTTTAAGTAAAGGGTGTATTTATTCCATATGCATGTCTTCAGAATAAGAGAAGTGTCTATATGTTCTTACTTGCTCTGTAAATTTCTAGTGCTTACTTGAATGATTAGGGTTGCTTTCCTTATACATAATTAATTATGTTGCAGAGTGAGAAAAGAATGTGTGTATCCTTTTAACTAATGTGACAATCGTAAAATTAGTCTGTTATGTTGATCTTCCTATGAATAGAAAGATGAAGTCTTTGTATTATACATTTATGAAGAATTTAGTATAGATCATGATGTGAAAATCAAAGGAATTGTATGTGGTGCTTAATATAAGTAGTTGGAATGTCTTTTTCCTTATTTTTAATCTCTTATGTGAAATGTAAGGAAGTGAGTTGGTAATATAATGATTTCCCCATAGAACTATTGGTTGTTTTGGTATATGTGTGATTTTGTATGTAATAAAAGATTGTTTGAGAAAATCATAGCTATCAAAGGATTTGGGATTGCTAGTTGCACGTGTATTGGTAGGAGATCTTATGGGAGTTGAAATTGCATACCTTTAAAAGTGGTAGCTGCATTTGGCATGACTAGGGAATTCAAACTGAGTTTGCATAAATTTGCGTGTATTGGTTTGTGTGACAATATCCCTTCCTTCCTCTTCTCTCTTTGGGGTAAAGGATTCAAATACTTGGGGGTTATTGATATTAAGTAGAAGGATTGGATAATGATTTATGAATATGACTCGTAAATGTTAAAGGGAAGATTAGATGAAGTTAATTTACATTGGAGACTGAAATTTAGGTATTGCATTCATGATCTTTGTTCTTTAAGGGAAGAATTGATTAAATATAATATCCCATCATTTAATTAGGAAATGTATCACAAAACTAAAGGGAGATATATATGTTTACTGAAGCAAGGATTGGTGCATTGCATATGTAGAAATCAAAATGATACCATTGTGTCTTTATTTGGTTTGGCAAGATAAAAGGTTTAGCTTTGTGTAGGAATTGTGTGACGTTGAATAAATATTTCTCTTAACTAGATGGATAAACTAAGAAAGGTTACTGTGTCATTGCCTTATTTGAATTTTAAGAAATGCTTCCTTAGTGAATTCTAATGAGATAAAATAATAATTAGTTATATGAAATTGTGTTGGGATTTAAATGCCAATTTTTCTTGAAATGTTGAAAATACATAGTCTATGAATGATAGTAATCAAGTAATAATAGGAAGTGATTTTAAATAGAATGATGCGTGTATTCTTGTAATTTAAGTGGTATTAGATGAAAAGAAAACTAAGTTCTGGAAGTGGGACTGAGATATTCTTAACATTATTGGTAAGAGTAGAAATTGATATTAAACTTTGGATTTTGTAACGAGACCTATTTTTCTTGTTTAAATATACGATTGACTAAATTGCTTAAAGGCCCCACGAAAGACTTTCTAATCTTTCATAGGTTATTATGTGAGGCCCTACCCCGACCCATCCTATCTCTTCAGTTATTTTCATATTGGAACTATTATGGATGCTAGTTTTGACACACTATGGATATAGAACTTTATATGGTCCCACGATTTTTGGTAATATTGATATATATTTGATGCTCCATTTCTATGCCTTGTGGATTATAGAATATTATTTGATTCTAGATTGGGGTAATATTGTGATGATGTATGTTATTATCTGAATTTCAGGATTTGTTACAATGTTAGAAATATGTTTGCATATCTTGTAGATGGATCAAATTTTGAGGATTATGATGAATTGTTTTGATTTGTGACAAATCGTATTTTATAATGACAAGTCTTTGCAAATGAATGTATTGTATTCTAATTTTGTGTTTTATATTATATGAGGCTATTGGGAAGTACTAATGTTTAAATTGAGATGTGCAGGAAATTATCCATGTGACCATGGAAATATTATGGAGAATCGAGCCTAGGCCTATGTGCGTTAGTAAAACCAGGGGTTGTCTATTTGGAGAGACAATACCCTGTATGTATTGTATTTTACTCGTAAATGTAAAATGTTGCATGAGTGTAAATTGTATTTATTGAATTGTTTAAATTATTTAAGGGACAATTGCCACGTGTGTATTGTGATGCGGAATTATTTTGTAGTGTCACTTGACACCTATGTAGTATGTTGTGTTGGCAATTTGTCATGTCACCTTTTTGGAGAGTCTTATTTTTTGTTAATTGTTATATCTCCTATTTATCCTTGAAGGAACCAAGAAACCTAGATTAGTGAGCCACAAGGAGGGTCAACTCAGAGTTGACCCGTAGGTTAACTTCAGGTGGACTTTCTGAGGGTCAAATCAACTCCTAGAGTCAATTTTAGAGCATTTCTATTAGGCCTCATGGGGTACCTATGGGTAAAGGCCAAAATTGGCCATGTGTCTTCCCCTTAGGACTTGTTTAACCACCCAAAAAAGTGGTTTTCCCAAGATGGACGAATTCCATCTATAGGAGTTCCCTCCTTGGTAGGATAACCTTCTCAAAGGGAGTAATCCCTCTTCCCCATTCCATTCCCCTTCTCTAGGTACCTAGGTTAGGGAGTGTGTAAGACCTAGGGAAGACCAACCCAATGGGGGATCCCTCACTCTATCCAAGAGGTTGGAAGGAGTGAGAGAGGTCTTCTTCGGCTAAGAATGGAAGCTTAGGGAGCTAATCACCCACTCTCCATCCTTGGAGATTTTTGGAGAAATTTTGGAGGAAAAACCAGTTTTAGGATAACAGATTTGGGGGCTAAGGAATTGCAGAAAAAGATTAGAGGATTGGGCAGCTCTTCATCAAGTTTTCCCTTAGATTTCCCTTGGCAGGTCAAGGTTGGTGTTATTTTTCCCCTCTTATGTAAATGTAAAAATGTTATAGAATGTTTGAATGGAAATTGCTGTAACTCTTTATTGTGTTGTAGTTGTAAAATTTATGTGTTTCTTGTTTATTTCTGTTTTATGTAATGTTGTGTTTGGGGAGTGTTCAAGACCATCCTTTCCTTGGGAGGAAAGATTGGTCTTGGGGGTGGAAGGAGCTTGACAACCCTTAGGGTGAGAGGCTCTCATTTTGAGAGTGATCTCAAGGGTCTGTCCATGAGACCCTTGCTGCTTTCTTTTGTGTTATTTCACTTGGGGGTCATAAGGGGGAGCAAATATGGCATGTTTGCCTTTTTGGGGGTCATAACGGTGTAGGGATTAAGGATGAATTCTGGTTATGCATTCATGGGTGCCATGAGTTGGCTATAAGTTTGAATTAGCAGATTTCTCCCCTAGGGTACTTGGTCCACTTCCACCCTAATAAGGCATCACATTTTGTGATGGAGTTTTCAACTTGGGAAGGGGTGTCTCTGTTGTGTTATTTTCTTCCCCTTTGCTTGTTGTATTGCTTGGTTGTAACCCCGTCTAGGTCTTGATTCTCTGAGCTCGGGGGTGGCTTTTGGTAAGCCTAGGCTGGGAGGTGAGCATCCCATGGTCACAGTCCTAAAAAAAAATTTATATGCAGGTTGCTGGGAAAAGATCTAGGAGTTGCAGATTTTTATTCAGATACAGACTTCCTATTTAAGTGCAGAAAAGCAAAAAGAAAGTATAATTTTATGAATTGTAGCAAAAAAAAAAAGTGTAAATAAAGAGCTTTAGGTTGTTTTCTTTTATCCCCTGTATGAAGATCAGGAATGAGAAGACTGGTTAGATTATTCACCCATTTTATATATGGGCCATTATAATTTAATATTCTACAAGCAATGTAATTTTTACTTAAGTTTTGATGCCTATTATGTTGTTGTAGACTACATCTAAATCTAGTCTGTTATCTTGTTTATTTTCTGCAATTTAAAGAAAAAGAAAGGAATGCATTAGGTTTCATTATTTACTTGCATAGTTTAATTATTGCTATTTTATTGCTGTGAACTCTGTTTAGACATAGTTAAAAAAAAAAAAAAAAGGGGAGCTAGTATTTTTACATTGCTGTAGAAAGCATGATGTATGACTATTAAAAAGAAGAAAAATAAGACCTATTCTTAATGTTTTAAAAGACTAAGATCAGAATGTTTAAATGTTAGAATCCCAAAACAAAATAAGGGCTTCCAACCCTATTGTCTTAACATTTAATTATATATATATCTATAAATATATAAGTATATATATTGAAAAATATATACCTAAATATATATAAATATATATAAATTTCTATATGTGTTTATCCCTAAAACAAAAAGAAAAAAAATACATATTTTGAACTTGTGTATCCCTGTTACAAAAAATATATAAAGGATTGCATTTGCTGTGTTAAAAATAACCCAAAATAAACTTCCTAACCCTATCAGATATATATATATATACCCCTGCATCTGAATCATATTCAATGGATACCTTTTAAAAAAAAAAAAAGGGGGTATATGTATGTATTCTGGTCATAGCAGAGAATACATATATATATATATATATATAAATATATACATTTGAAAATATATTTATATATATATATATAAATATACATACATATATATATATAAATATATATACCTTATATTAAAAAAAAAAAAGTGAAATAAATAAAAAAAATTACAAAAAAAAATTATAGAGTTTCAGTGGGGTACCGAGCCGAGCCACTGTGTGTAACATAGTGGACGGCTCACGGCCGAGCCACTGTGTTTACACACAGTGGGCGGCACCGAAGGGCACCGCACTGTGTGTAAACATAGTGGAGCAGCACCTGCCACTGTGTGTATACACAGTGGGCGGCAGTTATGCCGTCCACCACTGTGTGTGCACACAGTGGGCGGCGTTGTCGCCACTGTGTGTATGCACAACGGTGCCTGGGAGAACCCCGCGCCACCTCCTCCACTCTTCCCCCTCTACGAAACCCTCTGCCATGCCCATGGCTGCCATGCCCTAATCCACCTCCGTACCTGCAATCACACACTAAACACATCAAAAAAAAATATTAGTATAATAAACCCTAACCCATTTCGGGTTAGGGTATAAAATAATAAGAAAATAAAACAAAGTGGGAATATATAGAAATGCAACCCTAACCCAATTTCGGGTTAGGGTTAGCATTTTAAGAATTATATATATATATATATATATATATATATATATATATATATATATATATATATATATGTGGGAGATTTAAATTGGAGTTTTAAAATTTTATTTTAATATATAATTAGGGTTAGCATTTTAGGAATAAGGGAATTCTTTATTTAAAAGAATTTTAAATTAGAGTTGGGAATTTTAAATTGGAAGTTTTAGAGGTTAGTTTTAATTAATAAATAGGGTTATTTTTATAATTGAATTATCATATGTTTTTATTCTTTAGAAAATTTAAATTTTAATATAGCTGATTCCAGGGGTTTAAAAATAAAGAGTTAATATAGTTGGATACACTATACATTAAATCAATTAATTTTATTTAATTACTCAATAGACTTTCCCCAATATATTTGGATGTTAGGAAAATTTAAAAGGAGAAATTATAGAATTAATTTTATGGACCTTAAGCCCTTGAGACCGGTTTTGGCCGGATTAAAATTAAATCGTCAAAAGTAAGGGTTTAGGGAAAATTAGAACTAGCTTTAGCTTATTGTCGGTTTTAGTGGGCAAATGACATTATAGTAATTTGAACCCCCTATCAGTTGGATTTAATAATGAATTCACGCGTGCATCAATTATTTTATAACATTATCATTTTATGGTCGGAAATGATTTAATACATTGAGATAACCCATTTATCCCTCGTTTCAATTTACGACAACTTAGTTAAGGTAATTGAGCTAGCTAACTAATCTGTGACACTGATTCATCCCCACCAAATAAAGTCGCTCGTTCGAGTTGGTTAATTAACCCAACTGTAGTAAACAATTTTATTTTCACCCAAGATAAGACAAAACTCTAATAAAGTTATTATAATTGTAGGATATATTGCGAGTTCATGTGGTCAAAAAAAAAAAAAATTTGTTCCGTTTTTGTGCCCAAAAGTTGGGCATGACATATTAGTTGTGCATTAAAGGAAATAATGCATGTTATAGTCTACTATCAAGTGAGTAATTGAAGCTCTAACCTCTATTTCTGTTATAACTTGGTGAATATGATCATGGTATAGATAAGATATCATGAAAATTAGTAATGGTATGAGCATATTTCTTGTGCATGTGTGAGTGCATAGTTGCTTTATCTCTTCCTACCTATGTCAACTTTCATAAAGGATAATTGCCTAGATTTTCGAAAATATTGAATTGCATAAAAATAATGAAACGAATACAGACATAGGGATTAAAATAAAAGTCTTAAAATATGGCGTGCATTCTCTAACAGATCCAAGGCATTTCACCCTTGGATGTTGTGTAGCAGTTACTCCCTTTGGTGTGACTAATGTTGGTCACCTCGTGATATGGGTTGGATGAATCATTTATTTTGCCTTGAATTAATTTATGATTTATGTGACGTGTCGTAAGGATTAATGTGTATTTTTTTTTAAGATTTATTTACTTTTGGATGATCACTGATTTCTTCTTTCTTTTATTTTTCCCTTGTGGTGGCACTTGTCACACTTCAATTTCTTGATTGGTTTCGTCAGCAACTTTTCTTCATTTTTAATTTAATGAATTGATTTGAGGATATTTCCTTTGACCTCCTCTTTGGTTGTCTATGGTGGTCATTTTGAGTGCCGATGTATTGTTGGCCCATATCTTGAGCCAGTGTTGTCTCTATCATGTTCATTTTGAACCTCTGATAGTGTGTGCGAGGGAGGACATTGCGGAAAAGTGCACTAGACTAAGAAAACAATTAGATAATGTTGTTATTAGCTGAGTAAATGAAGTGTTAATAAGGTGAAATTTATTTGTAAGTTTCTAAAAGTTTCTAGTAGATAGAAGTGCCTTGGAATTGTGAAGTCTGAAATTATGGAATAGTTAAATAAAAAGGAGTTGCTGATTTCTTGCCTTCAAATCTTTGTGTACACATACTGGATTAAGGATGCTCTTTGAATGATTTGATTGGATAAGGATTGCATCTAATGTTTGTATAAATTGTAGTGCAGTGTAAGCATGGTGGAAATTAGGACATTTGAATGTCATGAAATTTGTTCTTTTAAATAAATAGGTTATTTATGCTTGGTTATTGTGTGAGGTCTTGAGTATATTTAATTTGAGGAAGCTTAATTCTAAGAAAATTTCACTCATTTAGGCTTATGACATGATTTGTTCAATAATATAATAAGTGCATATGTATAAGATATTGTATAAATGTATCTCTCTCTCTCTCTCTCTCTCTCTCTCTATTTGCATGCAACTAGATGTTGAAGGAGGGTTACTATGAATATTGATGTGAAATATAGTGATTTCTTCTTATTGATGCTTAACTCAGTGACTAAAGTTACAGTTTTGTATTTGCAAGCATGGTTAAAATGAAGTTCCCTTGTAAATATTTTAACAATTTAGTGTACATATCATAATTAATAACAATTGGTGCTTCATTTACCTCTTGTGTAACAAGTTTATTTTGAATAATTGGAGCATAAGGAGGAAATTTAGTTGTCATTATCTTTCTTGGAGTTAGAAAATATTATAATATGTTTGTGTTAAAAGAAATTTTTTGATTTATGTGTGCTAGTTGTTGTAGACACCCAAAATTGTCATGTCTAATTAAATAAATATTTTTATTTAATTATCTAAGCTTAAATCTTCTATTAATTAAATAAATCTTTATTTATTTAATTAATTCATTTATCATCTTCTAACCTTATTTCTCATTTAAATAAATACATTTATTTATTTAAATTATCCTTTTCTTAAATTAAATAAATATCTTATTTATTTAATTATCCCACTTCTTCTATTAATTAATTAAATCTTTATTTATTTAATTAATTAATTAGCTTTTTCTACTTATGACACATGTCATTCATCTCTTAATTCATACACTACCTACCCCTTTCATTATTTTATTATTTCTTTTACCTACCCTCTAATCATAGCCGACCTCCTTTTACACCTCTCAATCTTATCCCTCCATTTCTTATAGTGTCTTCTATATAAGAGGATACTTCCTTCATTATCAACCCTAATCAATCATTCTAATCAATCTATGCATTCAAAACCCCCCATTGACTACTTGACTACACTATGCTTTTGAACATAGGCAATCCTACTTGCAACTACATTCCGTTCTTTGTTGAGCTCTTGTGCACATAAAATCTGAGAGCAAATACATCAAGCAAGATCAATGGAGATAGGAAGAATGGAGATCCAAACCCTATTGGACATGTGATGGTATAATCTTTATAATTTCATTTGATTTGCATTGTCTTAGGTAATCTTCATATGTTATGGTGGATCTTTGTTGTTGTTAGGCTAGGGTTTTGTGGTTGAATTCATTTAGCTTTTCAATATCGTTATTGTTGTTATCCATTTTCACCATAAAAATTTTGGCACGCCCGGTGGGACTCTTGTCCCTTTTGCATTTAACATCTTTGTTGCAGATTTTGTGTTTTGAAGTTGCAGATCTGACATTTTTTGATAGCATTTTGATATTTCATCTGCGTACTTTCGGATCGCATTTTTGGCTTTCTATCACGTCTGTGCACTTTCAGATTGCGTTTGTGTTCCCGAATCACGTCTGTGAACCTCTGAACTGCGTCTGTGTTTCTGGTAGTATTTTCATTTTCTAGATTGCAGGTTTTCATTATAGGCGTGTCTGTGGGCACTTTAATCACGTCTATGAGATCTAATCGCATTTGTGATCATTTTAATTGCACCTGTGTCTTGCAGGATTTTCTGTTTTGCATTTTTTTTGCAGAAATGCGTCTGTGTTGTGGAATCACGTCTGTGGGCAATTTAATTGCGTCTGTGTTGTGGAATCATGTCTGTGGGCAATTTAATCACGTCTGTGAGATCTAGTCGCATCTGTGATCATTTTAATCATGTCTGTGCCCTGCAGGATTTTTTGTTTTGCATTTTTTTGCAGAAACGCGTCTATGAGGTGTTAAAACACATCTGTGTTGTGGAATCACATCTATGTAGGGCAGAATCACGTCTATGTAAGGGAAAATCACATCTGTGTTTTCAAAAAAAAATAAAAAATTTAGGTTTTCATTTTTCGCCATTTGGTCTTGCATTTAATGTTTCAGATCTGGTTTATTTTGAGCTAACATCTTTAGATCTAGCTAACAAAATTGGTGCAACTTGTCTTGAAAGCAAAATCATTTTGTTGAAGGCCCCTATTTTCACAAAGTTTTTTGGATCTAAAATTTACCTAACTTGTGTGCTTGCAGGAAGGGGTGATTATTTCCAACAATCCAAACTACTAATAAATCTTTGTTGTAGGTCCTTGGCAAGGGTTTTTGGATTTTATTGTGTGCCCTATTTTCATAGACTAGCAAACACTTTAATTGGTGCACTAAAATTGAATCATTGTCTTTTGTGTCTTGAGCAATAGGCTCTTTTTGTTTAATCTTTAGAGGGCCTATCTTCCCGTGTGGTCATTAGTACTACTAGTGAGAAGAGAACGACCCAAGTGGTAGCGAGGAAAACCCACCTCTTCTGAACCACTATAAACAACTGTATTCATGGTGAAAACTATGGATAATGTGTGCTGATTAGTTCATACCGACACTATGTCTCCCCATAAACCTGTTTGATCAAATTTATTTGATTAGTTGTAGGGCATAACCCCTACCGGCTGGGAGCCTTCTATATTTACAGAGTTGAAAGTGCCGCATGTATGGCCACATGAGTGGATGCCCTTACTAGTACCTTTTTGTTTTAGAAGCCCAAATCCTTCTAGTTGTTGGGGCAGGAGGTCGGACCTCTGGTAGCAGCCCACACACATACGGTTCTTAGTAGAGATACAAAGTTCACCACGCGGAGTTTTCGTGGGGACTGATGCTTGGCTGACCCGAGAAGTGAGTACCGAGGGTGGAGCCAGTGAGGTCAAGCATTTAAGTATCCGCTCTGAATTGCGTAGCCTCGGGGGTAAAACCCCATGTGGGATCAACAACTATTTTCTTGGCCAGCCATAAGAATTGTGCTTGACTTATGTTAAACATTCAGAACATTCAAGACCAAACAACAAAACATTGTGTCTTCAAGTGTATGCAAAACATTTTTACATCAAACAACACACTTTTTTTTGAGTCATTTTGGAGTCTAGACACTTACAAACATTGGGTCTTCATCAACATTATGTCCTCTTGTCACGAAAAACAGTCAAATAGTTAGATTTGGTCACAACAAAATGACTTCACAGATTGGAAAAAATTGCACAAATTTTGCAAAAACGTGTCTGTGTCTGACATAATAGCATCTATGTTGTATAACCACGTCTGTGAAGGGTAGAAACGCGTCTATGTTTCTAGAATCAACAGTGCACTTTACAAAAATCTCAGAAGCACGTCTGTGTTAAATAGAACCACGTCTACGTCAGGAAATTGCATCTATGAAGTATACAAGCGCATCTATGATCAGAATTGAAAAAAAAAAAAAAACTTTTACAGTCCAGCAAACAAACACAGTCAGTTTCAGAATTCTTGAGATTCCTAGGTTATTTCTCCAGGTTTCATTTAGCATTCAACCTATCTTTGGGTCTCACACAGTCCATCATTGCTTCACATCTCACATTACATTCACATTTATCTAAACTTGAGTCAAAAGGTCACTTGCTTGTACTCACTATACTTTGTCAACACACTACATACAACAACATTTTTCTAAGTGGTCCCTCATCAAGGTCTATCACCTTTGGGTCTCATTTGGTCTTACTTAGAGTCAAGGTCAACTTACCTCATCAAGAGAAACTATCCTCTCTTTGGAAGTCACACCTACTCTACTACATACATACTTGGTCTTACACTTTGGACATTGCAAGTACACCTCATATTCATTTACATTCCATCCAACTCTTGGTCTTCCATACTTTTTCCATTTTCATCTAGTCTCACACATCTCAGTCAATACCTAGTTCATGGTTGAAACCCGTCTTCAAAAATCTAGGAGAGAAACTAAAGAGGATCAAGAGTCTGCAAACATGAGTTCTTATGAGTATGACAATGATATCTTTTTCAATTCTGATCATACTACATTACCTGACATGGATGCCTATAGAAACATTCCAAATGTTGAGGACATGGACACTACAAACAACAATGATACACACAATGATGATATGGACAACTTTTTGGTACATTCAGTAGATGTGGAAGAATCCATTATGGATCCCTGTTTCAATCGATTGGTTGAGGAAATAATGAAGAGGGATATACAATACTTCTTACAAATGATGGCACAAAGTGGAGCCAAGATACCTCATGATTTTGACATGTCTCAAATAATGGAAAATCTACCTTTGCAACAACCTCACTCCAACATGGATCAAAGGAGGCCTAGTAGTGGAGGCAATAGAAGACCACATCTTGTGCCTGAATCACCATCATCTTTGTTTTAAAAACTAGAGGTCCCACATACACATGGTCAAGCATATGATACTCACCTTCGCAGACCATTATGGAAGTCTTATGCAGAGAAATATGCTCAATCACATACCAATACTAAGGATCAACCACCAAAGCAATTGGATATTCAAAGGCATGCTCAAAATTTGGACAAAAGGAAACCCTGTGTCAAATTTGGGGGCAACACATTAGAACATGACATGCCTGTAGAGTATGGTATACATGGACAAAATAGATATTTCATTCCTCAACATGAATCTATACCAAGTGGTCCATATACGCAGCATCACTATAGACCTCCTCCATATGAACATGTGTATGATCAATATCATCCATATATGCAACATGCTCCTCCTCCAATTGGTGCCTCAAGCATAGGGTATGGTCCAAGAAGTCGATCTCCACCTAAGAACAATTTGGAGCAACAAATCAGGGAGTTACAAAAGAAAATGGAGGACATAAATACACCGAAGCCAACATACACAATGAGAGACATATGTCCTTATCCATTTGACAAGAGCATTCCAATGCCTCCTTTTCCTACACACTTTGTGACACCTAAGTTTGATAAGTATAGAGGAAAAGGGGATCCTAAGGCACACATAAGATAGTTTTTCACAACTTTCATTGAGGTAGCTTCAGAAGAGACATATTTGATGAGATTATTCCCACAAAGCCTAGGTGATCAAGCTATGGAATGGTTCTCCCAACTTCCACCTAGTATTCAGTCATGGGGTGACTTAGCAGAGGTATTTATCCAACATTTCTCCTACAATATAGAGATAGACATATCAATCACTACCTTGTGCAACACCAAGCAAAAGGATGGAGAATCTTTTTCATCATTTTTACAAAGATGGAGAAATCTAGCCAGCAGATGCTCTTATGAAATTCCACAAAAACAAATGGTAGAAATGTTCATCCAAAATGTTAACAAAGACATTGGTTATGACCTAAGAAAAGCTTGTTTGTCCACCTTCAAGGACGTCATTGAAAAGGGCTTAGCGACAAAAAAGGTCCTAATTGAACAAGGAGTCATTAAGATATTCAAGGAAAACAAAGATGACTTTAAAGGAAAAGACAAGCCAAGATTTTGGAATAAAAACAAGAACACAGTCAATGATGGTGTTGTTGATGCCAATACAGTGCGACCCAAATTCATTTTTTCTAGATCAAATCAGGTGAATACTCAAACAACTTCTAAATCACGAAGGAAGTACACTCCATTAGGAGAACCACTTGAGTCAGTTTTCAAAAAGCTAGTGGCAAACAGGGTAATCACTATTCCATATTTTCCTCCATATGAACCAAAGGTTAAACCAAATTGGTGGAATGATGATGAATATTGTGAATTTCATAAGAGAAAAGGTCATAAGATAGGAAATTGCCATCGACTAAAGAACATCATACAAGATCTTATTGATAGGGGTGACATTGAGATTGAAGGGCACTCATCCAATCAAGAACATGAGATGTTTAAGGAATCATTCCCAAAACATGACAAAGGAAAAGCTAAAGTCACAGATGATCAAACCAACTATACTAGAGCATCCTACAACTATGATTCAACTATCAATCACATCTCGATGGACAATTATGTCTCTACCATTATCATCAAGGACAAAACCCCTGAGAATTCTACCCAGAGACCCAAGATCATTCTGAAAGGTGTTGGATCTTCTTCCGAACCTACCTCTGAATGTCATGTTACAACCCGCTGAGGTAAATTCATTTTACAAGGTTCTCTAGCCAAAAACACTGCTTCCTCATCAACCAAGCCTAAGTATGACCTTGTAGAACAGTTAGGGAAGACACTCGCACTTATCTCAATCCTTGAGCTCCTACGCATATCCCCTGCACATAAAGCTATTCTTGACAAAATCTTGAGAGACACTTCTGTCCCTACTGATCTGAACGTGGACCAGTTTCAAGCCATGGTGGGATACCTTTCCATTCCACACTCCCTTACATTCACAGAAGCCGATGACGCCTCTATACGTCAACCACATAATGTACCTTTACACATTGAAGCCTTCATACACAAACATAGAATCAAACGAGTCCTGATAGATGGAGGAGCGGGTCTAAACATTTGTACACTGAGCACTATTAAACAGTTGAGATATTCTGACAAAGCTATGAATTCTACAAACAAAATTACTATCAAAGCATATGATGATGAAGAGCGTTCATCCAAGGGCACAATCACCTTACCTCTCAGAGTTGGGCCGGTTACCAAGGATGTGGTTTGTCAAGTCCTAGACTTGGATCTCACATACAATATCTTACTGGGACGTCCTTGGATTCATGAAATGAGCATAGTACCATCTACATATCATCGATGTATCAAGTTTCCACACAATGGATTTGAAGTGACCGTCAAAGTGGATCCAAATCCATTCATATATTACAACAACCTGCTACATAGGTCAAAAATAACAGTCCATTCAATCGAGAAGCTATTCCTTCATCAGCATATGTGGATCCAGAATCATTGAAAGCTTCTACATCAAAACAAGCAGAGCACAAAGAAAACTTCAAGTTTAAAGACATGGGATGTGGTGAGTATATCTTTCATGTTGATCAACTCCCACTATCTGCTAAGACATTCAATCGACAAGAAAAAACTACAAACAATTTGCAATGCCAAGGAATTGGGTATGAACCACCTAGTGTTGTGGCTACTAAGTCTGAATGCAAATCTCCTCCAGTGGTGCAAGCACCTCTTGATATCAGTAGTCCTAAGAGTGGTTCCAGCAAAGAATCTATTGAGTGTATCGCTAGCCCTCTTGAGAACTCACATAGATTTACCATATCATCCATTCATTCTATTTCCACTCCACTCCCTGACTTGGATCAACAAGAATCACAAAAGCCCTTACTAATTGGGGATCAAGAATCAAGCTTTGAAAAGAAAAATCTAAAAGTCAAAAATAAAGAAAAGTGCTTTAGTCCAAATCAAAATCAAAAGCTATTGGACTCTACAAAAATCAAAGTCAAGGATAAAAATCCTATGAAGCAAAAAGAGAAAGAGTTGATCTCCCCTAATATCAAAATAATTGGGGGCAAAAGTTCTACAATTTCAAGCCAAAAAGAATACTTGTTGATCCTAAGTCTCCATCATGCTATCCTACTTTCACTTCTTTTCGCAATCACAAGACTTCATCACTCATCCGCTTGTTTCACACATCCATTCCCTTCTAGTGATACATCATGGACCTTTAATGGAGCTTCCTCGAAGGACTTTGTTATCAGGAATGCCCAAACTTCTTTAGGTGACACGCATATGGGCAAACGTAGTCCACACACTAGTAATTCTATCTCAGTTCCTTTATCAAGGAAGACAGACACTCAAGCTACACATCATTCAGTCAAGGAACAATGTAGCTACAATCATAAGGTAAAGCCTCACATATTTGAGGTGGGTGATTTGGTTCTCAGAGAAAACCCCAAAAATCAGCAAGATAGAGAGAAGAAGGGCAAGTTCAAACCAAATTGGCTTGGTCCTTACATCATTACAGCAGCATATGGATCTAGGGCATATCAGCTCTCAACTACAAAAGGTGAACCTTTGGAGGATCCTATCAACAACATGCACCTTCGTAGGTTCTACACATAGCTCTTCAAAGTATCCTAATTCAAAAATACAAAAAAAATTATAAAACAAAAAAAATCGTTACTTGGTGAAAACCCAGCAAATAAGCACCTTGTGACACAAAAAACATTGAAAAATTGAAATAGTAAAGAGAAATAATTTCATCCAATGGTGAAAACCACTTTGGTGGTGCCCTGGGCAAGTACCATGGTGAAAACTAGGTCACCAGCACCATGCGTAGAGACATTGCTCCTCCCTCCTTCAGGATTCACTTTCATATCTTCTATCTTCCATCCCCTTTCTTGATTGACTTCCATCATTCTTCTTGAGTTTGTGTAGCCTACTATCACATGACTGAGTATAATGACACACCAAAAACATTTGCATTTCATGTAGTTGCACCTGCATTACCACATATAAGCATTTCATACATATATATATAGATATCACAATTGCATCATCCTCCCACTGCTCACATCCTAGGTATGGCCTCCATATAACCATATCAATGTCATCAATCACTCACTGCCAGTGCTCTAACTTGCCAATCCGTGGCTGCGAAGTGATCATGTCATACAAGTGTACGAAATTACATCCATGACCTCTGCCCCTGAAATGTATCGGTCTCATCACTAGCAGATGCTCATAGGCCCACACCTATAACAATGTGACCCCGCAGCCCAATCCCACTGACCCATGGTACACAAATTGATGCAACTCGTAGTACAAGTGTGCTAGCACACACGGTCCCTAGGCATATCTAGTGTGCTGTGTCACCAGTGTCTCCAATGCACCTCCCTAGCCCACAACCGACCCTCGTGTCACTCTATTAGGACATAAGAACCCACTGATTGCTCCTCCTATCACTACTGGCAGTGCTAATCCTGTAGCTATCATGCTGTCCCAAGCCACATGCCCTACCCTCATCTCCAGTCCTGGGTCCCAGAATACTCATCTCAGGGCCTCCCTGTCTCCATCTCGATCGTAGGAATTAGCTCCCCATCAATCAGTATCCTCAAGATCCTGTATACATCCTCAAGGGTGATTGTCATCTCCCCCATCAGCAAATGAAAAGTACAAGTCTCGGAGTGCCACCTCTCCACCAGTGCAGTCAGCAGTCCCATATTTGCCCAAAACTTTGGCACATATAGAATATGTCTCAGACCTATAGCCTCAATCACAACTCGGTCCTCGGCTGTCAACTCAGGTCGCAATCTCTGAGTCGATGGGAATCTCTCCCATGACTCCAACATAGGCAAATACTCCTGCAGTCAAGCAAATCAATCATCTTAGTCCTAGTGACACTCACTATTCATCACAAAGTGTTGCTTCTATCCTAGTGGTACTCCCTGTTCATCACAAAGTACTACGTGTTTAGCACTCCCTATTCATCACAAAGTGTTGCTCACATTTGCACTCACTATTCATCACAAAGTGCTGCTCATATTTTAGTACTCCCTGTTCATTCCAAAGTGCCTTGATCTATCCTAGTCTTCCTTAGAGGACCTATTTGAGTGTATCCTCTTAGCAACTTCTCTAACCGACAGCGTATGTTCATCACAGAACTGCCGATTTGACCTAGAAGACACAAATGCGCTTGAAGACTGCATAAACGTGCTTGTTTTACATAGACGCACCTGAAACACACAGACGTGCCTATGCTCTGTACAGATGCACCTGGGTGACATAGACGTGCCTTCTTGGCATAGATGCACCTACATAGCATAGACGTGGCCGCATTCGGCACAAATGCATTTTCCATCATAGACGCGCCTGGCACAAACATAGACGCGCCTAGCGAGCACAGACGCACCTGGCACCAACACAAGTGCGCCTGGGCATTTTTGACATTTTTTGGATCCTATTCTAAGCGCATTTATTACTCTACCTAGTATGCATTAATGACAACAATAAATGCATCAAAGTACAAGGAGGTTTTGTGGTACTTACTGGCTCTCCTACCTCTGCTGGCCTCTGAAATCGGTGAACGCGATCGAATCTGTGAGCCATTGCCATCGCTGCTGACTGCTACTGCTCTATTCTTGCTCTGCACTCTGATCTCTTGAAGGTGTAGATGACAATGAGGATGTTTTCCCCTTGTGGTCTATCTTATAGACTACCCTAGCCCTAGTCTCCTGTGTCAGTCTTCGTTATCCCGTGACTTTGTCACTTTATCTGGTCAGTCCATTCTAGCCTTTCTTTCTTGTCGAGAGATTGTGTGCGATCTTTTCAGACATTTTCATCCAATCTCTCGAGGGGGCATATCATTCCCATCTTGGGGCAACTCTGTATCAGTTCATCTTATCTTCTTTGAAACAATGCGACAAGCCGCATTGTCTCAAAGAGGGGCAAAATGTAGACACCCAAAATTGTCATGTCTAATTAAATAAATATTTTATTTATTTAATTATCTAAGCTTAAATCTTCTATTAATTAAATAAATCTTTATTTATTTAATTAATTCATTTATCCTCTTCTAACCTTATTTCTCATTTAAATAAATACATTTATTTATTTAAATTATCCTTTTCTTAAATTAAATAAATATCTTATTTATTTAATTATCCCACTTCTTCTATTAATTAATTAAATCTTTATTTATTTAATTAATTAATTAGCTTTTTCTACTTATGACACATGTCATTCATCTCTTAATTCATACACTACCTACCTCTTTCATTATTTTATTATTTCTTTTACCTACCCTCTAATCATAGCCGACCTCCTTTTACACCTCTCAATCTTATCCCTCCATTTCTTATAGTGTCTTCTATATAAGAGGATACTTCCTTCATTATCAACCCTAATCAATCATTCTAATCAATCTATGCATTCAAAACCCCCCGTTGACTACTTGACTACACTATGCTTTTGAACATAGGCAATCCTACTTGCAACCACATTTCATTCTTTGTTGAGCTCTTGTGCACATAAAATCTGAGAGCAAATACATCAAGCAAGATCAATGGAGATAGGAAGAATGGAGATCCAAACCCTATTGGACATGTGATGGTATAATCTTTGTAATTTCATTTGATTTGCATTGTCTTAGGTAATCTTCATATGTTATGGTGGATCTTTGTTGTTGTTAGGCTAGGGTTTTGTGGTTGAATTCATTTAGCCTTTCTATATCATTATTGTTGTCATCCATTTTCACCATAAACAGTTGTCGCCCAAAATCTTATGACTTCCAGCAGTAAGTCGAGTCTAAGGAGGGGAGGATATAATGTCCACCCTTGACTTGACTTGTTTTGAGTAGAGTTGACTTTTAATTCATGCATGATAGGAATTAATGGGCATAGACTATTTCAGATGATTTATATGATGTTGATACTATCATTAATGATCATGTGATTTATTAGACACTATATACTTATTATGTGATTGACTATCGAAAGATTATATTGATCATGTGATTTGATGAACATAATTGTTGATGGATTTTACATGCCTTACTATAATCGTGAATTATACTAATCATGGACTTGATGATGTTTTTATGTACTAACCATATTTAATGATTATCTATGATGGGTTGATCTTATGGTGTGTTTGATTGTTGTATGACTATCTTTGGGATAGAGACAATTCCACATCACTCATTGCGAGCGGGATGTGTCGTTGCGATTCTCTAACCCTTGTGTGTCATTATATATATACATATATTGTATCATTTCTTTGTGGATGCAGGATTTGCAAGTACCAGACATTGACTCCACCTAGCTCCACAAGTCTGAGCGTGTCTTTAAATCTCAATGGTATGTGGTCCGGAGTTGGCACAATTTCCCCTCACATACTCTAGGTCTAAGTTGTTCACTGTGAGTCGTTAGTGTCTTGGCGCAAGTCGTCATGATAGTTAGTAACCTGTGTTTCTTCTATGTTGTCAGTATGCTAGTCTTGACTAATTATTCCTTTTATGTTGAGATTGATTATTTGATTATTGATGCGAGATTAAATAATTAATGATGTTTACTTTAATTATTTTGATTAATAGTGATTTGATTATTTGGTTATCTAATGTTTAAATTAATTTATTGGATTCTTGCCTTTTTGGTTATTTGATTATTTGATATTTAAATGTTTATTTATTTTAAGTAAGTTGACCTTTATTGGTATTTATTTATTTATTTGGCTTTTAATGTTTATCTGGTTCATTAATTCATTTATGAGCCTTTGGTTTATTTAATTTAATTTCCCCATTTAATTTATTTAATTGTGGCTCATGTTTTAGTTTGACTTTTATATTAAGTGGGTTGTATAAATAATAAAATGATAAAACATTCCCACCAAATTGTAAAAACATGATTTATATTTACCTTACCTCCCCTCTTCTCTTATTGGTTGAATTTAAAAAGGGAGGTAAAATTATATTATATGGTGGGGTTGGTAAAATATATTATAGATTGGAATATTTTGATTGGCTGAGATTGAGGCTAGGGTTTTTGGTTAATGTTTGTCTTTTTATTTTCTTTTCCGTGAATTTTTCAAGGGTTGATTCTTCTTGGAGAATTTTATCTAGCAAGTTTTCTTCTTGGTTTTGGTTTTCTTCTCTCCTGGATTTGATTTGGTTTGGCTTGTGGGATCTCTTCTTCAGCTTCTTCCATAACATAGGTTGTAGGTTGGAGCTGTATTCTACTTTTTTATGCTCCGTGTCTATAGATTGAATGTGTGAGTTTGGGGAAATGAATCTAAAATTTGTATAGTGAGGAAGGAAATATATGAAGGCATAAATTTGTTGTAAGGTTTTATTCTATAGTTTGTGGGAAATATTTGTATTTTTGGGTTTGTCTTTCTAAGTTTGTGTCGTGCATGGAGTTTTGATTTAATATAGGCTTTCAAATGTTTATTATTTATATAATGTTGAAGTGAATTTTATTTATTGGGTAATATTATTTTACCCATTAAGTAATTTAAAAGGGGGTAATTTGTATTCTTTTATTTAAAAGTCATTTTCACCCCAGGTCAATGGTTTAATTTATTTTACCTACCCTTGGATTTGATTGGCTGGAAGTTTATGGTAGGTAGAAAATATATTTTATTTTTTTGAACTTTGGGAAGGTAGGTATGGAATATAATATTTTTGAAATATTTTGATTGGAGCATGGTTTTGCTTGGTTTTGTTTTGTTTTTTTGATTTTTGATAAATGGGCCTTCATTTGCTAGTTGCTTGATTTTGTGGTACTTTCTGGATTAATTCTTGTACTAGAGGCATTGGTGAGGGTATTGATGATTTATAGTTTTATATCTGATTTTATTTGGTGTATTTTGTTGGTTTCAAGCATATTTACCTTCCTATTTTATTGGGGCAAGAATTGTGCTTTCATCCACATTGATGTGCTATGGTTGGTGAGTTGGAAGAGTTTTTATTTTGGGGCAGCAAGTGAGTTGGCCTTGTTGTGGTTTTACTTTCATTAATGAGAGAAAATTTAATGGCTTGATATGCCTTTGTTGATTGCTAGCCAAGAGGCTCATTTTGTTATATTGATGTTGTTGTAGCCTTTTATATGTTGTGAGAGTATGTGTGGAAGTTATTCGCTGCATTGAGTATTTTTTCATGTATTTATGTTGGTAGAGCCTCTTGTGATGTGTTGTTGGGCCATGTTAGGAGGAGTGGGCTTCCTTGTGATGACCGGGGTCATGAGAGATAGACTAGCATGAGGTTCCTTGTAAGGATGTATGAAGTCTAGACCACCAGGGCTCATTGGAGTTTTCCTTGATTTGTAAGCAAGTGATAACATTGATAATGAATTAATTGGGATGGGAAAATTATAACTCATTTATCCAAGATAATGAATAGTTTTGAGCCTCATGGCTTAGTCCTAGGGAGGATGTTTTAGGATAAGCATTAGAAGGCCGTGAAGATGGTAAGCTAATCTCCCTTGGTCTCTCATAGGTTGAGATGGCTCCACATGTCCATCAGGCTAGTGTCTTGTGTTATTATGTTATGAGGATGGTATGTGATGACACTCCACTCCTACACGTGTTCCCCCTTTGTGATTTATGAATATGCTTATTGGATGCATTTATTTCCTTATGAGTTTTATGCCTCTAGGAGTTTATTCTTGTGGTCTGTGTGAGTTCTTTCTTGAGAGTCCTTGTTGGTTAGTCTCTTTGGGTTTGAGTGTCATCCTAGATGTAGAGTGTGTGTTGGGACCTTGTGTCATCTTCTAGCATAGGGGGTGGTTCCTTTCGTTCCACATGGTCAAGTGGTTGGTGCTTTTAAACCATTGGGATGTTCCTATCTTTGGATTCTTCTTCCATGGATGAGGATGCTTCTTTAGATTGTTCATGGTTAATAATTGTAGCAGGAATGTAAATGATGATGTGATTTATGTAATGAAATTCTTATGTAACAGTTGTAAAAGAAGCCATGCTTATGAGAAATGATTATGTTGTTCTTGTTATAGTAATAGCTTTTGGTTATGGTATGTGATTATAATGATGGACCTTGAGTTGTATTGTAACATATTTATATTAAATGAAATGGATGCATGAAATGTGGATAAGTATTGTTGTTTAAAATGAAATGATGTATTTTGTATTCTTTATGAGCCATGTTAAAAGTAAATCGGGTAAATATTATGATAATGGTATTAGATTTGAAATGATGTCTTTAACTAATTATTTAAGTAGAAGAAATGTTATGTCTTGATAGGATTTATGAGTTTGAGTAATGTTGGAAGATATCTTAGCACATGTTTATGAGTTGTGATTAAAGAATTTGAAATTATAGTATCATACTTTGTAGTTAGTGATCTAATGGTAGGATTGAAAATCTTATAATGCTTGGGATGTAATTGAAGGTTCCTTATGAAATATTGTATGGATGTTCTTAGTGAATGAATTGCTAATCTTATTAATGGAAATTACTAGTAAGTGTATGGGAAGATGATTAAATGAGTTCTTTTCTTTTAGGAAAGGATTAGAATGTATCATGTTTTATAGTTTAAGAATTATATCTCCATTCAGTGGATTCTATTAGTGGTTATGGAATTAGGATATTGTATCATAGTTTATGTTGAGATGAATTCATGTAGTTACCTAATTTGTAATGAGATGATTGTTGGTATGTGTATGGTGATGTTTATAGTTATTAAGTAGAAGTTAATTGTAAACGGAAATCATGTTAAGGCAATGTAAGGGATTAATCTTGGTATGTGTATGGTGATGTTTATAGTTATTAATGGTAATAGGAACATTGGACTTGGTGTATAAAATGAATCTAAGTGAAAAAGGAAATAGTGGTGCATTGAAAGATAGAATCACATATTAAAAGAAAGATTAAGAAGGTTGCATATCATGAGTGTTAGGTATTTCTATGTTGCACCTATGTTTGTATAATGATTAAGATTATGAGGTATTGAATTGGAAGAAAGTAAATACTTGTTCCTTATGTAGGTAGATTAAGTAATGTTGTTGAGATACCCTAGGGAGTAGTAGAAATGATTTATTGTTTTTCCCTTGCATAATTGTTTGAATAGTTTGAGTGAATTATTCTATGTTCATAACACTTACTTGGTGTTGTGTGCTCACTACATTGCTTAAGTGATGTTATGTGCTGTATTGTTTAAAAAAATTAAATTAATTTAGCATGTTTTTAGCTATATTTCTCTGGGGTATTTTCTCGGGCATTACATTATGTGCTTTAAATAAATGCCCTCGAAAAGAAATGATTGTGAATGTATATTGAAAATGAGATTACTTTCAGGACCTAAAAGACATATGCATAGATCAGTTCATATAGGATTTGGAAGAATGTTTTTCTGTCAAGGACCTTGAATGCATACAAATCAAAACCTTAAAAAATCAATAACAGAACAATGCCTCTATCTAGGGATATATATGATACTTTGTGGATAGAATATCTTATCAACTCAAGAGACAATTTCTCTTGAACTCTTTAGGTTTAGTATGTGTTACACAAACAATAAGAACATCCTCATGAAGAAATTTACTACCAATTCATCTTCTTGTTTTTTTATATTTAAAAATTCATCCAAGGGAGACACACAAAATTTTGTTTCCATAGTGTATTCTTGGTATTCCTTTAGCTCATAGCACATGCTTCCTTCTTCACCTGCATCATGAAACACATCAAGGAACCATTGCTCCAACTCCCTCCATGATGTGATTCTCTATGTAGGGAGTGATTCATAGACTTCTCTTGCATTATCCTTCAATGTATCGACAAATAACTTCATCACATAATCTTCTGCATAAATCTCATAATCCTTTACGAATGTATAAAATGAGCCCAAATGATCAAGTGCTAATTAATCATATTCCTAATGGAATTTTGGTACAAGTTGTGAAAGCTTAGGGAACAACTTGTTTGGGATACATTGAAAGCTTCTGAGATCCAATGGACTGATGCCATCTAGAATAAACGGTTTTCTTTGAAACATTCTAAACCCAAATTGCTATTTCTTTCAGAATGGAAAATTTTCCTCTCCTTCTAGATCTTGTTATGTAGAATAGAGTCACCACCCCATGTGGAGGAAAATATTACCTATTTATCTCATGGGTTCTTCCTTCTAGTAGAGAACACCTTAAAAAGATTTTGGAATTGAAATTCTATAGACAACTCCCTAGTAGAGTCACCAATCTGTTGGTGCCCAAAACCACAGAATGGAAAACCCAAAGACTTGCCAAATCCTCTAGCAGTCCAATCAGCTTTGGCCAACGAACAGGGATGGTTGAAGACCAAATCCCTTTTCACTTAAGGCTCCACTAAACCTAGGCAGGTGTACCTCACACTCTCAAGCACAAAAGAGATTATTTAAAGTGGATTTAACCCTTTTAGCAAATTACAAACTGGCAAATTATTGTCTGCAATTATGCTTTATTATGTGCCTTAAATAAATGCCCTCGAAAAGAAATGATTGTGAATGTATATTGAAAATGAAATTACTTTCAGGACCTAAAAGACATATGCATAGATCAGTTCATATAGGATTTGGAAGAATGTTTTTCTGTCGAGGACCTTTAATGCATATAGATCAAAACCTTAAAAAATCAATAATAGATCGATGCCTCTATCCAGGCATATATATGATACTTTGTGGATAGAATATCTTATCAACTCAAGAGAAAATTTCTCCTAAAATCTTTAGGTTCAGTATGTGTTACACAAACAATAAGAACTCAGTCTTTGACTTAATGCAATGACATGTGATTCACATCATAGCAAATCTATAAACAGATTTATCAAGAGGACAAAGATAACTCGTCAACACAAAAGTGTACACAATATTTGGTAAAAGAGACAATGAACCTTGTATATTAATCTTCAAGAAATAATTTCATACATAAGCTACACTTGTAAATTCTTCATTACAGATTTCTTGCACAAAATGATACTTTTTCTTCCTATAGACTTCTATAATATAAAATGATATTCAATCCTTATAGCATTATGTTGTTATTTTGACCCCCCTACATATCTACATTTTTTAACCACTGATATATGTGGTTGAATGGGCACCATACCCCTTTTGGGGTGAAAAGTCACCATTTTACATTAAAATTAACAAAACCCTTTGAAATTAAAATGCAAACTAGTTAGCCAATAACCTTGCTTTAAGCTATCTTTTAGGTTTTTGTTTGGTCAGCTGCGTTAAACTTCAGATATGAGTCTAAAGTTTTTTGAGGTGGTAGGAAACATTCACTTCTAAAATGGGTCTTCATCACATTTGATATTTGCATACATTTTCATTCCAAGGCGACACCTTCTTTCATGTAGGTCGAAATAACAAGCTTTTCAGCCTTCTTACGGTCTTCTATATGATCTACAACAAAAAACACATTGTGCAGATCTAATATTTTTACTGGAGCTTGGAAACTTGATTTTTTGAAATGGGTATTAATTATATTTTCATTTTTCATTCATTTTAATTCTTTGTTCATATCATTTTCTCTATAGATCAAAAACACTAGTCTTCCATGGGGTCCATTGGAATTAATTTATTCATACCCTCCTTTATTCTAGTTATTCAAATCATTAATCATCCATGAAGTGACCACCATTTTTAATAGTAGGGTGCTTAAAATTATTTGAAAATTTGAAGCCCCATTAGTGGCTCTATCTGGGGATGTATGCCCCTTGCAGGCATAGCAATAATCTAGTTTTCTCTGGTAGAGTAGACCATAGCCAATCACCTCCCTTTTGTAGATTATGTTAAAACTACATCTAGCATCCCCTAGGTCCCAAAAACATGAACACTCATTTTTCCTTGATCAAACACTTGGTTCTCATCATGCAAAAATATTCGTAAAGCTTATCAATTGCCATATTTTCATGTTTACCATATATGTTGTAATATATTTTATTTTTGTCTTGATATTCCATGCTAAAAGAAGCACAACAATCTCCTTTTGTTTTCACCACATAGGGCATCAAACTTTTATAAATCATTATATCATTTGATTTACAAAGTTTTATCTTTTGAGACTTTCTAATATTTTCAAATATCACATTATCTCTCCTTACTTTATGGATACGCTCCAAATCATCCCCAACATATTGCTTTTTACCCCTTCTTCTTGAATTTACCATATAGGAAACCAAATTCCTCTGAACCATCATGTTTTTATCCTTACAAGGGTTTTTCCTTTGAAATACTCCTATATTTGGAAATACATCAATATTCATCCCTATTTTATAGGGTTTCTCCATTTCTCCTGAGAGATGTTGGCTTTCAACCTTTATTTCCTTGTCCTGATTAGGTGAAATCATACTAACAATATGAACATCAGAATTGGGAGAATTTTTTTTTTCTTTGTTACTCCCCTATGTGATTGATGTAAACCTAAAGTCAAAAATTCATACTTAGGCTTACTTTTCAGTTGTACCTTTTGTTGGAGAGATAGATTATTTGGAAACCCTAAACTTTTCTCATGAACAGTTTCTTTTATTTTTGAAAAATTTATATCACCAATTTTATTTGTCTGAGTGTCCTTCGGAGAATGCAACTTTTCTGATCCATAACAATGCTCCCAATTATCCTCATTGTTATTTATGTCATTACTCAATAAGATCTCCTGATCATCTGAAGATATTTCTTGTTCTTCATATAGTGGATTTGAAAACACATAGAGATCTTTGTTAGACATACTCTGGCAGTATGTCATTTCATCATTTATATCTGCATTATTATAAAGAGGATTTGTAAAATATTTAAAATGATCTTGATAGTTATATGACTCTTCAATTTTTTGGTCATCATATGTGCTCTCACTGTCATTAATGTATTTATTAAAGAAATAGGAGGACTCATCACATAATTTTTTTTTCGAATGGCAGCCATCCTCTGTCATGTCATCACACAACTTATTTGAAAAAGATTTGAACTTATTTCTAGGTGCATGTGCACATTCTATCTATTATCCATCACAACTCTTTTTCCTTTGCTGCATTTCTCTGATACTCTCTATCCAGAAGATCTGAAATGTGTTCACTACTAAGCAAACAATCTTCCTTTTGATATTGCATTTTGTCTATTTCCACATAGGTCTCATCAACAATGGATTCTTCTTCAATCTAATCCAAACTTCCCTCTTCATTAGGGTTTTGTGTTCCCTATGTAGATCTCATCCTGCATCCATTATCTTCTGCAACAATTTCATCATGTAGATACCTGAGAAAACTATACAACTGAGAGTCATACCATAACTTATATATTTTATTTAATAACTCATAAAATGGAGGCTTGACATCTGAAGGTATCTTCTCATAAATATTGAACATCCTCATGAAGAAATTTACTACCGATTCATCTTCTTGTTTTTTTATATTTAAAAATTCATCCAAGGGAGACACACAAAATTTTGTTTCCATAGTGTATTCTTGGTATTCCTCTAGCTCATAGCACATGCTTCCTTCTTCACCTGCATAATGAAACACGTCAAGGAACCATTGCTCCAACTCCATCCATGATGCAATTCTTTGTGTAGGGAGTGATTCATAGACTTCTCTTGCATTATGCTTCAATGTGCTAACAAATAACTTCATCACATAATCTTCTGCATAAATCTCATAATCCTTTACAAATGTATAAAATGAGCCCAAATGATCAAGTGCTAATTAATCATATTCCTGATGGAATTTTGGTACAAGTTGTGAAAGCTTAGGGAACAACTTGTTTGGGATACATTGAAAGGTTCTGAGATCCAATGGCCTGATGCCATCTGGAATAAATGGTTTTCTTTGAAACATTCTAAACCCAAATTGCTATTTCTTTCAAAAAGGAAAATTTTCATCTCCTTCTAGATCTTCTCCCTCAGTAGAGTCACCAACTGAAATAGATCTTGTTATGTAGAATAGAGTCACCACCCCATGTGGAGGAAAATATTACCTATTGATCTCATGGGTTCTTCCTTCTAGTAGAGCACACCTTAAAAAGATTCTGGAATTGAAATTCTATAGACAACTCCCCAGCAGAGTCACCAATCTGTTGGTGCCCAAAACCATAGATTGGAAAACCCAAAGACTTGCCAAATCCTCTAGCAGTCCAATCAGATTTGGCCAACAAATAGGGATGGTCGAAGACCAAATCCCTTTTCACTTAAGGCTCCACTAAACCTAGGCAGGTATACCTTACACTCTCAAGCACAAAAGAGATTATTTAAAGTGGATTTAACCCTTTTAGCAAATTACAAACTGGCAAATTATTGTCTGCAATTATTCTTTATTATGTTCTTTAAATAAATGCCCTCGAAAACAAATGATTGTGAATGTATATTGAAAATGAGATTACTTTCAGGACCTAAAAGACATATGCATAGATCAGTTCATATAGGATTTGGAAGAATGTTTTTCTGTCAAGGACCTTGAATGCATACAGATCAAAACCTTAAAAAATCAATAACAAACCAGTGTCTCTATCCAAGGATATATATGACATTTTGTGGACATAATATCTAATCAACTCAAGAGACAATTTCTCATCAACTATGAAGGTTCAATATGTGTTACATAAACAATAAGAACTCAATCTTTCACTTAATGCAATGACATGTGATTCACATCATAGAAAATCTATAAACAGATTTATCGAAAGGACAAAGATAACTAATCAACACAAAAGTGTACACAATATTTGGAAAAAGAGACAGTGAACCTTGTATATTAATCTCTAGGAGATAATTGCATACATAAGCTTCACTTGTAAATACTTCATTACAGATTGCTTGCACAAAATGATACTTCTTCTTCCTATAGACTTCTCTAATACAAAATGATATTCAATCCTTACAACATTATGTTGTTCTTATGACTTCCCTCCATATGTACATTTTTTAACCACTTATATATGTGGTTGAATGGGCACCATACCCCTTTTGGGGTGAAAAGTCACCATTTTACATTAAAATTAACAAAACCCTTTGAAATTAATATGCAAACTAGTTAGTCAATAACCTTTCTTTAAGATATCTTTCGGGTTTTTGTTTAGTCGAATGCCTTAAACTTTAGATATGAATCTAAAAAGTTTTGTGGTGGTAGGAAACATCCACTTCTAAAATGGGTCTTCATCAAATTTGATATTTGCATACATTTGCATTCCAGGTCGACATCTTATTTCATGCAGGTTGAAATAACAGGCTTTTCAACCTTCTCTATGGTCTTCTGTATGATCTACAACCAAAAACACATTGTACAGGTCTAGTATTTTTACTAGAGCTAGGAAACTTTATTTTCTAAAATGGGTATTTCTTATATTTTCATGTTTTATTCATTTTAATTCTTTGTTAATATCATCTTGTCTATAGATCAAAAATACTAGTCTTTCATGGGGTCGATTGGAATTAATTTATTCATATCCTCCTTTATTCTAGTTATTCAAATCATTAATCATCCATTATGTGTCATTTCCATGAAGTGACCACCATTTTTAATAGTAGGGTGCTTGAAATTATATGGAAATTTGAAGTCCCAACAACTTGGATTGAGGAAATTATGTCTTAGGTAATATTGGAGAAGTCCTGAATGACATTGTGTTGATCTGGTAGTTGACCTTATATGCATACATCATTTTTATTTAATCATTTTGATAATTTACATGATAATGATATGGTTTGGCATTGTGGTCATATAAGATCATGTCACAAGTTGTGATGGATATCTTGGAAGTGGAAGACCATCTACAAATCATATATGCTCATCTCTACCAGTATAAGGTGTAGATTGGAGAAAAGGTTTAGGAACTAATAGGAAATGAAGATCTGAGATCTGTGGTTCAGGAGGAGTTCACAGCCTTTTCCTCTGATTGGAATTAGACATGATGGACATAGGGGGAGAACATACAAGTTATATCAAATTGGTATCAGTGTCAGCATCTACAATTAGTATCAACAAAATGGTGTTAGAATAACCTTGTGCATATCAAAGGGGAGAAGATGCAGTCTGATAGACAGGTAAGTGAAATTCACTGACACTTTTTTCTACAATTGGTGTCAGTTTGTTTTTGGGCCCTCTATCTCTAATGTTGCTAGATGAGAGAATGCAGAAGAATAATGGTCAAAGGGAGAGAAGCAATTGAAAGAAAGTTATATCAGTACCTTTTGCCATTGTTGTCAAAGGGGGAGAGAAATTTTGTAGTATACCGGATACTACATGTGTTGACATCAATGCCAAAGGGGGATATTGTTGGCATTGTATTTTCATTGATGTCAACTATTATAGCTTATCACCAGTAAGAAGAGGATGTCAACTGACATTATGGTCATTAGAGTCACCGGTACACAAGCTAGTGTTGGAGACATAAGTTGGGATGTTGACCCGTGAATAGGCATTGGAGACAGTTGGCATTATGGCAATGCCAACCAGTGAGTGATGTGTTTGTAGTATTTGGTTTTCAACCAGCAAGAGTGTGACTAGTAAGAAAGAGAGGTTGAGAAAATGGAGAAAGTGCAAGCAACCAGTATGCAGTTGGATGTCATACAACAAGACTCTCACCATATGAAGATGCTATCACAGAATGAAGAGAAGTTTGACAGAAAGTGTGATGCCTCAGATAGAAAGGAAGACATATGGTAAGTCTACTTGATCATTATGTGCTTGATTGAAGATATGTATGCTCAATGTTAGTAAAGTTAGGTTTCGGGCATTGGTCCATCCACTCCCACCGGTAAGTGGTCATACTATTCTTATCTCTCAACATGCATGGAATGCATCATACCCCTCTAAGATAAGACAATCATAAAAGTTGAAGGTAACTAATTGAAGGCTTATACCAGATGACCAAAGTGGAAAATGAGGATGTCTCAAGTGTATGAAATCAAAGATATGCACTGGTTCAGCAAGAGTAAGCATGATGAGCTACTATGCCAGAAGAGGAAGAGTAAGTGTGATGAATCTCTCACCTTGGCAAACTGGTTGAGAGGAGAAACGGTCAAATGAAGATGAAGGTGAGGTTTTGCAGTTGCAAACATGGAGCTACCAGAATGATGTTATCAATATAGATCCATGTTGATGATTGATGTCTGAGTTGTCATGCAACTAGTATGCAAGCAGGAAAGTAAGGTATGTTACCATTATGAAGATAGAAGTATAGTCAACTGACAAATATGTCAACCAGTAAGAGAGAAAAGAGTGCAGAAGTGAAAGGCTCCCATCAAATGAAGATGAGCATGCAATGGATTGAAAAGTTTGGTGACTGGGCTAATGTATCCCTCTGCTAGAATAGGAGACTGCATGGCATGAAGGTTGACCAGTTAATGTTTAACCAAAAAGGAATTTGAACCAGTAGATGAACACTGGCAGTATGTTGGTCGGTGACTAAGCTTAAACCAACACGGCAATCTAAGAAGAGGTAGATGCCGATGATGATGACATGTAGGACACAAGTGGCATACGTGCAGTAGAGGGTAAATGGTGCATCAATGAGGTAGTTGGTGAGTTGGTCAACATTAATGTTGACTGCTTGAATCACAGGTAGAGTGCAGGAGTTTGCGGCTTGAGGCAGATTGAAAGGTGGAGGTCTGTGTTGTGATGATCGATGTAGGTTGTGCAAATACACATTGGATTAGGCGATGGAAACTGAGAGATCATTTAATGTGATTGACTGATGCAGGTTGATGATCAGTTTGTCATGTTTGCTAAATATAGAAAGTGTATTAGAAGCAATGATATTGGTGGTGATGTTGGATTGCTTGCAGGTTGTCAATCCCCATGCAGATCGGATATGATTCGATATTGTCTATGGTCAGTGGAAGGAACCCTAGCGTACTAGGTTTGAATTGATGTTTTTTCAGGAAGGCACTAGGATAAATATGCATATCGGAGACTGGATTTGCTATTATTGTATGAGAGAGTGACACCAGTGAAGTGAGTGCAATCAAAGAGTTAAGTAGTAAAAAAGTCCATCGACAAACATAGAGGTGAGTGAATGCTTGAGAGAGAACTGGTAAGAGGGTTTAGCAAAATTTTTAACTGGTAAGGTTAAAGTAACTAGTAAGCTGCAAAAGAGTCTAATAGTTGAGTGAACCGGTAAGGGAGAAATGCCAAGAAAACAATAGAGAGTCAAGGATAGAAGGGTGAGTACTGATGGGAATCGGGCAAGGTAAAAATAGAGCAGAAGTGGACTAGTAGTGTTAGAAGCTTAAGAAGGTAGCAACGTTGAGTGAAGATGAACATGACTCAACCGGTAGTGACAAGTTGCAGTGGGTTAGTGTGAGCAGAGAACTGGTGGAGATCAGAGAAAAGTGAACCAGCAGAGAAGAGGTAGATCAACAGGAAGAGGACTCAACCAGTAAGGTTACAACAGAGAGTGAAGCAGAGTAGGATCAATGTGGGTAGAGAACTAGAAGAGAATAGAGAAAAGGAAGACCAATTGAGAAGAGTTGAACCGGTAGAGTGACTCGATTGTGAGAGGTTACAAAACACATTTGTAACTGGGCTATTACTATTATATTATTTGTATTTCATTGTAATCATTGAGTTGGAGCTCGGTGCAAGGTTTGGTGCTCCTTGGGTTGGTGCCCTAAATTAGGGGTTGGTGATCCTTAGGTTAGTTCCCTAAACTTTTTAATATAGTGTTTATTGTAAGGTTGGATTGGAGCAGTAGACTCCAACAACATTTCTCATTGAGGTTTTTCCTATTTCCATTTTTGATGATGTTGCGATTGTCATTGATAGACACACACTTGCTTTGTGTAAACTTTCTTGATGTATGAGTTATTCTCAACTGGTATTATGTAGTATAGTCTTTAGACTATCGGTGTTTTGCAGAGGATGTTACTGGTCACAAATTGACTGAAGACCCAAAGTTGTATGAAAACCTCAAGTGGTTCAAGGATCTAAAGCGGTATGAAGGAACAAAGCAGTAGTTAACATTTTTCAAGTCTTCATTTTGACAACCGGTAATTGGTAAATTGTATGAACTGGTATTACTCTATGATGAGTTATCATCCATCAATACTTTGGCAGTGATTTTGTGCCATGTTACTAAATGTGTCTAGATGCACTGAACCTAGGAACTAGTAATCTAATCCTATTAGACCGACATGAAACTAGACTCCTTTATAAGGACATCATGTCTAGGGTTTGTATGTATGAGAGATATATGTGTATGTGAGATAAACAAGGTTATGTACGATCTTTGCAAGAGAAGATTAGGTCTGTGTAGAGTGTTGAGATATTTAAGACTGAAGTAATGCTAAAGTACATTAACAATGAGCTATCAAGGATCTAACCAAGCATACTGTGCTAGTAGCTAGATCACTCACTTGTTGATTACTCACATCTTCGACAAGTCTGAAACCCTTAATCGGGTGGGCCTAGAAAAGCCTTTGTAAATCCTCTAACAAGGTGGTTCACAACTATGAATCTGAAATCCTCTCACAAGGTAGTCTTTAACAGGACTTATCTCCTAACAGAGATCTAGATTCCTAACAGGATCTATTCTGGTGAAGAACATTGTATGACCTTAACTGGTCTGGTTTCTATACTGCAGATAGTTACTTGTGAGTTTCTGCTCACCGTGGTTTTTCCCATTTGGGTTTCCACATCAAAACATCTTGTGTTATGGTGATTGTGCTCTTGTGGGTGAATGCTTTGTTTTCTATTTGGTTTGCATTTATCTTAACATGTTTATTAGTAAATCTATTGTACTGGTTATCTGCTAAACTGTTTAAGAGTTTGTGTTCAACATTTTGTGTTATGGTGATTGTGCTCTTGTGGGTGAATGCTTTGTTTTCTATTTGGTTTGCATTTATCTTAACCTATTTATTAGTAAATCTATTGTACTGGTTATCTGCTAAACTATTTAAGAGTTTGTGTTCAACATTTTTTGGTATACTAATTCATCGCCCCCTCTTAGTATTCATCAATTGGTATCAGAGCCAACTTTTCTATAAGTCTAACCACTTGGAAGGAGATATGGGGGAATAAAATGTGAGGGAAATTAATCATCATCTCACTCAGACTGAGAGAGCCTATGATGAACTCAAAGTCAAGTATAAAGTCTCTCTAGCCAAAAGAAGAGAGCATGCTGAGAAACTAATGGAGCTTACTGGAAATAGTTCTTCTAATGAAGAAAACATGGATGCCCTAATTGAAGAAGTTGAAAAACTAAATGAATCTAATACCAACCTAAGAAGGGAACTAGAAGGACTGACTATTAGAATGTGTCAAGAGCTTGAGAACCGAAGGAAAGCTGAAGATCTGGTAAAAGACAAAGATCATGAGATCTCCAAGATGAAGCAAGAAATCAGTGCCCTTACCACTCATCTCCAAGAGAGTAAAGTGGAAAAAGAAAAAATGCAAGGTGAACTAAACATTGCTATTTTTGAGAATGCAACCTTGAAGGAAACCAATACTTCTATTTCCAAAGAACTTACTGAGACAAAGGAGATACTTGCCAAACTCAATCAGAGTACTGCTAAGATAGAGAAAAAGCTTGAAACAGCAAAATCAATAAAGAATACCATTGGACTTGGTTTCTCTGGGTATGAGGAAGGTGAGACCTCTGGAACAAAAAATATAGCATCAAAGAAGAAACCAACATCAAAGGATAAAGGTAAGCAAAAGTTTAAACATGTTTTCCTTAATTGTCTCAAAGAAGGACATACTGCTAATGTGTGTAGAAATAAGGCCTACAATAATTTTCCTTATTTTCTAAACAATAAGCCTAGATCCAATAGATTCAATGGAAATTGTTATGCATGCAACAAGTTTGGGCATAGAGCATTTGAATGCAGGTCTGTTTTGCACAACACTAGGAGATACCCTCCAAGGACTCAAGGAGTTGTTCCAGAATACTCTGTGAACTGGAATCCCAACCAGTATAATACCTATGACCATTGGTCAAGTGGGTATCAAGCAACAAATGGTTGGAGAGAAACTTGTTTAAACTACCATGGTAGTGGTCACACTACTGCAACATGCATAAGGAAGAATGGTAGTATGAATAATGGACCATGGAGAACACTTGGAATGGTATGCTATCATTGCAACAAACCGAGACACACTGCCAGAACCTGTAGAATGAGAAAGAACCTATCGAATGATATACCGATCACTCCAGAAGGGAAGATTGATGTTGAAACTGTTCAAGTGGGAATGAATAATACATGGAAGAAGAAATCTGAAGAAGCATCACAAGGTGAACCGGTTTCTGCACCTAGTGTGGAAGTCTCTGAACTGGCAAACTGAGCTTTAGGAAAGCTTAGGGGGAGCATATTGGTGAAACATTTGAACCCCTGATTTATATCAGTAAAGACCTTAACTAATATATGTTACCTGTCAATTGGCAGCAAATTTTGAAGTGGTAAAAGGCAAAATTAGGGTTTGTACCCTAGCGGTGGAGCATTTATTATGGTCGGTGAAAGATTGCTTAAAAGGGAATTTTGACACCATTTTCACTTATCTGTTTTCGAGTGAAGAATTTTCAAGTGTAGAGAGACAAGAGTGATTCATCTAGGGATTCAAAGTGAATTCAAAATCTTGCAGAAGAATCCAAAGATCATTTTTCAATCAATCAAGTGAAGAACACCAAGAGGTAATCCAACAACCAAAGTGGTGTGTTGTGAGCAACATTGCAAAACCCTAAATTTCAAAGTGTGAAGGTATTTTCTTGAAATTTTTGTCTATCATTTAATCATGGCTTCTGCATCACACTCCAGTTCTAGTGCACCTATAGACTTGACAGATTTTATTCAAAAGAAGATGAAATGCAATGCCCTATCCCAAATACCCGCTGGAGTCATAGTTGAGGAAGATATTTCAGGATATAATGATTGTAAATTGGAAGACCTAGGATCCCTAGTGATCCATTCCCAGCTAGGTTTGTTCTATGGGGATGACAAGAGAGTCAAACCTAAATATAGCATCCTTGAGAGGAAGAAACTGCACAATGCTGTTCATTTTCTGGAAGAGTTCACTAAAGATGACATCCACATCATCTTGAGTAGAGTGCACAGTGATAAAATGTATCTCAAGAGCTCACATGATATTACACTAGAAGCAATTCATGCCATCACCAATTTCTATAATAGTGGAGAGGTGCTAGCTCTAAGGAAGGTCATCAAGGATGAAATGACAAAACTCACCGGTTCTCTGAGCAACCAATGGGGAATGACTGTCAATACCATCAAAGATGATTTGGTTTAGTATGCTTGCATGGTAATTGGCTACTAGGTGTTTTATGCCAGCAGAATAAACTTTGTCCCTACTACTGCAATGAATTTTGCCTATAGAATAATTAAGGAAGATGCCTCTTTTGATTTATGTACCTATTTACAGAAACAACTACTATTGAATCTGAAGTTCATTAAACAAGACAGTGTTCTAAGGTTCAGATTTGGACAACTTTTGGTTGGCCTATTTTTTTACTTTCAAGGCTATTTTCTAGGAGTAGGTGATATTCAATGGTCTACTGACCAACCGGTCACTAAGCAAATTAGGGAAAGTATCCAAGCAGTGGGAACCAGATATCTTGAGGTTCTAAATAAATATTTTGATGAATTCAAGTGGAAAATGAGCCAGAGGATGGGGAGTTTTGGAGATATTGTAAAGAAATATGAAGATGACATCTACTTTATCATAAAGGTAGATGAATGCATAATGGAAATGGTAGAGCCAAGAAAGGAAACAATTGAACCTATGGGGTATGAAGTGATGTATGACATGTTGGATGGGTATGCCTATACCCTGCTTGCCTCACCTTTAGATGCAAAGAAAAAGAGAACCAACACTTACTTAGAGAGGGTAACACCGGTTGAAGATCCTAGAGTGAAAAAGGGCAAGGCAGTGCCATCGGTATTGGCACCGCTTACCTTAGCAAGTCCAAAAGTGACCAAGTAGTCACCTGCCAAGAAGAAACCGGAAGTTGCTCCCACTAAAGTATTTGAAAGGAAGAGGAATACCAAAAACAACTCACTGGAGTCAGAGGATACTAAACTAGAAGTACAGCCTAAGAAAACCAAGCAATCAAGCAAGAAGGTAAAATCTACTAGTATTGCACCTGCATCATCAGCATTGATAAATATAGACATCTCTTCTTATAAGCCTATGACACATTGTCAAAGGAATTTAAAGAATATTAAGAGAAAGGTGCTTGATGACTTAAAAGAATATTTTGATGATTTTTTTGATAATGAAAAAGAAGAAGTTTAACAACAAGTTATTAGATATTTATGTGTCAATGACCAGTCGCCATCTGAAATCAAATCAGTCACACCTGATTCTTTATACAAATCTTTGGATAATAAATGGTGCATTGCCATTGAGAAAGATCAAGAAATGAGGGAAAAAGTCTTTTCTCAATACTTTCCTGATGCCTCCAATTCTAAATTGTTTGTGATAATGGACAAGAATAAAGGTCTCTTCTTCATGAGAAGAAGATGACTCAGGCTACTAGAAGGCAAAACTTTTGAAGTGGAGAAGGATACTCATCTACATGAAAAATTTGTTAGATTACATCAAGTGTCTGAGGCCAATATGAAGGATGAACAAGAACCTAACCTATCCTCAGCCAAATTGGATGAGGTATTTGATGGTGAAGGAGAAAGAGTTATAGAATAGGTTGACACTATTGATGTTGATGCATTGGATGTTGAAGATGTCACTCCAGACATGGGGAAGGAGAGACAGGATAAAGAAAAATCAGAAGAGAAACAAGATAAAGAAAAAGCAGAGAGAGAGAAACAAGATAAAGAGAAAGTGGAGAAAGAGGAAGAGAAAGAGAATGAGGAAGAGAAAAAGAAATAGGAAGAGAAAAAGAAAGAGGAAGACAAGAGGAAAGAAGAAGAAGAGAAGAGAAAAGAAGAGGAGAAGAGGAAAGAAGAGGAGAACAGGAAAAAAGAGGAGAAAAAGAAAGAAGAGGAGAAAAAGGAGGAAAAAGATAAGAAGGAAGAACTGAAGAAGAAACAAGAAGAGAACCAAAAGAAGAAAGAAGAAGAAAAGAAAAGAGCAGCAGAGGAGAAGGAAACAGAGAAAGCCAAACAAGTAAAGATTCCCAAGGCAACCGGTGGTCAAGCCAAACCAGTTCACATCGCTAGTCCTATTGATCTCCAATTTGCAGATGAATCAGAGTTGCTTCAAAGCATAAAGCTTGCCCAGGAAATATTGGAAGCAATAAGGAAGAAGAAGGAAAAGGATGTCATTCAAACTATGGTTGACACCCTTAACAACTTGATTCCCAATACTAACCTCCCAAGTATCGATTCCTCTCTGTCTAAACTGAAACTTCTATGTACCATTGTAGAAGACCAAGTACAATGCTTGGAATAAGTTGCTGAAGCAAATGAAAAGAAGAACATGAAAAGACACTCAACACTTCCTTAGTCAAGAAATTGAATGAGCTTTGGTCTCAACTTTAGAAACAACAAAAGGTTATAGTGTTGTTGTGGATGAGGGAAAACTACTGTTGAGCAAAATCAGGCAACCCCATCTATTTTGCAATGATGTGCTCACACAAAAAGATAAACTCCAATCAGATTTGCAGGCATATATAAGCAACTTCAAGACACCATATGATTCCTTCACTTCATATGGGCAAACAACTCATCATTATCATCTTTAGTCTGCCAAGATAGAATTGGAGATCAACAACTGGTCAAGAGATTTGTAGGAGCTTCAACTGGTCTTATTACCCAGACTGCAAATTCTTCAGAAGTGCTTTCTCAATCTAGAAGCCTTAACGGTAACTCAAGAGGTGAGTACCATTGATGCCATGCAAGAATAGGTATCTCAAATGTAAATTGAAAGTGAGGTTGCTACCTCATTACTTGAGTCATGGTCATTAGCCATGAAAAATTTTATGCAGGATTTTAAATCTGTTTTTGTTAAGTTTCATTCCTTATTGTCATAAACATTTACTCACTTTTTAATGATAATGAGAAACAGGGGTTATTTTGCATTACTTTGTCAATGTTGGCAAAGGGGGAGTAGTAGTTTATAAAATTATGGTGAACATTATGTATAAATTCATGTTACCTCTTTAATGGAGTAGTATACATTGTAATTTCTACAAAAAGGGATAGTGTATATGCTTGGGGGGAGTAATTTTGCTTATGACATATTTTTGTTGTAAAAACACTTAGATGTCAAAATTTTCCTAATTGTTGCCATCAATGCCAAATGGGGAGATTGTTGGTATTTTTGATGATGTTGTGATTTTCATTAATGGACACACACTTTCTTTGTGTATACTTTCTTGATGTATGAATTATGCTCAACCAGTAATTGTTCCAACCGGTATTATGTATTATAATCTTTAGACTATTGGTGTTTTGCAGAAGATGTTACTAGTCACAAATTGACTAAAGACCCAAAGTGGTATGAAGACCTCAAGTGGTTTGAGGATCTCAAGTGGTACAAAGGAACAAAGTGGTAGTTAACATTTTTCCAGTCTTCATTTTGACAACCGGTAATCGGTAAATTGTATGAACCAGTATTACTTTGTGATGAATTACCAATCGGTATTTCTGTGATGAGTTATCATCCACCGACACTTTGGCGGTGATTTTGTGTCATGTTACCAAATGTGTCTAGATGCACTGAACCTAGGAACTTGTAATCTAATCCTATTGGACTGACATGAAATTAGACTCCTTTATAAGGACATCATGTCTAGGGTTTGTATGTATGAGAGATATATGTGTATGTGAGATAAACAGGATTATGTATGATCTTTGCAAGAGAAGATTAGGTTTGTATAGAGTGTTGAGATACTGAAGACTAAAGTAATGCTAAAGTACATTAACAATGAGCTATCAAGGATCTAACCAAGCATACTGTGCTAGTAGCTAGATCACTCATTGATTACTCACATCTTCGACAAGTCTAAAACCCTTAACCGGATGGGCCTAGCAAAGCCTTTGTAAATCCTCTAACAAGGTGGTTCACAATTGTGAATCTGAAATTCTCTCACAAGGTAGTCTTTAACAGGACTTATCTCCTAACAAAGATCTAGATTCCTAATAGGATCTATTCTAGTGAAGAACATTGTATGACCTTAACCGGTCTAGTTTCTATTCTGCAAATAGTTACTTGTGAGTTTCTGCTCACCGTGGTTTTTTCCATTTGGGTTTCCACATCAAAACATCTTGTGTTATGGTGATTCTTCTCTTGTGGGTGAATGCTTTGTTTTCTATTTGGTTTGCATTTATCTTAACCGGTTATCTGCTAAACTGTTTAAGAGTTTGTGTTCAACATTTTTTGGTATAATAATTCAATCCCCCACTCTTATTATTCATCATTTTCCACAAGAGGTTTTCCTCATACATCTGATGTTATGTGATGTGTATTTGTGTGTGCTTGCATCTTGATGTCTTCCCCTATCTCAGTGATATATTTATTTACCTTGTGTTTGAACTTCCAACCGCTACACACATTTAGGATTAAAAAGGGTTAAGTTTAGAAAACTTTGATTAACCCCCCCCTCTTAGTGACATCTTGTGTTCTACAGACTGATGAAAAGAGTGATTGAGGATAAATGAACAATACATGATCGAAATGAAAGACATAATTAAAATTTAATTAAGTAATCAATATTATTTAATTAATTAAAGAAAGACATGATATCGATGAATGATAAAGACCAAATGACTGACATAAAGGAATCATTAGTAAAAAGGGGTTGTCATCAACGGTGACCAATTTTTAGTGTCTACAGTTAGATTAATCAACCTAAGTTGCTAGTTCATTCATGTAATTTACTACCCTAGATAGAGCATTCAATTTACATCCTTTTTAAAAAAAAACTAGAATATTGAGATGAGGGTGAATTAGTATTCCCCTATAAGAAAATTAAAATGAACTTCTAAAACTTTAGCTTATTATCAATTAACCTCAGCCCAAAAGAAATGCATGCAATATAATTGAAATGCAAGAGATACACAACCATAAGAGACACCATATTTTTATATTTGGAAAACCCAAATGGGAAAAACTATAGAGAAGGTTAACACTCAAGATAATATAGATAGTTATATTTGATTACAAGGCTCACTTCTGGAGGGCTCACTGCATGGAATACAATGTCTTATTACTGAAGGCTCATTGCTAAGAGATAGAAACAAAATAAACTGATAAAATTGAATCTACATATGCATGGGATTATTTCCAAATAAGCTCAGATATCCAACCAACTACTTGTAGTAGTTCTGATCAAGAATCTTTGCAACTCTAACTCAATCTACCTACTCTAGTCACTATCGCACCAATTCTACCTTTCTCCTTCAACACACTCTCACTCTCACACACACTTGCACTCTCACACACTCATACTTCAACTTACAAACCATACTGATCAAATCATAACACACACACACACACACACACACACACACACACACACATAATTACCTGTATATGCATCATGTCGGACTTAAGAACACTTTCCCTAAGAATACTTCTTCATGGGTCCTCTAGATGATTTCCTTCAAGAATATTCCAACAATCAGATCACATGCTACAAGAATTAGAGAAAAAACAAGAATAAAAATATTCAAGGTCATCTAGACCAGGAATAATCATATCCTCGAACTTTTGCAAGCACACTTTTGAAGAACAAAACATAATCAATTTGACATAAATAAATTAAGGTCATGAATAATGTATTTCTAAAAGATCATGATTAGAAACCAAAATGCAGAGGAATGTAGAGCATTACACTCACTGTCAAACACTATTACACTTCCAAAGCACAACTTCCGAAGCACCAAATCAATTACCACAACTAAATCCAAAACTAGGTCAACATGAAAATATATCCACATACTAACAATATACATTTATGAAGCAACACCCTTCCAGAAAACACATCTACAACATATCTGTAATAACTATAACATACCTTCAATCTGATATATCAACAAGGTTCTTCATCTTCATACATACATACCACTGCACTCTAGAACCTATACATACTATTGCTCTACAACACCTTTACTCTGTACACTAACTTATATATCTAGACCAATTCGGATCATCGGGTTTGACATCAATGACAACCAAACATATATTTCTAACACCTTTCAATTACATTTCAACACAAATAAAAGGGGAATAAGAATTCAATCAACATTCAACCCTCTTCCTAATATAATTGAGGTTAGATCTATTGAGGTCATCCTCCTTTTAATGTGATACATGTGAAAGTTTAGGTATTTCCTAGTTTATAAAGCATAACTTGTGAAACCCTAATTTTTTATCCATTACATTTTGGTGAACCCTTCTTTCATGTTTATTTTTTATTTATTATCTCAAATATACTTTGTATGCACTTACACATTCATATTTGCAATCATTTCTGAAAAATATATCTTATGCACTTTCATTAATTGCATTGGTTCGTTCATATGTTTGCACTTAGTTAATCACATACTAGCCTCATTTCCTAGACATTCAATTTCCTTTCTTTGCATTGTTTCATTCATTACATCATGATAGTTTCTTAGTGTTAGTGTAGGTTTTTTATTTTCCTTATGTTAGGGGATATTTATTTTTCCTACACATATCATTTAAGCTTTCTTAGGTTATTAGGAGTGGTTAATATGACTTAATGTGGTGAAATACTTCAGCTACATGTGTAACTCTCCACCTCACATGGGTAGTTGAGTTACACAACCTCTTTTGGCTTGTTGTGCCACCTCTTATAACCACTATTTTATCATTTCCTAAGTGGGTTATGGGGTAGCTGGGTTTCTCACCCTCTTTTGGGTTTATGTACCACCTCCTATAACTCCTTTATTTTGTTTTCATGTAAGGAAGTTATGCCACATGTTTTGGCATTTAATAAGAAGGTTCCTACTTTTTATGGGCCATAATAGTTAATGCACCTCTTGGATTTATATGCTATTATTTTTTTTATATAATAAGCACTATACTGTCACCTTCACTAGTTCAGTGATAGCTTGGTGAGAGGCTTCTCCAAAATTCTCTTTTATCTCTATTTTTTTATCATATCAGATTTATCTTCATTCAACTATTTTGATATTCAATCATTTGTTGCTTGGAGTTGCATGTGATCTACAACCGACATCATATCCTGGTTCGATTTTTGCTTCTCGTAGAATCTAACATGGTATTAGAGCCATGTTGTTTGCTATAACTTATTGTTTTTCTAATTTATTTGAGAGATTTGAGACTTTTAGATAGCTAATATTTTCCTTAAAAACCAAGTATGCTCTTCTCCTTCATTCTCGTACAATGTAACATGGTATTAAAACTATGTTGTTTGGTATAGCTCATTGTTTTTTTATTTAATTGAGAGATTTGAGACTTTTAGATAGCTAATATTTTCCATACAAACCAAGTATTCTCTTCTCCTTCATTCTCATGTGACTTGGAGAATCAAAACAATTTAAAGGAAAATAAGCTTCTAGTTAAATCTGGTTTTATATATGTGTGTTCTTGTGAGATATAGGCGATTGTAGCTTTTTGGTAATATTGGAATCTTTTTCAGCATTTCCAGAGTTTCCAAAAGGCTTGAGAAAGTCAAAAGTGACTTTTATTTCACCAAAATCAGAGTTTGGAGGACATAGTAAAAAAACTAGAGTGAATTATTTTTTATTGGAGCTGTTTTCATTTTGGCTTCAAAATTCCAGCTTCCACTCATTTTAAGGAAAAATTATTTCTGGGTTCTCTTCCTAGCATCGATTTTTTTTTGGTTTTTTATGTTATTCCCAAATAATTAATATTTTTTTCATAAATCAAGTTTGAACATGGTGTGAGCCATTTTTCTAGCTGGCAGATTTAGCAACCTCTCTTAAAAGTCGCATAACTTTTGCCTCGGGTGTTGGATTTTTTCAAACAAATACTTGACGAAAAGTTGGGAACAAGTACTTTCCATTCACATGGGTCTCATTGAATTTTTTTTCCTTTTTATATTAGATATTTCAGGTTGAATCAGCTACATTTTTTTCCTTCTATAGGTCGTATCTTTCACCTCACAACTCTGCTTTTTTCCAAAATGAATAGTTGTTGGAAATGTATTGAAGAATATTATGTAGCTATAAGGCCAATTTTTTTATATCTTGTATTAGATTTATTTGTATCAAAACATTTTTTTTTGGCCATGGAGCCTTGGAAAGCATTGTAATATGATAAAAAGCCTTGTAAATGCACTAATTATAAAATGCCAACCTTGTAATATTTTTTTTGGGGGGGTGATTTTTGAGACTAGTAGAAAGGGGGGTGTCTTGTGTGTCTTATTTCTTGCACTTTTATTGATACTTTGAAATATTCCTTTCTAATATCATGGATGCATCTCCAGTTCCTCTTCTAACACCACATAATTATTTTGAATGGAAATCTAAGATGATAATATATATAAAAAGATATGGGTATCATTGTGTTACCATGAGACTTGAAACTAAACCTCAAGATGATGTAGAAAAGATTAATAGGTTTAATAAATGTGATGAAGCTTTTGGTACTCTATGTATGTCAGTCTCCCCTGACCTTTTTCACATTGAATTTGCCACTACACCAAATGGAGTGTGGACCACTTTGGTATGTAGGATGAGCTAAGAGGTCATCAGTTGGAGAATGAACTCATAGGGTTGAATCCAACCAATTTTGGGACTAAACAAGACTTCTTCACAAAACTTAAGTCTGTAAGATTGTAGTTGGAACAATGTGGAACTAAGAAAGATGATAATCAACTAATCTAGTATTCTTTCTAAATTGGTCCTAACTATTCAGTGTTTGTTTCTACATCCTATGCTACAAAATGTGTCGTACGTACCACATTCAAAATGCCTTCTTTAGATGAATTTGCTATAGAACTCACTAGGGAGCATGACAAATTAGTTTAAATGGGTACAATAAAACCATCTAAGTCACATGCCTTAGTTGTAAATCAAGGCACAAAAGAATATAAAGGGTCTAGAAAGGAAGATAAGAAACAAAAGAACCAAGGAGAGAAGAAGAAAGATAAAAAATATGCTACTTCAAAAGAAGATTATCAAACCTCTTCATCAAAAGGTGAACAACCTAAGAAAGATAAGGTCAAGTGTTCTTATTATAAGAGGCCTGGTCATGATGAACATGTATTTAAAGAAACAAATTAATCATCTTTCACATCTTCTTGAATAGAATAATATCAATGTGCCTAATTTAGTCAAATAGAGTTTATCAGAAGGATCTTCAAAGGGCACATATAAGAGTAAGGGGAAAGAAAAGGGTAAGGCCCTAGTTGTTGTTGCTTCACAACCCAATTCTTGGATAATTGAATCAGGTTCTTCAGACCATATGGATGCTTTAGAAGATGATTTCACCTCTTTAGAGCCATGTTCTATGCCTACCATACTAATGGGTGATTCCACTCCTATTGAAGTGCTTGAGAGAGGTTTTGTTGATGTGGACAAAGGAACATTTGAAGATGTCCTTTGTTTTCCATCTTTATAAACTAATATCCTATCTATTTTTTAGATCACTCACACTGGTTCTAGCAAGCGAGTTGAGTTTGCACTAGATATAGTGGTATTCAGTGAAATGCATAATGGGTCTATTGTTGTTGTGGAAAAAGAAGATCGTCATTATAGATTATATCAATTTTCTCACTTTGTTCCTAACTCCTCCAATAGTTTTAATCACTCATGTAGATAAGGTGATTTGCTTTTGACATCAATGGTTTGACCACTTGAACTACCATTACTTGAAACAACTCAATCAACAAGACATGGTTTCGGGGTTACCTTCTATTCTATTTTTTAATGGAGTTTGCCAGGGATGCATTATTGGTAAGCATCTTGAGGAGAAGTATGATAAAGCCAAAGCATGGAGAGATACACATCTATTGGAATTGGTATACAGTAACTTGGTAGGACCATTTCCACAACCATCTTTTCAATAGGGCTAGATATGTCTTGGCATTTATTGATAACTTTTCCAGATATACATGGGTTTGCTTTCTAAAACAAAAGTATGAAGTCTTTGAGAATTTTCTAAATTTCAAAGCTTTTGCAGAGAAACAATCTAGGAAGTTCATCAAGATTTTGTGTACATATAATGGGGGTGAATTTGGTAATAATTAGTTTGAATAGCTTTGTGTTTTAGAAGGTATCAACAACAAACAATTCCATATAGTCCTCAGCAAAATGATATTGTAGAATGCAAGAACAAGTATTTGAAGGAGATGGCCAATTGTATGATTCACTCCAAGTCTTTGGCACCTCATTACTAGGTAGAGGCCATCAATTGTGCATGTTACATCTAGAATTAAGTTCCTCAAAAAGATGTGAAGGGGGTAACTCCTTTTCAAGCTTTAACTAGTCTAAAACCCACAGTTAAGCACTTTAGAGTGTTTGGTTCTCTTACACGGGCCCACATTCAAGGAGAGAAACTTAAGGCTATAGATGTGTAGAGAAAGCCTTGCATATGTTTTGGATATCTAGATGATGTCAAAGGTTATATGCTTCTCCATCCTACTACTCATGAGTTGTGCATTGATAGGAGTGTTCATTTTGAGGAGAGTTCTTCTAGTTCTTCTCATACCCCTTCTCTATCCAATATCACATTGGAGACATTGAATCATGATGACAGTTCTTTAGAGGATCTTAATCCTCCTAATCTTGATGAGGAGGCTTCTTCCTCCACTTTAGATAGCAACATTGATGATGACAATTCACATTCCTCTCATAATCATCATTCAGAGGTTCATGGTTCTCACCCAAACACTCCAGCCTCAGTGCCTCTTTGGGCTCAAAAAACATTTGAGTCAGTAGGAGATTGGCTTGGTGATCCATCAGATACTAGAAGAATAAGGTCACAATTTCAAGAGGCTCAACATCTCTTCATTGCTTTAGCTTCTAATCCACAGTCTTTTCGAAAAGGTTTAGGTGTTCCAGTGTGGGATGTTGCAATGCAAGAAGATTTTAATTCCTTGGAAAGGAATCACACATGGAATTTAATTCCTCTTCCTAAGGGAAGGAAAATTGTTTGATGCAAGTGGATCTATCAAACAAAATTTGCAGCAGATGGGTAGGCTGATAAGTATAAGGCTCTCTTTGTAGCAAAAGGATTTTCCCAAGTTCTAGGGATTGATTACTCTAAGAATTTTTCTATAGTTGCTAAAATGAATTCCATTCAACTTGTCCTTGCTATAGCTGCAACCCATCATTTTGAATTTCATTAGATACATATGAAGAGTTTATTTCTTCATGGTGACCTTCAGGAGGAAATCTACATGGAGAAACCAAAGGGGTTTGTTCAAGATCCTTCACTTGTGTGTTGACTTCGAAAGTCTCTCTATGGCCTCCAACAAGCTCCTTGAGCTTGGTATGCCAAGATGTTCTCATTCCTTCTAACAATTGATTTCACTTGATGTCATTCTAATTCAAATATATACATTCTACAATGGGATGAAACTCTCACATTTTTGGTTCTTTAGGGAGTCATTCATCCACCATCAAGACAATTAAAAATGCTCTACATGATATATTTATGATGTCAGACTTGACTCTTCTGCATTACTTCTTGGGGATTGAGATCACTTAGTTATCTTCAGGTATCTTCCTTGGACAACCCAAGTATGCACTTGATATTCTTTCCACATTTCACATGGCTGATTATAAGCCTAGACCTACTCCATTTTTGTCAAGGGTCAAACTCGAGGCTAAGTGCTCTTCACCCTTGGTTGATGGTTGTGATGTATGATAACGGAACCAAGTAGCTAAGACCTAATCCCACTCCCATGCACACATTAAAATATGAAAGGACCTAAGAGATAATTCACTTTGATCACTTCTTGTAAGACAGAGAGAGGGTCAAGGAATATCTTTAATATTTCTATTCCTTTGTTGCTATGAAGTGGAGATGTGCAAAATTCAATGCAATGATCAACTAAGCTAGGAGATGAACACAGATGCAAATATGAATGAAAAATGTAGAAACTTGTAGATCTAAAACTAAGAGACTAAGTATAGAGTAGAAAAAGGAAGTCAGAGGGGCACCTATCCCTAAAATTTGATGCTAACTATGCAGGACCAAGAGGCCATGCCCTAGTCCTTGATTTCTATAGAGGTATACCTATAAATCTGGCTTGAATAATTATTTGAATGCAAAGGTTATTTAAATATTCCTCTATTATATAGTTGAATTCCCCAATTTAATTATATAATTCACTTTTTCAAAAATTCCTCTAGAATCCTATTCACCCTCACCCACTTGCATTTTCCTACAAATCCACATCATCAAACACATTAGCATGTGAGAAGTGCAAATAGCTATTTTACAAATAAAATTGGTCAAAAATACTCAGAACAGAGCTACTTGAATCTTACATTTGGGTACTTGAACCTTGCTTGTTGTCACGTATCAGGTTTATCAATATTTTAATTGCAAATATTAAATTAGG